>NC_138732.1:31880825-32085825 GCF_965113295.1 Leuciscus leuciscus
GTGCCTTTAATAAAGTGAAAGTGAAAGTGAAAGTGACACATGACGGCGCTTGTCTGAAGT
Organism: Leuciscus leuciscus; assembly: GCF_965113295.1. Classification (NCBI taxonomy): domain Eukaryota; kingdom Metazoa; phylum Chordata; class Actinopteri; order Cypriniformes; family Leuciscidae; genus Leuciscus; species Leuciscus leuciscus. The sequence continues at coordinate 31,880,886 of NC_138732.1, forward strand.
TTTAAATCATTGGTTACCCGTAAGCCAATCACATAACGTTTGGTTATGACGTGTGTTATGCGCTGGCTCAGCCGCATCGAACTTCCACTGTAAACACTTGTATGATGTGAAAACAAAACCATCGAGCGAAATACCGGAGTGAACATGGCTGTGAACGACTTTTGCAGATTATGTGAAGTAAATCTCCGCATCCACGGTACAATCAGCGTCTACGTCACGGCTCTCAGCCCGCCCTCTGTTCGTTGATTGGCCGGCTGTTTTGAGGCCGGAGGAAAACTGAGAGATAGGTCGCTATCTCAGACTGAGTACAGAAGCGAACTGAAATTGAGCGGAAGTACGAAGTCTGACGTAGTCAGGCTAGTCTACAGCTGCTCAAGCGTCGAAACAATGGCGGACTGTGTCCCGCTCCCTCAGGGCGGGTCTATGCTCAAACTGCAGTGTCAATCAACAGTCGTGGGAGGGGCCTGTGCAAAGTGACGTCACATTGCCGCGAATCTGAGAACGGCTTGTTCTGAGACAGTGCTTATGATTTATTGGGATTATAAAAAAAGCACTGGGTGGATTTTTATCATTATAGGGTGGTTGTGTACACACACTGCCAACACACATTTATGTTGGCATAACGTTGGCTGTCTTGCGCAGTCTACCCTCGTCGGACAGGTAATACAAGGTGCAGGCGACAGGGAACCGCATGACGGTCGTCTCAGCCTCGATGTAGGGACGCAGCAATTCGGAGAGTGACAGCAGCGATGACCTTGATATCCTAAAATTTTCATGCCACTCATCCGGGACAACCACTTCATTTTCGAAGTTCTCCCACTAGACAGCAGTTCGCCCAGGTCGGACCCAAAACCGGCGACGCTGGCGGTGACGCGGACTGGTTCTTTTGTGTTGGAGGGAGGAGAAGTTGTTGCAAAATTGCTGACCTCCGAGCACTCATTCGTCTCTGCTCCTCGACATAATGGAGCAGCTGTATTTGCAAATGCAAACACATGAAAAGAGTTTGCACCAACATAAATGTGACTGCTACTCTGAACGCTTCCATGATCACCAAAGCCAAATGAAAATGTAAACATAGGTCGCACTTTTGGCGTAGGTGCGAGCTCTGGCACACTGTGACGTTGGCTGCCTAAACATCCGTTTGTCTCAGTTTACATGCAAACGAAGATTTTCAAAATCTCCACTCTGGCCGGAGTTTTTAGAAAGAATCGGTTTCAGAGGCGAATTCTCCGTTTGCGTGTAAACGAAGGGCGCAAACGAAGGGAAATGTCTCCGTTTTTCAAAATAACCATGTACGTGTAAACTGGGCCCAAGGCAACACTTAAAAATGTCTTGTGTGGACACCAAGCGGGAAGGAAGTCGACCGGAAGTTGAAGCCGGCCGCGTGCCACCATCTTGTAGCAGAACTTCACCTGCTGTTAGCATCCCATTGACTCCCATTCATTTTGGCGTCACTTTGACAGCGAATAACTTCACATCTGAGGCGTTTAAAGACTCCATTTGTCCATTATTTATTTCTAAAGAAACACAACAATGTATAAAATGCTCCATTACCTTGTAGCTTATGTTATGGCCCTGTAGAAGCAGTTTTTGTAAAAGTAGGCTAAAGATTGCGTCATAACCACGCGACTCTCTGTCGCACAGTAGAGAGATTACCGTATGGACAGGAGGAGAAGCTCGCGGGCAATCGGGAGGACATGGAGGCAAAATGACAAAATAATGAATCAGAATACCTAGCAAAAGTTTCTCCTGCTCCTAGCTCGTGGATACCTCCTACTCACGCTCTCCGTCTCTGCAAGATTCGGAAGGGAATGATTCAGATTTCTCATGCCACAGCCACTAGAAGACAGACGGGTTGCTCACGTCACATCTACGTCGTCAAGCTCGGTTTGAGTCTGCGCGTCAGGAACGGAAGTCCAAAAAAATCGCTAAAAATGGGCTTCATTTGTCTCAATTGAGTTCCAATGAGATGGCTCTGTCCACTTCTTATACTGTCTATGGTGGACACAGAGCCGTCGCAATGGGGTAGGCAAGGTAGGCAGCTGCCTAGGGCCCCCAGCTGAAGGGGGCCCCCGATGGCCGCACGGTCGTTTAGGTTGTGTATCTGCCCTCGTCAAACAGTATCAACCACTGTAAACAAACTATCACAGTGAGACAGCGCAATCACTCTCCAGTACTGCTCTGTGAGAGGGGCCCCCCAAACTAGAGGGATTCCTCCTATGCAACGACAAACACTATGAGTGCCCTAATCACTGTAATGTTGAAGTGACATCCACTGTCGCGCACCCCCCATCAGGTCCCCCACTAGCTGTCAGTAACAGCGCTACGCGGGCATTTAAATTTAAAAATGTCATCATGAAGCGCTCATACCCTTCAGGATTTTCCGAAAGAAAGAAGAAAAACGCCAAAGACACAGCGGCAAGTAAACCATTATTAGCTCCAAATGCAACTGTCTGACGTGTTTTCACATCTCTGCGAACATAAACCTTGACATCAGTGACCAAACACAACGGTATGTGAGCGTTGTTAGAGGGTGAAAAAGTTCAACTAATAGTCATACACAACTTTGTTCTGTTTGCAGAATTTAAGCATAAAATACACACTAGACAACTTCTCGCCCCTTCACTGTTGTAGCTACAGCGTTCGAAAACTTCCTTTGAGCTAAATCCTCTTGATGCACGAGCCCAGATTACGATCGCATGAGATTTTTTGCCATGTATAAAGGCAAAAGCTAGAGAAGTGTTGTAACTTACTCTTGACGGCTGTCTGCCCGCGGTTGCGGTCACCGGTAAAAACTTTGTCAATTCCAAACAAAATGAGCTGGTCCTATGACTCCCATCCCATGCAGTTAGGTCCAAACAAAATAATCCATCAAGTCCGGTTACATTTTAGGCGTATGCAGGCTATCAATTTCCGTTGGTGATGTTTCTATTCCATCTGGAGAAAAATGCCCTTTTTCCTTCGCGTTTGTCCTTTTATTCTTCTCCATCAACACAGCTCAACACTTTGTAGGCTACCGTAACAACAGGTAGTTTTGCGTATGACGTTACTGTCTGTGGCATTATGGGAAGTTAAGTTCTTTTCCTGTAAAGTAAATATCGAATCCTCCACATTTCACTTTCATGATATGCAATGAGAATAACAATAAACGTATGGCTATTCACTTTTTTTCTTTTTTTTTTTCTTTTGTTGCTTTATTAGGTGCTTTGCTTAAATTTCTTAAACACTTAAACAGTAATTCATGACTCTTAAAATGCACCAGAATTCAAGAAATCCCATCTGAATTTAAAAAAATTTCCTGAGGGAGGACTTGGGACCACTCTTTTGCCTAGGGCCCCCAAATATCTTGAAACGGCCCTGGGTGGACACCCCTCATGGGTGAGCAGTTGCTCATTATCATTTAAAGAGACATGCACCGAAACGGGTCGCTGTGAACAGAGCTGTTTTGGAGGAGGTAAAAAGGGTGTTGTTTTACACACCCATTGTGGAATTTTAGTATACGTTACACACTTTACATGAAGACCCTAAAGAATCATACCAACTTGTGGAAAATGGGCATCCGATGACCCCTTTAAGAGAGCAAACATACATCTGCATTGCCCTTCATTCATGCTATTTGAAATCTTTTTTCATATTACTTTATCTCTGTCATATTACTTTCTATATCAGTCATTTTTTTCTTTACATTATTTTTCTCAAATTTTACTGTATGTTTTGTGCTGTGTTGTACAAATATGTCTCAATTTGAAGGTGTTTAACGTCACGGGATGATGTTGTGAAGCAGTAATTTCCCATTGTCTTCATGAACACTTGTTGAATTTGTGCTGGTCAGATGAAGTCCGACTGAGCATTGAGAAGTAATTAAGATTATTCTACAAACACTTTTAGTGTCCTGGTCCTTCTCCTTCTCCTGTCCCGGTCTTTTGGGCTGAGCGAAGTTTTAACAAAGTGTTGACTGTTTGTTTTGAACATCAGGAGTGAGAGAGAGCTTCAGCACAACCAGATCTAGCCTAGTTTTCCTGCAGATTAAAGTCTGACATTTCTGACATTAAACATCATGATCTTTAAAGTCCCACTCCGATCATATTTTGAGCTATTTTTAAACATTCTCAGTGGTCTTTAAATGATGATTATGCCGTTTTTAGCCAAAATCACAAAACCTGTGCCGTTTTCTGGGACTTCGCTTCAGCAGAGCGGCAGTAGCTCATTAGCAATTCGCCTCTGCGTTGTGGGCGGAGCCGTTGGCTGAAGCGAGATACATAGGCAGCAACAGCCTCTTTCTGTCTTTCTGTCAACACAGAAAACATTTCATCACTGGATAGTTTTTTTCGTTTAATTAAAGTGTTGTTTTATGTCAGCTGAATGTCCGGAACGCTTTTCAGAGAAGATAAGGCAACTTATTTAGCACAATTCACACCCAGCGGCAATTCAGAAAAAGAAAAAAAAAATCTCCGAATGCTCCACATGAAACTTTGGTCTTCCGACCTTTTACCGCCGTGTCGATTTATTTTGATTAATATGTGCGAGGGAGAGAGAGCAAGACAGCGCTTAGTTTGGAGACGGTGAGGTCTTGTTTACATTTTCGCCTGGCTCCGAAGAAGACAGAGAGTGCGCGCGCGCGCGTCCGGGTCTCTCTCTCTGCTCGTTCTTTCAGTTATAAACATGTCCTGTCACAAGCGCAGCAGTTCATCTACATTACTCACCGATCAAATAAGACTTTGGCGGGACAAAAATTCACTTTGGCGGGCGCTAAAACAAGTTCAATGCAGGAAAATTCATGCGTGAATTTAACTGAGTAGTACATGACCATGCACTCGCACAAATGCGACCACATACAATTTTAACTCGCACATTCTCAAAAAATGGTCGCAGTCTGGAACCCTGGAACGTAATCCATTCATCTCTCACAGCAACATGTTTTGGTAAAGCATGAAAGCTAATACCAATATCTCTCCTCTTAGCATTGCAACCCGCTACCGCACATAGGTATTGATCCGCCATCGTCTTCTCTACTCCTGAACCTGACCGGGCGGGCCCCGCCCAGTGGAGTTACTACGTCACAACTCCAGTCTATTTTAGCCGGCATTTTAGCGTCTGCTACTGATTCACAGCCATTTGAATGCAGAAATACTCAGAAATACAACTTTGAGCTTATTTTTCTCAAGATATGTCCTCTAGCATAAGAAAAATGCCACAAGAACATGTTAACACCTAGAAAAACATGATTTTCATCGGAGTGGGTCTTTAATGTAGTTGAGTATGGTAAGTATGCTTATAGCAATGGGTTTTTGTACATTTTAATGTAAAAGACAGTTTATACTTAATTGGTTTTCAGTCTTTATTCAGGAAATTTGTCAGTAAATATAGATTTTGTAACTGACTAAATAAACTCTTTAGACTGGATGTTGCTTCAAGTCTATAACGGTGTCTTGATGCTCGTAACGGTTCAGAGGTGAAGTGAACTGTACATTTTCATTTTTTAAGATGACATTTTTTGAAGAGTTTGTATATAAACAAATCGGTAGTGTTTAAGCACATTTCAGTTGACTACATTTTAATTTTGTATTTGTATTTCAACATGCGTATGTCAAGCATCTGTTGATTGAACTATTCCATGCTGAGAAAAAAAAAAACGTAATTTTTTTTTTTTTTTTTTTTGTGCTTTAAATGCAAATAATTGTATGTATCTTTTGCCAGTTAAGTATTTTATGTTAGCAGCGTCAGTATAAAATTGCTTAGTAACTAATTCAACAACTATTCCTATTATCATATAACATGTAACAAATAAAATGATAAACAATAAACAGTTTTTTGTCATTTGTAATTGACAGAATCTTCACACTAGATTTCTAAATGTTGGACTAAATAAAACTTCTCAGTTGAATGAACTATGAAACTAGTTGAGCAAACATGTTTTAAAATTGAAGTTAATGGGCCAACTAAAAAAATAATATGTATTGTTTTTGATAATATTCAGTGTTGAAATTGACGATGGTGAATGAATACAAACCAATAATATTTTATATTAACTACTAACAAATTATCTTTTTATTTGTGCATAATTTGACAAAAACAGCAGAATAAAAATATTTTATATGTGAAATGTACCTGGTTTTTATGTATACTGTTCACCTCATTTCATTTTGTTGGCTCTTTGGTAACTGGAAACAATAACTTTTTAAGAAATCATTTTCACTTGATAAATAGGCTATTCAAATGTTATATATTTATTTATTTTAGGTCTATCATAGTTTTACAATGAATTTTCATAGTTTTAGATTGAAAGTCTAGAGCTGGCAGGGTAAATCAAAATCTATATATAAAAGTAATTTAAAACATTCACACGTGATAAAAAAAAAAAAAAGGTTCATGTAATTGTTTGAATCAACAACTAGAACATTTAAATAATAACCATTTCCATCCTCAGGAGTTCTGGCGCGGCCTTTGTGACGTCATAAGCACTCAGTCAAGAGTTCGGTGAGTGAATGCAGTGTGGAGAAGTGAATCTGCTGCATCGCGTGACATCAGAGGTAGGAACAACTATATTACATTATTTCGCCATCAGATGGCGGCAAAGACTGTCTTTATGAGACAGTCTGTAAGACGCAAATGACTAGGGTGTCAGGGCACGGGAAAACCCCTTAACTGTTAAAAGTTCAAGATATTGCAGCGGACATTCAAACAGATTTTTATTATGAATATATGACTATATCTACTGTAAATGCAGGTACTCTCGTAATACTCTACTCTATAAGCTTCAATGAACAATATCAATGAGAAGTTTATGTTTATGTTGCTAAGATGGTTGCTAGGGGTGTTGTGCAGTGAAATGTTGAACCATTGAAGCGATCATTGCCGTGTTTTATCTGGAAAAAACGCCACTAACGTTAATCAGAACCAAGGACTGGAACTACCCGTTTTATATAGATAAATATACTGCAGATAATGGCTTTATTGGTAAATGATGTTGTTAAGCATTTATAATTGCAGGATGTTTTTTCGTTGCTATATTTTCGTCTTGATAATTTCTCTTGTTTTATCTTTCTATCTTTCTTGCAACAAAATGATATCTATGAAAAGTTTCAGTCTGGATTCAGACCGCATCATAGCACTGAAACTGCGCTCGTTAAAATCACAAATGATTTACTTTTAGCTTCTGACCAAGGCTGTATCTCAATACTAGTTTTACTTGATCTTAGTGCTGCGTTCGATACTATAGATCACACAATACTCTTAGATCGACTACAAAATTATACTGGTGTTCAAGGACAAGCACTAAGCTGGTTCAAATCATACCTATTTGACGGCTACCATTTTGTCTATTTAAATGGAGAAAAATCGATCATAACTCCAGTAAACTATGGAGTGCCGCAGGGATCTGTATTAGGCCCTCTGTTATTTTCAATATATATGATGCCACTTGGAAATATTATAAGGAAACATGGAATTAGTTTCCATTGTTATGCCGATGACACTCAAATATATATTTCATCACGGCCGGATGAAAACGCTACATTTTCCAAATTGACAGATTGTGTTAAAGATATAAAAGATTGGATGACGCGTAATTTTCTTTTATTAAATCCAGACAAGAGAGAGGTAATACTTATCGGTTCAAAAAACCGCCCACAAAACCTCGCACAATACAACTTTAACATCATAGGATGTCCTGTTACTTTATCCTCTACAGTAAAAGACCTGGGTGTTATACTCGATTGCAACCTGTCTTTTGAAAATCATATTTCATATGTTACAAAAACAGCCTTTTTCCACCTTAGAAACATTGCTAAGCTACGTAATATGCTATCAGTTTCTGATGCAGAAAAGTTAGTTCATGCATTCATGACCTCGAGACTGGATTACTGTAATGCTTTATTAGCTGGTTGTCCTGCATCCTCAATAAACAAGCTACAGTTAGTCCAAAATGCCGCCGCTAGAGTTCTTACGAGATCAAGAAAATATGATCATATAACACCGATTTTATCATCACTGCATTGGTTACCTATAAAGTTCCGTATTAATTACAAGGTATTGCTACTGACTTATAAAGCCCTAAACGGCTTAGCTCCAGTCTATTTAACGGATCTTCTATCGCCCTATAATCCATCGCGCTCTTTAAGATCACTAAATTCAAGGCTTTTGGTCATACCTAGGATATCCAGAACCACCAAAGGAGGGAGAGCATTTTCACATTTGGCTCCAAAACTCTGGAATAGTCTTCCTGATACTGTTCGTTGCTCAGACTCGCTCTCCCAGTTTAAAACTAGATTACAGTCGCATCTCTTCAGCCAAGCATTCATATAATCCCACAGTTCAAACTACAATCCGGCCTCTATCCAATGCCAGAGGAGAACTGGCCCCCGACTGAACCTGGGTTCTCCCAAGGTTTTTTTTCTCCATTAAGGCACCTGATGGAGTTTTAGGACACCATTAGGTCACTTGATGGAGTTTTTCGGTTCCTTGCCACTGTTGCCTTTGGCTTGCTCAGTTGGGGATATTTTGGGGATATTTAATTTAATTTTATCAATCAATAAATTCCTCTTGAAACAAACTTTGTTGTATTATTTGAATTTAATACTGTGAAGCTGCTTTGATGCAATCTGTATTGTGAAAAGCGCCATACAAATAAACTTGACTTGACTTGACTTGTTTTAGTAAAAAAAAAGTATTTATAAAATTTTTACAATTTTCAAAACTCTTGGCTAAAAATATCCAAACTGATCACACTTGTAACCCAGCTAGTCATTCTTTCAAAACCTGATCCATGCTTTCATTACAGTTATGCACATTTTCAGTCCACATAATCAATGTTTCAAAACACAAGATGATTGTAATATGTAACGGAACATTTGGTTTAATCACCAAAACACACATGACCTTCTTTCAGTTTAGTACTTTTAAAGGAATAGTAAACACCAAACAAATAGTTCATGGCCCTGTATGAGTTTCTTTCTCCTGCTGAACACAAAATAAGATATTTTGAAGAGTATCGGTAACCAAACAGTTGATGGACCCCATTGACCTCCATAGTATGGGGGTAAAAAATATGATGGATGTCAGTGGGGTCAATCAACTATTTGGTTACCGATACTCTTCAAAATATCTTATGTTGTGTTCAGCAGGACAGAGAAACCCTACAGGATTGGAACAACTTGAGGGTGAGTAAATGATGACAGGATTTTCACAGAGATGGGACCAAGTCACACATGTGTAAGTCTCAAGTAAGTCTCAAGTCTTAACCTTCAAGTCTCAAGTTAGTCCCAAGTATTTTTTTCTTGGGCAAGTCAAGTCAAGTCAAGTCCTGTAGTAGGTCAAGTCAAGTCACCTTATTATTGTAATTTTACCTGCAGAATCTGATCTTAATAAAGTGAAAAGACAAGATATAAGTAGCCTAACTGTCAGTAAATTACAATAATTTGGATTTGCATGTAAATACTCATGTTCAGTAAAATACATCATGGAATCAAACAAAATTGTAACTTCATAAAATTATGTATTTTTCACTTCTGCCAACAGTGTTTGAAATGTTTTAAATTGTCAACATTGAGTCCATAAAACAAATAACAGCTTAACATCCAACAGACTCCTCTCTGAACACCTCCCTCTCTCTCTCTCTCTCTCTCTCTCTCTCTCAAACACAGTTTACTTACAACATTAAACTTTGTTACATTTCTCCTCTCTCTCTCACACACTCACTCTCACACACTCTCTCTCTCTCTCTCTCTCACACACACACACACACACACACACACACACACACACTCACTCATCGTCAGTGGCGGCTGGTGAAAAATATCTTCGGTGGGGCTGTGTTATATTCAGTCGGTTTCAATAGTCTGGTAACCATGGGAGTCTTTTAGCGTTGTGGCTCCGAGGTTGTGGAATGCTCTTCCTCAAGACATCTGTCAAACATCCACTCTTCTCTCCTTCAAAAACACATTTTTTTATCTTAATATTACTCTTCTGCTCACAGTCTGTAAATTCTACATTGTTATTGATATGCTATTTGTTTGAATCCCTCTTTGTTTTGTGTCTTTAACCTAACTTTGTAAGTGACCTCTGTATATTAGGCCTACTTTCTGCCCTTGATATGTGTATTGTGCTTTGATGTTGATGTTTATTTTGTTCTATTCTTTAACCCTGTCCCAGTGGTTCTCAAACTTTTTAGAGTTGTACCCCATGAGGCTTTTAACATCCTTCTGCATAAGTTACCCACTCTTCAGTCGCACCTTTTTCAGTAAGGGACAATATTTGCCCCCTTAAATCAATTTTTCCAGTGCATTTTTACCTTTACAAATACCTTTATAAAATAAATAATGCTTTAAATAATGAATGTTCATAATAAATGTTCAATAGAGAAATATGCAATGATGGTAAAAACGAAGTGATGCTTTTAAATATTGAATTAAAACCGCCAGTAGGTGGAGAGTCATCGAGTCATTCATTCAGTAATGAAGCAAGTGGCTGTATTTATGAAATAATCATTGAATCATTGACTCTAATGATTCATTCAAAACCGCAGATTCGTTCACAAACACTGCTGTGTGCTGCAGTTCTGCGGTGGCTTTCGTTGGAGCTATTATTTTGTTGTAAAAAAATTTTTTGACAACTGTGTTGAAAATGAACATCACTTAATATTAATATTTCGTTTGTTGAACTGTTGTATAAAATCAATGTCACATTCGCAATCATGTGGATCTTCATATAATGTGATCATCATTAAACACAGAAACTCACACAGGGTATGTGTTTGTATCGAAGAGAGTTTGATTCTTATATCGATCTCCATGCACAGCCTGTGTCTATATTTGTTCTTCATGCCAGTAAGTGCTAAATCCCTACTTTTACAAAGGTAACGTACATTGTCGAGAACGGCAGAATAGCGCGATTTGCCGAGGCAGCAATCTGCACGAGACCTGTCATATAGCCTACGCTGCTTAAATGCAGAAAGTTTTGACCGCAAAAGATGAGGTAATTTGATCGGATGTCACGTATTTACAGCATTTTACCTGATAGAAATGCATGCTCAGTTTAAATCTTATTTTAAGGTGAGGTAGTATTAAAGGAACGGCAAAATTCAGCATTTTGTTCCCCTAGCAGCTAACGTTACCCCCTTCTGGGGGCAGTCATGGCCTAGTGGTTAGGGAGTTGAACTGGTAACCCAAAGGTTGCTGGTTCGATTCCAGAGCCGGTGGGAAATGACTGAGGTGCCCTTGAGCAAGGCACCTAACCCCTAATCGCTCCCCGGGCGCCACACAAAGGCTGCCCGCTGCTCTGGGTGTGTGTATCCACGTTTGCAGTGTCTGTGTGTGTTAACTACTCACTACTCTGCTCCTAATGTGTGTGCATTAACTTGGATGGGTTAAATGCAGAGGTCAAATTCCAAGTATGGGTTACCATACTTGGCCGTTACGTGTCACTTTCACTTTCACTTTCACTTTCTGTCACCTCACGTACCCCAGTTTGAGAACCACTGCCTTTTAATGTTACATATCTTTGTAAAGCGACCTTGGGTGTTGGAAAGGCGCTATATAAATAAAAATAATTATAATAATTATTAACCACCCAAACACAATTTAACACAAACTGCATGATACCAGTGCTCTGTGAAAAAGTCAGTAATTATTTAATGCCATATTACAAGGCTGAGGCTTCCTTACACAAAAACAAACAAATTGCACAAACTTTCCATTTGCATTTGAAATTGAACTCACTTCATTCAGTCCGGTAACTGTCCATGCCGGATCTGTCCCCGCTGTTTTAAAATGTAATCACGGAAAGCAAAACAAGGCATTAGCATGACGCATCCACGCATGAGTGCGCGCGCAGCTTGGGGCGCTGAACAGAAGCGCCCATAGCTGACTAGATTTGAGCTCGCTGATTGGCTACAGTTTATGCCAAACATTTATATATTAAATCAGCAATTGGCTAAGCTGCTTCACAAACCCGCCTCTTTGGGGCGATTGACTCCAGCGCCCCAGAGCTGATGAGACGTGCACGCAGGTGGAGGAGACGTGTTAAAAAAGCAGACATTTTTAATTTCTATCATATTTTTCACATATACTGGGTGCATTTAATATCTCAAACACAAAAAAATACTGACAATTTGTATGTATGATTTATGTATATATTTACTTATTTATTTAATGAGTGTGGCTCATAAACTGTGGTCTGGCCAAGCGGCAACCTCCCCGTCTCTCTCTTGAAACCAACACGGAAGTGAGTTAAACTGCAATTCATTGACTGGCCGCTTGGGCTGGCTGCAGAAGTGAGTCAAATCTGTATCTCCCCCATGTTAAAATTACCAACTTTACAGCAGAAAAAAACATGTTTACAGCCTGGATCTCTATGTGGCTTTGGTCTATACAGCTAATTTTGCCCTTCATAACAACTGTGAGGGGGGTGCATTTTTTTATAACTCATCCGTTTAGTTGATTAATATTTAAATTTAAGGGTGTGGCTGTGGCCACTTGAGTGACAGGTGGGTTGTCGCCTTCTTATACTGTCTATGGTTGTCGCTGATGTCAATGCTAGCCGTTTGTCTGCTGTTACTAGCCGTCACTTCACCTCAGTAAATGTTAGCTGCTGAACTTGCCTTCTCTGCAGTGTTTGTGCTTTTCTTCGGGATTATTTCATACAATTTAATACACCCATTACTTGGGTACAAAGCCCACGGCTTTTGATTCTGTCGTCGTGGTCGAGTATCGTTCGAGAGAACAACCAGAGCTGTATTTCAGTTGTTTTCCTCTGTGAACATGCACTAATGGATGTCTGACAATTTCGTTGCTTTTTGGAGTTTTCAAATTTAAAAACGTCAATAAAGGCTCGTTCGTTCTGCTCTCACGGAACAGATTATAATATGTTTATGCCGTCAGATGAAATCCTGCAGGCGTCGGCGCTTTCTCCGTCCGTGCTATAAATGCACATGAATGAGAGCGGATTTTCTAGCGCATTTACTTGCACTTTAAAGGCAATATATCTATGGTTTAACTCATTTGAGAGGCGGCCAAAATCAGACCAGAATTTAAAATGGACTGAATAAGCTACGAACTTGAGCGATGCCGCGCTGACGGACCATAAGAAAGAGTGACTGACATGTAGCCTATGCACATAAATCACTGTCACACACACACTCTCGAAGAAATATTAGTGCATAATACATTTTCAACTAGCAGAATATTACAGAATCACAATACACAGTCTCACTTGTAGCCATGTCTTTCAACTATTATAATTCGAAGGGCAAAAATAGGAACTTTTAATTGGCTTTACATAATCAGCTAACTCGATCATGTCGAGGCTCGAGCTAGTGATTTCAGATAGCCAGGCTAGGTTCCTCAGCTCCACCAAAGCCCATTACGCCCCGCCTCTTTGCCCATTTTCTGTTATCCGGGAGTGACGCAAGGCCAAGATGGCGACGGCCGGCTCCGCCTACTTTAGGCTTCAAAAATGCTCTTCAGAAACCTACGGGTGACGTCACGGACACTACGTCCATATTTTTTTACAGTCTATGGGTCTGGCTCATGGGGGGGCGGCGCCCTAGCGCCCTCTATTGGCCAGCCGCCCCAGTAGGAAAGATTAGATGAATGTGATCATTTATATTTGGGCCTTTTTTGGGCCTGAAATCGCTGATAAAACCTTATGGCTACTTTAGCTATTATTACATTAGCTAACTACCAACTAACCAGATAACATTAACAAATTGACAAGCACTTACTGGGCAGAATGGCTGTTAATGTTGCATGTCTTGCAAAGCGCTGTTCGTCTTTTGCCATCTTATGAACAATTCTTGAAGCCGAAAGCGATGACCCTCGGTACCCCTCCGGCTGACATGTTGATGTGATATCTGATCTAAGTGGGCGTGGTGTGCGTAAGGTACGAGAGGGCATGACTGATGATAGTTTCATGATCCAGTCATGACAACGCTATTCTCAGCCTGCGCTCCAGCTGGGTAATCAACTTGATTTTTAAAAATAATTTCTATATTTTATATTCAAACTGAAAACATGATGTGATTAACACTCAAGTCATTCAAGTCATCGTGTCTCAAGTCATGTCAAGTCCAGAGTCTTTAACTTCCAAGTCCGAGTCAAGTCTCAAGTATTTTATTTTTTGTCAAGTCAAGTCACAAGTCATAAAAATAGCGACTCGAGTCCAAGTCACCAAGTCACAAGTCCCCATGTCTGCCTCCAGCTGTTCCAGGAAGAGCTCCAGGAACTCCTCAGGTACGTGCAGAACCTCCTCAAAGTGCTGCAGGATGTAGTGCTGTGCTTTACAGCGGAGCTTTGAGCAGGAGGAAAAGTCCTCTGTCAACTTGCAGATGCCAATGCAGTTTCCTATATTAAATTTGAAATGCTGGGTAAAACTTCATTCATAGCCACTTCCAGAATAAAATTTCAAGAATGTGTTTGCCTAGATATCATAGTTACATTCTTTTTTCTGGCAATACACTCATTCATTTTCATGCATTTATATATTTGGACTTAGGCAGTTTCAACCGTATAATGTTGGCAGTGGAAATGATGTATATAATTATAATCATTTCTAGGTAATTTGCACACAATTGCAGTTCAAATGCTTCTTCTCACCTAAAGTAGGAGCTGCAGCCACACATGATGATCTTGTGCACTTGAAATTCTCTGTCATTTGACTTGATGATCAAGTCAGTGTGTTCGCCCAGTAAACGTGCTTCATCAAACACGTCAAAGGCTGTTGCTCTTATGTTCTCCATGTTCTCTCAGGACTGTAAATGTATTCAGTCTTCTCTCCTCAAACTCTGATTAAAGTCTCCTCAGGATTGTGTCTTTGTGGGACTTTTGCTCAGGAGAGTTCTATAGAATGTCTCTGTGACATCATAGTTGTAGAGCTTCAATATATCTTTTCAGTTTGTGTCTTGGCCACATAATTATTAAAGAGTTTTGTTTTATCGATTCCTTTTGAATGAAACATCTTCACAGTAACAAAGATATTAAACAGACACTACGGCTGTATCTGAAATTGTCCCTTATACTGGACCAGCAGTTCTCAACTGGTTTGGCCATGGGACCCACATTTTCCCATGGACATTAATATTATTATTGGTTTTTTTTTTGGAATTTGACCGAATATATATGGTATTATCACGATATTGAAATGAGCGTTTTCAAACAATAACAGGTTTTATATATTTTTTCTTAAAACAAAACAAACTAAATTATATTTAAATCCAATAAAGTAATGCACACAAAAACTACATAAAGTAAACAAATGTTTTAAACTGATTCAAGTGTTATAAAGAATTATAAAGAACAATAGGTAACACTTTACAATAAGGTAAAGTCAGTTAATGCATTAACCAACATTAACATTGAGCAAAAGCTACATATGTTACCATAGTTATTCTTTGTTAACATTAGTTTAAAAAAATATATAACTGATCATTGTTAGTTCATGTTAGCTCAGGTCCATTAAATCCTTCTGAATTTAATAATGTGTTATTAAATGTTGAAATGAACATTAACCAAGATTAATAACTGCTTTAGGAGTATTGTCCATTGTCAGTTTATGTTAACTATAGTGAATTAACTAATAAAGCCTTATTGTAAAGTGTTACCTGTTACAGAATGCAGATCCAGACACAAAGAAATACATTGAAATGTGAGCTTTATTAACAGCACTGAGCAGAATGGAGAATACGGATGAGTATGCAGTTCAAATAGACTTTGAAGAATGAGTAAAGCTTAGTAACGAAGACCTTCCTTGTTTTACAGGTGCAGGAGATCATGGATAGTTGGACGGATGGCTGGATGGACGCACACACCTCTTCGTGTTTGGTGAGTATGCAGGATGATGACAGGAGAACACAGGAGAGGAATACACTGGAGTACCAACGCTGGAGAACAGGTAAGCACTTCATAGAAACAAGACCAGACAATGATGTGAGACGAGGTGTGTGCTTTTGTAGCTGGCTTGATGATGGTGCAGATGAAGTGCAGGTGTGAGTGTTCAGTACTCTGGTGAAGGTGTGCTGTGTGAATGGCTGATGTGACAGCCTGGCAGATCCGTGACAATTACCCAACAATAATAAAGAATCAGAACATTTGCAATCAATGTGTAGGGCAGGGGTTCTCAACTCTGGTCCTCGAGGTCTATTTTCCTGCAGAGTTTAGCAGCAACCTTGATCAAACTCACCTGCTTATTGATCTTATGGGGACATTTTTTTGGTCCCCACAAGGAAAACAGCTTGTAAATCATACATAATGCAGAACATTTTCTGTAATGGGAGGTTTCAGATTAGGGGATATCATTTGTACAGTAAAACAAATCATTATTTCTATGGAAAATCCCCATAAAACATGAAGTGTGTGTGTGTGTGTGTGTGTGTGTGTGTGTGTGTGTGTGTGTGTGTGTGTGTGTGTGTGTGTGTGTGTGTGTGTGTGTGTGTGTGTGTGTGTGTGTGTGTGTGTGTGTGTGTGTGTGTGTGTGTGTGTGTGCGTGTGTGTGTGTGTGCGTGTGTGTGTGTGTGTGTGTGTGTAAATTAGTCTACTACAAACTTCCTTAACCGTATTTATGCTTACAGGGCACCTATTATGACCCTTTTCACAAGATGTAAAATAAGTCTCTGATGTCCCCAGAGTATGTATAAATATAATACCCAACAGATATTTTTTTTACAGCATGTTTAAATTGTCATTTTTTGGGGGCTCAGAAAAACACACCGTTTTAGTGTGTATCCCTTTAAATGCAAATGAGCTGCTGCTGCCGCCCAAAGGGTGGAGCCTTACGAGCTCGCGCTCAGAGCCAGGACAATCTCATCTGATAATATCAAAACAGAAACTCTCATTAGTGGTGTTCATTTCGACTCGGAGTCGGACAATAATGCCCACAGAGCCAGAGAATATATACTGTATGGAGATTGAACAGGTATAGTTTAGCTTAATTATGGTTATAACTTATTTGTCATCTGCTTTTATCCACTATTAATACAAGCCTGCTGTAGCAGACCTCGTCCGAATGATGACCAAGATATACTGATGAGTTCGATTAAGTTTATTGTACATCACACAAAAGATGAAGCGTTAGTTTTACTCCAGAAAATCACTGTAAGAGCAGCTAAATAAAAACAGTATAAGATGTGAGCATTTAAGTCTTATCCGAACAGCTTCGGAGTCATTGGAATAGTTATATGACTTATTTCGGGTTGAATGGTGGTCGTCTCGCACCCCCCAAGCGCCTTTGAGCCGAAAAACCACCCTTGCAACTTTGGGCCGGCGGGCGTGTATCGCTTGATATCAGGTCTCGCGTTGTAACGAATTGCTTTATGGCACTGCACAGTGCACACATACACGTAGAAAAAGGTAAAGTTAGATACTGAGTTCTTCACACTTTCGTCATGGCTGAACCGGTAAAAAAGAAGCAGAAAGCTAGGAAAGGTTTGTCGGAGGACCAAAGAAAGAGGAAACGGCAGACTGACCGAGCAAGGAGTCAGACTCGAGTAAATATCGTTCTTGTTGATGGACTAGTAGACATCTTCAGAGCTTATCTGTGCCTGTTCGATGTCCGACGCTTTGTAACGCGTTGTGTCAGGAGGAGAAATAGGGATAGCTCACAGATGAAGTTATTACAGAGGCCAGACAGACTCACGGAGGCGATTGGCATCTCACAACTTGCACTTTATTCCCCAATCGAACTCGTGTAACTGTTTGTCACCCATTCTACCGTCCACAGCTTTACTTGATAAACAAAAGTAAGATAAGAATGAGCATCAAACTGAAATAACCCGCATACATGGGGGTGTTCGAGGTGCACATACAATACAGACTGCCGACAGTTCAACAGGGCGCGCGCAGCTCTTAAAGGGGCCACACCTTATTTCCACTCATTACAGCCTCCATCCTACTGAACAGGTACCGGTATAGAGGGCGGAAGGGATCAGGCCGTGAGTGCAGAGACGGCTCTGCGCGAGTGGCGACAGTAATATTAAATACAAGTACTCCACAGCGACTCTAGGGGTCGCTGTTTGACAAAAACGGAAAGCTGCATAGTGTGCCTTTAATAAAGTGAAAGTGAAAGTGAAAGTGACACATGACGGCGCTTGTCTGAAGTTTTAAATCATTGGTTACCCGTAAGCCAATCACATAACGTTTGGTTATGACGTGTGTTATGTGCTGGCTCAGCCGCATCGAACTTCCACTGTAAACACATGTATGATGTGAAAACAAAACCATCGAGCGAAATACCGGAGTGAACATGGCTGTGAACGACTTTTGCAGATTATGTGAAGTAAATCTCCGCATCCACGGTACAATCAGCGTCTACGTCACGGCTCTCAGCCCGCCCTCTGTTCGTTGATTGGCCGGCTGTTTTGAGGCCGGAGGAAAACTGAGAGATAGGTCGCTATCTCAGACTGAGTACAGAAGCGAACTGAAATTGAGCGGAAGTACGAAGTCTGACGTAGTCAGGCTAGTCTACAGCTGCTCAAGCGTCGAAACAATGGCGGACTGTGTCCCGCTCCCTCAGGGCGGGTCTATGCTCAAACTGCAGTGTCAATCAACAGTCGTGGGAGGGGCCTGTGCAAAGTGACGTCACATTGCCGCGAATCTGAGAACGGCTTGTTCTGAGACAGTGCTTATGATTTATTGGGATTATAAAAAAAGCACTGGGTGGATTTTTATCATTATAGGGTGGTTGTGTACACACACTGCCAACACACATTTATGTTGGCATAACGTTGGCTGTCTTGCGCAGTCTACCCTCGTCGGACAGGTAATACAAGGTGCAGGCGACAGGGAACCGCATGACGGTCGTCTCAGCCTCGATGTAGGGACGCAGCAATTCGGAGAGTGACAGCAGCGATGACCTTGACATCCTACAATTTTCACGCCACTCATCCGGGACAACATCTTCATTTTCAAAGTTCTCCCACCAGACAGCAGTTCGCCCAGGTCGGACCCAAAACCGGCGACGCTGGCGGTGACGCGGACTGGTTCTTCGTGTTGGAGGGAGGAGAAGTTGTTGCAAAATTGCTGACCTCCGAGCACTCATTCGTCTCTGCTCCTCGACATAATGGAGCAGCTGTATTTGCAAATGCAAACACACGAAAAGAGTTTGCACCAACATAAATGTGACTGCTACTCTGAACGCTTCCATGATCACCAAAGCCAAATGAAAATGTAAACATAGGTCGCACTTTTGGCGTAGGTGCGAGCTCTGGCGCATACTGTGACGTTGGCTGCCTAAACATCCGTTTGTCTCAGTTTACATGCAAACGAAGATTTTCAAAATCTCCACTCTGGCCGGAGTTTTTAGAAAGAATCGGTTTCAGAGGCGAATTCTCCATTTGCGTGTAAACGAAGGGTGCAAACGAAGGGAAATGTCTCCGTTTTTTGAAAATAACCATGTACGTGTAAACTGGGCCCAAGGCAACACTTAAAAATGTCTTGTGTGGACACCAAGCGGGAAGGAAGTCGACCAGAAGTTGAAGCCGGCCGCGTGCCACCATCTTGTAGCAGAACTTCACCTGCTGTTATAGCATCCCATTGACTCCCATTCATTTTGGCGTCACTTTGACAGCGAATAACTTCACATCTGAGGCGTTTAAAGACTCCATTTGTCCATTATTTATTTCTAAAGAAACACAACAATGTATAAAATGCTCCATTACCTTGTAGCTTATGTTATGGCCCGGTAGAAGCAGTTTTTGTAAAAGTAGGCTAAAGATTGCGTCATAACCACGCGACTCTCTGTCGCACAGTAGAGAGATTACCGTATGGACAGGAGGAGAAGCTCGCGGGCAATCGGGGGGATATGGAGGCAAAATGACAAAATAATGAATCAGAATACCTAGCAAAAGTTTCTCCTGCTCCTAGCTCGTGGATACCTCCTACTCACGCTCTCCGTCTCTGCAAGATTCGGAAGGGAATGATTCAGATTTCTCATGCCACAGCCACTAGAAGACAGACGGGTTGCTCACGTCACATCTACGTCGTCAAGCTCGGTTTGAGTCTGCGCGTCAGGAACGGAAGTCCAAAAAAATCGCTAAAAATGGGCTTCACTTGTCTCAATTGAGTTCCAATGAGATGGCTCTGTCCACTTCTTATACTGTCTATGGTGGACACAGAGCCGTCGCAATGGGGTAGGCAAGGTAGGCAGCTGCCTAGGGCCCCCAGCTGAAGGGGGCCCCCGATGGCCGCACGGTCGTTTAGGTTGTGTATCTGCCCTCGTCAAACAGTATCAACCACTGTAAACAAACTATCACAGTGAGACAGCGCAATCACTCTCCAGTACTGCTCCGTGAGAGGGGCCCCCCAAACTAGAGGGATTCCTCCTATGCAACGACAAACACTATGAGTGCCCTAATCACTGTAATGTTGAAGTGACATCCACCGTCGCGCACCCCCCATCAGGTCCCCCACTAGCTGTCAGTAACAGCGCTACGCGGGCATTTAAATTTAAAAATGTCATCATGAAGCGCTCATACCCTTCAGGATTTTCCAAAAGACAGAGAAAGAAAGAATAAAAACGCCCAAGACACAGCGGCAAGTAAACCATTATTAGCTCCAAATGCAACTGTCTGACGTGTTTTCACATCTCTGCGAACATAAACCTTGACATCAGTGACCAAACACAACGGTATGTGAGCGTTGTTAGAGGGTGAAAAAGTTCAACTAATAGTCATACACAACTTTGTTCTGTTTGCAGAATTTAAGCATAACATACACACTAGACAACTTCTCGCCCCTTCACTGTTGTAGCTACAGCGTTCGAAAACTTCCTTTGAGCTAAATCCTCTTGATGCACGAGCCCAGATTACGATCGCATGAGATTTTTTGCCATGTATAAAGGCAAAAGCTAGAGAAGTGTTGTAACTTACTCTTGACGGCTGTCTGCCCGCGGTTGCGGTCACCGGTAAAAACTTTGTCAATTCCAAACAAAATGAGCTGGTCCTATGACTCCCATCCCATGCAGTTAGGTCCAAACAAAATAATCCATCAAGTCCGGTTACATTTTAGGCGTATGCAGGCTATCAATTTCCGTTGGTGATGTTTCTATTCCATCTGGAGAAAAATGCCCTTTTTCCTTCGCGTTTGTCCTTTTATTCTTCTCCATCAACACATCTCAACACTTTGTAGGCTACCGTAACAACAGGTAGTTTTGCGTATGACGTTACTGTCTGTGGCATTATGGGAAGTTAAGTTCTTTTCCTGTAAAGTAAATATCGAATCCTCCACATTTCACTTTCATGATATGCAATGAGAATAACAATAAACGTATGGCTATTCACTTTTTTTATTTTTATTTTTTCTTTTGTTGCTTTATTAGGTGCTTTGCTTAAATTTCTTAAACACTTAAACAGTAATTCATGACTCTTAAAATGCACCAGAATTCAAGAAATCCCATCTGAATTTAAAAAATTTTCCTGAGGGAGGACTTGGGACCACTCTTTTGCCTAGGGCCCCCAAATATCTTGAAACGGCCCTGGGTGGACACCCCTCATGGGTGAGCAGTTGCTCATTATCATTTAAAGAGACATGCACCGAAACGGGTCGCTGTGAACAGAGCTGTTTTGGAGGAGGTAAAAAGGGTGTTGTTTTACACACCCATTGAGGAATTTTAGTATACGTTACACACTTTACATGAAGACCCTAAAGAATCATACCAACTTGTGGAAAATGGGCATCCGATGACCCCTTTAAGAGAGCAAACATACATCTGCATTGCCCTTCATTCATGCTATTTTAAATCTTTTTTCATATTACTTTATCTCTGTCATATTACTTTCTATATCAGTCATTTTTTTCTTTACATTATTTTTCTCAAATTTTACTGTATGTTTTGTGCTGTGTTGAACAAATATGTCTCAATTTGAAGGTGTTTAACGTCACGGGATGATGTTGTGAAGCAGTAATTTCCCATTGTCTTCATGAACACTTGTTGATTTTGTGCTGGTCAGATGAAGTCCGACTGAGCATTGAGAAGTAATTAAGATTATTCTACAAACACTTTTAGTGTCCTGGTCCTTCTCCTTCTCCTGTCCCGGTCTTTTGGGCTGAGCGAAGTTTTAACAAAGTGTTGACTGTTTGTTTTGAACATCAGGAGTGAGAGAGAGCTTCAGCACAACCAGATCTAGCCTAGTTTTCCTGCAGATTAAAGTCTGACATTTCTGACATTAAACATCATGATCTTTAATGTAGTTGAGTATGGTAAGTATGCTTATAGCAACGGGTTTTTGTACATTTTAATGTAAAAGACAGTTTATACTTAATTGGTTTTCAGTCTTTATTCAGGAAATTTGTCAGTAAATATAGATTTTGTAACAGACTAAATAGACTCTTTAGACTGGATGTTGCTTTAAGTCTATAACGGTGTCTTGATGCTCGTAACGGTTCAGAGGTGAAGTGAACTGTACATTTTCATTTTTTAAGATGACATTTTTTGAAGAGTTTGTATATAAAAAAAAATCGGTAGTGTTTAAGCACATTTCAGTTGACTACATTTTAATTTTGTATTTGTATTTCAACATGCGTATGTCAAGCATCTGTTGATTGAACTATTCCATGCTTTTTTTTTTTGTGCTTTAAATGCAAATAATTGTATGTATCTTTTGGCAGTTAAGTATTTTATGTTAGCAGCGTCAGTATAAAATTGCTTAGTAACTAATTCAACAACTATTCCTATTATCATATAACATGTAACAAATAAAATAATAACAATAAACTGTTTTTTGTCATTTGTAATTGACAGAATCTTCACACTAGATTTCTAAATGTTGGACTAAATAAAACTTCTCAGTTGAATGAACTATGAAACTAGTTGAGCAAACATGTTTTAAAATTGAAGTCAATGGGCCAACTAAAAAAATAATATGTATTCTTTTTGATAATATTCAGTGTTGAAATTGACGATGAATGAATGAATGAATGAAGCATTTATATTGACGATGGTGAATGAATACAAACCAATAATATTTTATATTAACTACTAACAAATTATCTTTTTATTTGTGCATAATTTGACAAAAACAGCAGAATAAAAATATTTTATATGTGAAATGTACCTGGTTTTTATGTATACTGTTCACCTCATTTCATTTTGTTGGCTCTTTGGTAACTGGAAACAATAACTTTTTAAGAAATCATTTTCACTTGATAAATAGGCTATTCAAATGTTATATATTTATTTATTTTAGGTTTATCATAGTTTTACAATGAATTTTCATAGTTTTAGATTGAAAGTCTAGAGCTGGCAGGGTAAATCAAAATCTATATATAAAAGTAATTTAAAACATTCACACGTGATAAAAAAAAAAAAAAGGTTCATGTAATTGTTTGAATCAACAACTAGAACATTTAAATAATAACCATTTCCATCCTCAGGAGTTCTGGCGCGGCCTTTGTGACGTCATAAGCACTCAGTCAAGAGTTCGGTGAGTGAATGCAGTGTGGAGAAGTGAATCTGCTGCATCGCGCGACATCAGAGGTAGGAACAACTATATTTACATTATTTCGCCATTAGATGGCGGCAAAGACTGTCTTTATGAGACAGTCTGTCAGACGCAAATGACTAGGGTGTCAGGGCACGGGAAAACCCCTTAACTGTTAAAAGTTCAAGATATTGCAGCGGACATTCAAACAGATTTTTATTATGAATATATGACTATATCTACTGTAAATGCAGGTACTCTCGTAATACTCTACTCTATAAGCTTCAATGAACAATATCAATGAGAAGTTTATGTTTATGTTGCTAAGATGGTTGCTAGGGGTGTTGTGCAGTGAAATGTCGAACCATTGAAGCGATCATTGCCGTGTTTTATCTGGAAAAAACCCCACTAACGTTAATCAGAACCAAGGACTGGAACTACCCGTTTTATATAGATAAATATACTGCAGATAATGGCTTTATTGGTAAATGATGTTGTTAAGCATTTATAATTGCAGGATGTTTTTTCGTTGCTATATTTTCGTCTTGATAATTTCTCTTGTTTTAGTAAAAAAAAAGTATTTATTAAATTTTTACAATTTTCAAAACTCTTAGCTAAAAAAATCCAAACTGATCACACTTGTAACCCAGCTAGTCATTCTTTCAAAACCTGATCCATGCTTTCATTACAGTTATGCACATTTTCAGTCCACATAATCAATGTTTCAAAACACAAGATGATTGTAATATGTAACGGAACATTTGGTTTAATCACCAAAACACACATGACCTTCTTTCAGTTTAGTACTTTTAAAGGAATAGTAAACACCAAACAAATAGTTCATGGCCCTGTATGAGTTTCTTTCTCCTGCTGAACACAACATAAGATATTTTGAAGAGTATCGGTAACCAAACAGTTGATGGACCCCATTGACCTCCATAGTATGGGGGTAAAAATTATGATGGATGTCAGTGGGGTCAATCAACTATTTGGTTACCGATACTCTTCAAAATATCTTATGTTGTGTTCAGCAGGACAGAGAAACCCTACAGGATTGGAACAACTTGAGGGTGAGTAAATGATGACAGGATTTTCACAGAGATGGGACCAAGTCACACATGTGTAAGTCTCAAGTAAGTCTCAAGTCTTAACCTTCAAGTCTCAAGTTAGTCCCAAGTATTTTTTTCTTGGGCAAGTCAAGTCAAGTCAAGTCAAGTCACAGGCTATGTCAAGTCAAGTCAAGTCCTGTAGTAGGTCAAGTCAAGTCACCTTATTATTGTAATTTTACCTGCAGAATCTGATCTTAATAAAGTGAAAAGACAAGATATAAGTAGCCTAACTGTCAGTAAATTACAATAATTTGGATTTGCATGTAAATACTCATGTTCAGTAAAATACATCATGGAATCAAACAAAATTGTAACTTCATAAAATTATGTATTTTTCACTTCTGCCAACAGTGTTTGAAATGTTTTAAATTGTCAACATTGAGTCCATAAAACAAATAACAGCTTAACATCCAACAGACTCCTCTCTGAACACCTCCCTCTCTCTCTCTCTCTCAAACACAGTTTACTTACAACATTAAACTTTGTTACATTTCTCCTCTCTCTCACACACACTCACTCTCACACACTCTCTCTCTCTCACACACACACACACACACACACACACACACACACACACACACACTCACTCATCGTCAGTGGCGGCTGGTGAAAAATATCTTCGGTGGGGCTGTGTTATATTCAGTCGGTTTCAATAGTCTGGTAACCATGGGAGTCTTTTAGCGTAGTGGCTCCGAGGTTGTGGAATGCTCTTCCTCAAGACATCTGTCAAACATCCACTCTTCTCTCCTTCAAAAACATTTTTTATCTTAATATTACTCTTCTGCTCACAGTCTGTAAATTCTACATTGTTATTGATATGCTATTTGTTTGAATCCCTCTTTGTTTTGTGTCTTTAACCTAACTTTGTAAGTGACCTCTGTATATTAGGCCTACTTTCTGCCCTTGATATGTGTATTGTGCTTTGATGTTGATGTTTATTTTGTTCTATTCTTTAACCCTGTCCCAGTGGTTCTCAAACTTTTTAGAGTTGTACCCCATGAGGCTTTTAACATCCTTCTGCATAAGTTACCCACTCTTCAGTCGCACCTTTTTCAGTAAGGGACAATATTTGCCCCCTTAAATCAATTTTTCCAGTGCATTTTTACCTTTACAAATACCTTTATAAAATAAATAATGATTTAAATAATGAATGTTCATAATAAATGTTCAATAGAGAAATATGCAATGATGCTAAAAACGAAGTGATGCTTTTAAATATTGAATTAAAACCGCCAGTAGGTGGAGAGTCATCGAGTCATTCATTCAGTAATGAAGCAAGTGGCTGTATTTATGAATTAATCATTGAATCATTGACTCTAATGATTCATTCAAAACCGCAGATTCGTTCACAAACACTGCTGTGTGCTGCAGTTCTGCGGTGGCTTTCGTTGGAGCTATTATTTTGTTGTAAAAAAAAATGTTGACAACTGTGTTGAAAATGAACATCACTTAATATTAATATTTCGTTTGTTGAACTGTTGTATAAAATCAATGTCACATTCGCAATCATGTGGATCTTCATATAATGTGATCATCATTAAACACAGAAACTCACACAGGGTATGTGTTTGTATCGAAGAGAGTTTGATTCTTGTTGTGTTTATGTACTTGTCAGGAGATGGCGCTGTAGTTCACATGTTGATACCTATAAAAGGTGTAGAGTAAGAATGGAAGTTGTTGCACCTGCTGCCTAATCATGTACATGGCTGGCACTGTTATATTGCTTGTGGGTTTGAATAAACCTTGAAGAAATGAGAACTTTCTTGTCTTCCTGATTACTTGGACCTAGACATAACAAATTGGCGACGAGGATTTTGCTGTTCTACATGAAAGATGTCTGCTGTTGCTTCTTTTCCTACGCCATTCTTACCATGTCCGGGTGAGCCGTCTATTCCTTTTGGCGTCTGGTTGAAGATGTTTGAGAATTACTTACTTGTCATAAATGCATCAGGAGATGACTGGCCAGTTGCAAGAAAGCGAGCGTTGTTTCTTCATTGCCTGGGAACAGAAGGGCAGAGACTATTCTATACTTTACCAAACCCAGGAGAAACAATGGAGGATGCTATTGAGACTTTGAAACTACACTTTATTCCTCGACGTAATGTTGTGGCTGAGCGTCATGCATTCAGAAAACGAATTCAAGCACCAGGTGAAACAATCCTGCAGTATGTTGCTTCTCTTCGGGACTTAGCTACCACATGTGAGTTTGCATCTAATAATGATGAAATGTTGCGAGATCAATTAGTGGAGAATGTAAACAGTCATCGTATTAGAGAACGTCTGTTGTTAGAGACTGATTTGACGCTTAACAAGGCTATTACTATTGCTACACAAAGGGAGGCTGCTGGTGAACAAGCTAAACTTTTTTCAAATCAGACTTCAGTACCTGTGCAAGCAATACAAGCAACAAGTGTGCCTGCTGTTGATCGTTACAAAAGACAATCACCTTTGAAACCTCTGCCTGTGCCTTCAAAGTCTTTTGCTACTTCCTTGGCTCGTGCATGTTATCGATGTGGATCTACAAAACATCTTGCAAATGATTCCAGATGTCCTGCAGTTTCTGTAAAGTGCAATAATTGTCAAAAGTTGGGACATTTTTCAAGAGTGTGTCGTTCACAGCAAACACATTCTGTACATGAAATTGAACTTCCTGAGCTTCAGATTCTTTACATGCATGATTCAGTATCTAATAAGATAAAGTGTACTACTACTATCATGACTGCATCAGTCTCTGTACCTGTGGAGTTGATTGTGGATTCTGGATCTTCCATTTCCATTCTGCCTAAATCTGTGTATGAAAAACACTTTAAACAAGACTCTTTGCTGCCTCCTGCTGTTAAATTGGTGACGTATTCACGAAATCCAATACCAGTGCTTGGTTGTCTACCTGTTACTGTTACCAGAGATAATATGACCTGTAATACTTCAATCTTTATAGTCGAATGTGGCACTGCTCTTCTTGGAATGGATTTAATTAATGGATTGCATCTCAAGTTTGAAGGTTCTTCCATACTTCCAGGACCGACTCCGTCTTCAGCCTCTGTAATGCGACTTTCTGCTTCTGTGCCTGTTACTAAGCTAGGATGTGCAAAAGGATTTGAGCATAAGGTAAAAACTTCTTCAGTGGAGAAACCTGTACGTCAGAAACTCAGACAGTTGCCATTATCTGTTCGAAATGCTGTCAGTGATGAACTTCAACGCCTTCTTGACTTGGGTGTTATTGAACGAGTGGATGCATCACCGTGGATTTCTCCAATTGTAGTTGTTCAGAAGAAGACCGGTGGTATTCGCATGTGTGTAGACCTGCGAGAACCAAATAAAGCTGTTGTTGCGGACAGTTATCCTTTGCCCCATATTGATGAGATGATGTCTATGCTGCGTGGAGCAACTGTCTTTTCTACAATTGATTTAGAGAATGCTTATTTCCAGCTCTTGTTACATGAAGAAAGTCGTGATCTGACTGCATTCATCACCCATGAAGGACTATTTAGATTCTGTCGAGTACCTTATGGCCTTGCTTCAGCTCCATCTGCATTTCAGAAAATGCTAGCAACTGTATTACAAGGATTGCCAAACGTAGCCAATTATTTGGATGATGTCATTGTCTGGGGACGCACAAAAAGTGACCATGACCACATGCTTAAAGTGGTTCTTCAGCGTATACATGATGCAGGCTTACAGTTGAATGATTCAAAATGTCACTTTAATAAAAGCAGTTTGCGCTTCCTTGGTCATACTGTGTCTGCACAGGGTATTCACCCAGATGAGGATCATCTTAGTGCAATGCTTCATGCTCCTGTTCCTAAAGATGTACATCAGCTCCGTTCCCTTCTTGGATTGTTGTCATGGTACAATAAATTCATTCCAAATTTCGCTACAGTTGTAGAACCATTGCGTGCTTGCATCAGACAAGGTTCTGAGTTCAGCTGGTCAGATGAGGCTCAGAAGAGTTTCAGTACTGTAAAGGAGTTGTTACTCCAAAGCCCTGCTTTAGCATTGTTTGACCCTAACTTGCCTATTGTCGTTTCAACGGATGCGTCAGATTATGGACTAGGTGCTGTATTCTCTCAAATTCATGAAAACAACACAGAGCACATTGTTGCATTTGCTTCAAGAACATTGTCTACTGCAGAACGCAAATATTCAACAATTGAAAAGGAAGCTCTAGCATGTGTCTGGGGTGTTGAAAAATGGAGAACTTACCTCTGGGGTCGAAAATTTCTTCTACGTACGGATCATCAGGCCTTGACAGTGCTCCTCTCCTCTAAAGGCACAGATCGCGCTGGAATGAGGATCGCACGTTGGGCAGAGCGACTCTTGTGTTTTAACTATGAGGTGAATTATTATCCCGGCTCTCAAAACCAAGTTGCTGATTATCTTTCACGCCTACCCTTGCCTGCTTCTGATGAGGATCTTTCCGATACTGAGCCGGAGTTTGTTGCATTTTTGTCTTCTGAAATGTCTGCTGTGTCTCCAACTGAATTTGCTCTTGCCTCTGCATCATGCTCAGAAATGACTGCATTACGTGCTCAGATTGTTCGTGGATGGCCTTCTTCATCAGCTGCTGTGGGGGTTGTTCTACGTCCATATTTTCAAATACGTCATGAACTTGCTGTGCAAAAGGACTATGTGTTTAGAGGGTCACGTCTTGTTGTTCCTGTTGCATTGCGACGTGTTTTGGTGAATCTTGCCCATGAAGGTCATCAAGGAATAGTGCGTACGAAACAGCGCATTCGTGAACTTTACTGGTGGCCTGGTATTGACTGCTTGGTTAAGGAACAGATCAAGAATTGTGAAGTTTGCTTGTCTTCTGATAAGGTTACAACTGTTCGTGCTGCACCTTTACAACCTGTACCTTTTCCAACTATGCCATGGGAAAAAGTGGCTGTTGACATTGTTGGCCCATTTGAAACCGCTACCTGGGATTGTCGGTACATTATGACATTGATTGACTATCATAGTAAGTGGCCAGAAGTGGCATTCACTTCTTCAATCACAAGTAAAAATGTGATCAACTTCTTGACGTCAGTTTTCAGCAGATTTGGAAATCCTCATTACATTGTATCTGACAATGGATGTCAGTTCAAGTCAGTGGAGTTTGCTGCATTTCTGAAAGATCGAGACATTCAACACATACATACGTCAGTGTATCATCCAGCTGCAAATGGAGCTATTGAGCGATTTCATCGAGTACTGAAGAGTTCTATTCAATCTGCTATTCTGTCTGGAAAGCCATGGAAATCAACAGTGACAGACTTTCTTCAAACTTACCGTGCTACTCCCCATGCTGTTACTGGACGGTCTCCTTCTGAGTTACTCTGTGGCAGAAAGTTGCGTACTCGTCTAAATGTTCTCCCTCTTCCTATAACTTGTAAGGATCCTGCTGTGAGTCAGAAAGTGGCATTGTCTCAAAAGAAGATGAAAACATACACAGACCTCAAACGAAGAGCCTGTACTCCTGAGTTCAAACCTGGAGACTGGGTGCGTATAAAAATTCCAGTTCATGTTCCAAAGGGACATCCTAGATTCTCAAAGCCTTTGAGAATTGTACATCAACTTGGTCCATGCACTTACCAGTTATCAGATGGAAAAAACTGGCATGCATCTCATCTTTCTCCAGCTTGTGCACCTGTGGAAAATGCCATTGATAGTGAACTGGTGTCCTTGCCCCTCCAGTCTGTTCCTTCCTCTACGGTGTTGCCTAAAAATGAACTTGTGAACTTGCCTAATCAAATTGCTTCTCCATCTGTTCCTGTAAGGTCTTCTTCAAGAGTGAAACGCCCTCCGCGTTGGTTGCATGATTATGTTACGTAGTACAAAAGACATTGATTATTTTGTGCTAAATGAGAAATTAATTCTAGTTCTAATATGTCTGGTTACAGAATGTAGAATATATTGTTAAACTAATTGAATTGGATGTACATTTTGTATAGATTTTGGCTGCGTTCGAAACCGCATACTCAATGAGTAGGTACTTAATTTCAATAAGTACTTACTTAACGAGCGCTAAAAGAGTAGGTACTTTATAGCCAGATCTCGTTGAGTATGAATGCGAACCGGACATCTGCCATGTTGACGTTATCATGTGACCTATGACGCGTTATCACACGCGTAACAACTTAAAAGATTTGAACGACACGTTTAATTCATCTATCTGTAAATGTCTTGATATTGATTAAACTTGCTCATTTTGTGGTCTTTTTGAAGAAACTGCTGCCCATTTATGTTGTGACTACATTTAGGGTTGATTTAAGTTCTTATATTTAACCCTACTAATGTGACCTACCGTTTTATCCTTAACGATATTATTTATTTTTATTACAAAATCCCAAAATTGTCATCTCTTGAATATGTTGTTAATTTCTTTATTTTATATCCAAACATTTTCAGCCACAAGCAAAAATGGCTTACTGCTTTATGTTTTCCTCTTTTTCTTGATGAATTTAACTCTCGTTTCATCCCTCAGGCCTATAAATAACAAAAAATGAATTTTTTAAGTGTATTATAACTAATTATTTAAGAAAATATATATTACGATATTCAACCTTGTAGGTTCTTTTTTCCTGTGTATAAAATCTCATATTATGTATGCAAACCCATGATTGATATATGTGTGTATATATATATATATATATATATATATATATATATATATATACACCTCATAACATCAGTAACTCAACAGCCCTATACCTAAAACGGTTTTCTCCAGCGTTTGTAATGTCTGCACAAAGGGCAGCTGTGCGAAGATTCGCCTTTGGAGAAAACTGTTGATTTTATACTCGAAAAATGTAAGTATCATTAATGTTAAAAATTAATATTACCCCAGAATGAATTGCATTGCTATCCCACCCCAAAACATACAATAATAACAACGATAAATGCTGACCAATACTTAATTATATTAATTTTTACTGAAAATAATTCTATAAAACAAACAAAATGTAATGTATGTCATATGACATAGCTATGCATGAATACACTCTAGATGTGTATATAGTGAACATGTCTACATTTTCATTCAAACAATAAATAAAGCATTAATTAAATGTTTATATTTTATTTACTGACAACAATGAGAAATATTAATAAATTAGTCAAAGAATGAATCAAAGTCACCATCACACAATAAACAAATGCATATACAAGTCAACACATGAAACAAAGCTTTATTCAAACTACAATCATGTATGTAGACTACAGGCGCTGAACCCCACATCCTTCTGCCATCTCAACACAGCGGTTCCCATTCTGCAGCTTTATTCTGATGAATCAGCTGACCACCAGAGGTGAGCCGTTAGTTCGTGCCTGAGGTTGTTGCGTGCTGTGTTGTGCTTCACAATCTGAGGCAATAAGAGCAGGTGGAGTGATGGAGGGACTCATCCATGGCACCATCTCCAGGATTCAGCTCTGTGCTCTTCATCCTCAGTGCTCACACCAGCCTGCTGACATTGCAGAACCTACAAAAATGCACAAACATAACACAAAAAACTGTCATTTTAACCGCACAATGTCATTTGATTTCAGTATTATTTAGAAGACAAAAACGTGTTTTTTTTCCACAAATGCCGCCATCATCTTCCCTTGTAGGTCCTGCTCCACCACAAAAGCTATGCAGCAAATGCACAGAAATCAAGAATCAGAAAAGTGCTGTAATAGCTCTGTTTCAAATTACAATAATTAAAATAAACTACAACTTAATATTTAAATAGTTGTTGTTATTCATGTCTTTGATGGCCTTTGATGGCAGCATTCTGCTTCATGAGCCACTCTCCACTGGATAAACACACACCTGTTCATCTGACCCTGTAACATTCAGACAAGATTCACATTACCTCTGTGATTTATGAGCAACACTACATTTACATGTTGAGGTTGTTTTAACTTTTTATCCAACATAAATGTTCCTCAATTTATCAACAGTAATGGACAAATAAAATAAATAACTTATGTTTAGTTACTTTATAGATTTGTTCTAGCACACATTCATCACTCAGATGTCTATTTCATGTTGTGATGTGCTCTTCTGCAATACTTACTGAAGATTTTCCTGTCAGATGTAAATAGACATTTAAAATAAGCGTCTTTAAGATGTATATGGTTTATGTAAATCCACTTTAGAGACGTAACTTACGTGTCCTTACTGGAGCTCCCCTTTTAGCTAACGTTACATAATAAAACGTGTTTTTACAGCAAAATCACAACTATACTACACTGTGTAACGTCTTTACACCTTCAACAATTCAACAGTTTACTCTACAGTAGTTCAACACATGCAATTTTAACACAAGGAACCGTGTTTACTCACATTTGAAAGCACCCGCGTCGCTGATCTCCGCGATGTTTGATAATGACGTATCCTCTCGCGTGGCCTCCTGGGATAGAAGAGTATCCACGGATCAGCACTCAAAAATCTGTGTGGAAGCAGTAAGCCATCCGGGAACTTCTCGCCTACTCTTTTATGAATACTGATGTTTCGAACGTACTGCTTCCTTCACGTACTGTTTTCGCCTACTATATAGTAGGAAAGTAGGCATATTCGAACGCACTTAAGTCCGAATCTCGCGATAATTAATACGTCACCCAGGTAATTCTCGCTGATCAAATAAGTAAACTATTGTTTATCCTCAACAAATAAGTTATCCTCATGTGAAAAGACCAGGGCTACCTCTATGAGGACAGCAGTGTTTAGGTTTTATACAGGAAGTAACGATGATTCAAAAGAGCTGGTAGAGTGGAACAACCACCTATAAACTTGTTAGGTGAGCCTGTGATACAGTCTGTCTGCTGCAAATAGCAAAGCTATTCTGACACCTCAACCCCAGGTTCTGTTTCATATTACACAAACACGACTCCCACGCAATTCACAAGTTCCATGACATGAATGTGACAGCAGATATTCCTTCAAACACATTAAAAAATAAACCTAATTTGGACATTGCAACATCCTCACACCAAAAAGAACCCCTTATATCTGCACAACTAGGTATGAATGCAAGTAGGGCTGCAACAACTAATTGATGATAATCATGCAGTAATAATCATTTTAAACTGGCATAGTTCATACGATTTATTACCTAACTGTTCACTGTAGACATAACCGACTGCGTTTATGAGAATGATTGCCGAGACAGGTATTTTCACCTACGGCGACAACAAAATGGACTTTAATTTATAACTTTAATCTGGAAACCTTTTGCAGATAAAATACTCAGTTTAAATCTTATTTTAAGGTGAGGTAGTATTAAAGGAACGGCAAAATTCAGCATTTTGTTCCCCTAGCAGCTAACGTTACCCCCTTCTGTCACCTCACGTACCCCAGTTTGAGAACCACTGCCTTTTAATGTTACATATCTTTGTAAAGCGACCTTGGGTGTTGGAAAGGCGCTATATAAATAAAAATAATTATAATAATTATTAACCACCCAAACACAATTTAACACAAACTGCATGATACCAGTGCTCTGTGAAAAAGTCAGTAATTATTTAATGCCATATTACAAGGCTGAGGCTTCCTTACACAAAAACAAACAAATTGCACAAACTTTCCATTTGCATTTGAAATTGAACTCACTTCATTCAGTCCGGTAACTGTCCATGCCGGATCTGTCCCCGCTGTTTTAAAATGTAATCACGGAAAGCAAAACAAGGCATTAGCATGACGCATCCACGCATGAGTGCGCGCGCAGCTTGGGGCGCTGAACAGAAGCGCCCATAGCTGACTAGATTTGAGCTCGCTGATTGGCTACAGTTTATGTCAAACATTTATATATTAAATCAGCAATTGGCTAAGCTGCTTCACAAACCCGCCTCTTTGGGGCGATTGACTCCAGCGCCCCAGAGCTGATGAGACGTGCACGCAGGTGGAGGAGACGTGTTAAAAAAGCAGACATTTTTAATTTCTATCATATTTTTCACATATACTGGGTGCATTTAATATCTCAAACACAAAACAATACTGACAATTTGTATGTATGATTTATGTATATATTTACTTATTTATTTAATGAGTGTGGCTCATAAACTGTGGTCTGGCTCATGGGGGGGGCGGCGCCCTAGCGCCCTCTATTGGCCAGCCGCCCCAGTAGGAAAGATTAGATGAATGTGATCATTTATATTTGGGCCTTTTTTGGGCCTGAAATCGCTGATAAAACCTTATGGCTACTTTAGCTATTATTACATTAGCTAACTACCAACTAACCAGATAACATTAACAAATTGACAAGCACTTACTGGGCAGAATGGCTGTTAATGTTGCATGTCTTGCAAAGCGCTGTTCGTCTTTTGCCATCTTGTGAACAATTCTTGAAGCCGAAAGCGATGACCCTCGGTACCCCTCCGGCTGACATGTTGATGTGATATCTGATCTAAGTGGGCGTGGTGTGCGTAAGGTACGAGAGGGCATGACTGATGATAGTTTCATGATCCAGTCATGACAACGATATTCTCAGCCTGCGCTCCAGCTGGGTAATCAACTTGATTTTTAAAAATCATTTCTATATTTTATATTCAAACTGAAAACATGATGTGATTGACACTCAAGTCATTCAAGTCATCGTGTCTCAAGTCATGTCAAGTCCCGAGTCTTTAACTTCCAAGTCCGAGTCAAGTCTCAAGTATTTTATTTTTTGTCAAGTCAAGTCACAAGTCCTAAAAATAGCGACTCGAGTCCAAGTCACAAGTCCCCATGTCTGCCTCCAGCTGTTCCAGGAAGAGCTCCAGGAACTCCTCAGGTACGTGCAGAACCTCCTCAAAGTGCTGCAGGATGTAGTGCTGTGCTTTACAGCTGAGCTTTGAGCAGGAGGAAAAGTCCTCTGTCAACTTGCAGATGCCAATGCAGTTTCCTATATTAAATTTGAAATGCTGGGTAAAACTTGTAGCGATAGTGGCCCATTAATAAACATTTATGTTACTTTTATATTTAATTTGGTTTGTTCGGGCGCCAGCCAGGCATATAATCCTGGCAATAAATAAATTCTCACAACCCACCAGCTACATATGAAGACATTGAAAAAGGAAAACTCAAATCAAACTTGTAGTAACCAACAGAGTCGTTTACCATTTATTTTAGGAATTCAGCCCCACTTAAACTCCACACAAAGCAAAAACATTCCAACATCACTGTTGTGACAGTAACACACTTCCATGGAAAACAAGAAAGACAAAAAAAAACACAAACAAAAAAAACAATCAGTATAAACTATAAAGACATATACATGTTTCTCTTTATACGAGGGGAAAACACATGATTTTCACGGAAACAACAATGACGTTGACACTGGCAAATTTTATGAACTTTCTCAGACAGTCACAATATAAGAGGTAAAGGAAAGTCTATGTCCAAGCAACCCATCAACTGATGAATTCACAACTTAGTTTCGATTCACACTCTTTTTATACTCTCTGACAGTCAAGGAAAAAGTTCAATTAATTGTGTGTGTGTGTGTTGTGGGCGTGTGCATGTACTGTGGGTGCGTCAAGTCTGTACCCGATGCTGCTGGTCTTCGTTTTGGGCCTTTGGTAAGTACAGGAACTTCGTTTTTAGCACAATCCAGGAAAACGCGATGAAGATTAGTCCAAGGCAACGCACCTCTACCGACAGCCGAGATAGAGAGCGTCCAAACCGCTCACAGTTTCACTTTCATTCCACCGTCACGTCATCCGCACCCAGATAAATCTCACCTCCAGGATACTATAAACTTCCTTCATACTTCTCTCCCAGGCCGGTCAATTTCTCGTACCGAAGCACGATACTTCTGCACGCTCCTCGAACAAACTGCACACTCCTCGAACAAACTGCACGCTCCTCGAACAAACTGCACGCTCCTCGAACAAACTGCACACTTCACTTCCCCATTACCAGTTCCCTTCCGCTCACAATTCCCCTCCTTAAATAGTTCGTCACACTGATCATCCTCTTCTAATTGGTTAAAGAGAAAAAAATACAAATAAAAAATAATAAAGTGGCTAACGAATTTCGTTCTGCCACACTCCCTCCCCCAGGGAAAAACAACTCCCAGTTGTTGGACTAAGAGATACCTTAAAATCCCAGGAAATCTTCTTCCTCATCCGAGGTTTCCTGAAAAATCTCTTGTAGTCTCTCCCTGTTGCGAAACTCTAATTCCTCCGCAGTAGGAAAACAGGGTTTCAAATTGCACACGTGGACATTACGCACATCCTCTCCTGTGGACTCCAAAGCCACTCTATAATTTATTGGACCCAACTGTTGGATAATGCGGTATGGCCCTTTCCACTTAGGTGCCAACTTGGCACTGAAATTGCGCTGGGCATTAGATTGCGGAAAATTTCGGATCCATACTCTGTCCTTCTCTTGGAAGGCTACATCTCGTCTGTTTTTGTTGTAATTTCTCAATTGCCTTATTTGTGCTTTTTTACAGTTTTCCTTGGCCTTCTTTTGGAGTTGAGACAACTGATGGACTATGTCGTAGGAAGGACCAGAAGGAGACAGGTTACGTCCATGCAACAGTTTATCCAATGGGCTATGAAGTTTTCTACCCAGATGAAGCTCAGCAGGAGACATTCCGATGGATTCCTGCACTGCAGTATTGAGTGCAAAACGGAGTTCTGGTAGGTAGTTATCCCAACCTTTGTGATTATCTTTCACAAAAGCAGATATCATGGACTTCAGAGTACGGTTGACTCTTTCCGTCATATTAGTCTGGGGATGGTACGCTGTGGTTAATTTGTGTGTCACACTCCATTTTTCACACAGTTCAGTGAACAAAGCTGAGACAAACTGTGACCCTCTGTCTGACAAAACATAATCCGGCACCCCCCATCGAGTAAGCACTTCTCTCCGCAGGATCTCAACAATAGCTGGAGCAGTAGCATGTCGCATGGGGAATAACTCTACCCATCGTGAGAAATAATCAACAAAGACGAGTAAGTATGCGTGTTGTTTGGAGCTTTTTGGTAGTGGACCCATTATGTCTACTCCAAGCATTTCATTAGGTCTTGACGTGATGATTGGTTGAAGTTTTCCCGCTGGTTTTCTATTGTCACTCTTGAGTGTTTGACATTTCACACAACTCTTGACATACTTCTTAACATCAGTCCACATACCATGCCAGTAGGCAACATCTTGTACTCTCTTATAGGTTTTAAAGATTCCAAGGTGTCCACTGAGGGGGCTTGAATGATAGAATTGGAGAATGGTGGGAATAAGGATGCGAGGTACAACAACACGGTATTGAATTTGACCATCAGTCAGGTGAGTAACGTGATATAACTTGTCTTCTACCACAGCATACTGTTCCTTCTCCGTAAGTTCATCTTTGGCCAAAACTTGAAATATTTTTGTACATTCAGGATCACGGTGTTGTTCGTCCCAGATGCGCTCAACAGTGATGGGAAATTCTGGATCTTCCTTTTTGCTTGTGTACACATTACACTCAGGTAAATGATACATCCGTGACAGAGCATCAGGAGCAACGTTCAACTTTCCTTTCCGATATTCCAACACAAAATCAAATCTTTGTAGTCGAAGAGCCCATCGAATGAGTCGACTAGTTGTCTTAGTGGAATTCATCACCCATTGCAAGGAAGAATGATCCGTAACCACGGTGAACAAACGGTGTTCCAGATAGTGTTGCCACTTATCAAGTGCCCACACTACTGCTAGGCACTCCTTCTCTGTGGAATTAGGATGTCCAAGGATAGGTGGTGATGTAAGGCATGTTTTTAAATACTCAAAAGCTTGTTGGCATTGTGATGTCCAAATAAATGATTTTCCTTTCTTTTTTAGGGCATTGAGAGGCTCTGCGATCCTAGAAAAATCTGCCACGAATCGATGGTACCACCCAGCCAAACCCAGGAAGCGCTGGACCTCTTTAAGGTTACGGGGAACTGGATAGGTGCGAATTGCTTCCACCTTGCTCGGATCTGCGGTAACACCTTGTCCACAACATGACCGAGGAAAGTAATCTCCTGAAGGCAGAACTTGCATTTTTTTAGATTCAACGTCAGTCCAGCTGTTTGTAACTGCTGAAGGATGGTCTGGATATCTAGAAAGTGCTGGCCCATTGTTGGGGAGTAAACAATGATATCGTCGATATAGACGAAACATATGGTTCCAAGTAACCCTCTCAGGACGATCTCCATCAGCCTTTGAAAGGTTGCTGGTGCATTTTTTAGACCAAACGGCATGACATTGAAATGGTACAACCCTCCTGACGTGATGAAGGCGGTTTTTGTCTTGCTCTCCGGTTCCATGGGTACCTGCCAATATCCGCTATTAAGATCTAAAGTTGAAAAAATGGCTGCACCAGAGAGCGACTCCAGGATCTCAGTGATGTTGGGAATTGGATATGCATCACTTTCAGTGAGAGCATTGATCTTTCTGTAGTCAACACAGAACCTGAGACTACCATCTTTTTTGGGAACCAAAACCACAGGTGATGCCCATGCTGAAAAAGATGGTTCTATGATGCCAGCCTGTAACATATCTTCAATCTGTTCTTTTACAATCGTTTGCTTTGCAGGTGTGAGCCGATAAGGGCGCTGTTTAATAGGTATTTGATGACGCGTGTAAAGGCAGTGCTGAAGAACATTCGTACGTCCTGGTCGGCGAGTACACACACCCTGATAGGTCTGCAAAATGTGACGCAATTGGCCTTCTTCATCGTGTGGTAAAGTCGCTTCTTTTAATGCACGGTCAATTAAGACTTGATCCTCTGTATGTGTAGGATCTGCATCTCGAGAGGCCAATAGAGGTTGGGGAGGAGGGACAGAACTCATTAAAGAAAGATTTTGCTGGAAACTTTTAGATTTCTTTGTTTTTTGTTGACCTGGAACTCTGCTCATAGGTATGCTTGCTTGTCCCGGTTGGAAAAAATATCCCACTTCAGGTGCACATTTAAAAAAATATTTTCTATCAGCAATGTTGAGTTGAAGTCCACTTAAAAAGATGAAATCCAGCCCTAAGACTGCTGCATATGTCAAAGAGGTTGAGGTAAGGACTGCAGCCCTCAAAGAAAAACTCTGATTATGTAGAAGAATCTGTACATTTACCCATCCCAGCGGAACTTCGGCCTCACCGTTCGCTAGATAGAGGGGTCCTGAGGTCCATGGATGAAGACTCTCTTGAGGTGTAAGTTCCCTCCACAAACTCTCATGAATGAGGGTGTAGCTGGCTCCGGTGTCTAAAATAGCCTTACCTTTCCAGGCACCAATATTAATGGGAACAACTAGTTGTTGCAGTACTGTGCACTGTGTGTTGTTAGCAACATGGGTCATTGTTGGTTCGGTTTTTACGACCGAGACAGCATTATTGGTGGGTTGACCACCTTGTTTTGGACTTTGATGTGGTCTCTTACTTTGAGATGGCTGTGACTGTTGAAATGATTGATTAGAAGAGGCATAACCAGGACAGTTTCCTGGAGGATGATGTCCTTTACACCGCCAGCACTGAACTGGTATCTTGTCTATCTGTCGAACCGCAGGTGCTCGAGGTGACATAGACTGTTGTTTGTGTTGAAAGTTGCTCTCATATTGGAGTTGCTGTTCATTATCCTTCTCCAGTTGATGCCCTAGCTTCACCAATTCCTCCACTGTAGATACTCGACTACGGAGCTGGCTGGCAAGGTAAGGTTTAATATTTTTCAAAATCAGTTTTACAATTTCATTCTCTGTTAACGTTGACTTCCATCTCTTGCATAAGGCTCTGTATGAAAAAGCAAAGTCTCTGATGGATTCTTTCTCGCCTTGAGTTCTTACTCTAACTCGTTCTGCCAACTCGTCCTCATAGTCTTCGGAAAGAAATGCAGAGAGGAAAGCTGCCTCAAATTCAGTCCAAGTGACTACAGAGGTACGTGCAACTTCCCACCAGTCGCGGGCAGTTCCATACAAAACTGTACGGAATGTAGCTAGTAGATCCACATCTGACAAAGGATGCAAAGCCAGAAAATCTTGACATCGAGTTAAGTAGTTCAACGGATCTGGATCCTCATGTGGTTTTCCGAAAGTGGGAAAGGTAAGTCGTAGATGATCACTTTTAGCTATAGGTACAGATGTAGTGGTAGTAGTAATTGGTATACCACTTGGTGATGAATTGGTTGGCGATACTTCCTGTTGGTTAGTAGTCATTTCTTTCATCTTTTCAACCTGGGTTTGTAATTGGTCAGACATGTCTGACTGAAATTTTTGAGAATCACTGCAAAAGGCCTCCATTTGGTTTTTATGTTGATGAAATTCTTTGTTGAACTGGTCTTGACTGTTTTTCAGACTCTGGAATGTGGCTTTAAAGTCCTGCTGCACTTCCGCTTGAAGCTGTTGAACCAGGAACCGTACTTCAGACACGACAGAAGCCTCCACTTTACTTAACTCTTCTGAGATCAGTCGCTTAGTGGTTTTAGACCATTGCTCCATCTCAGTTTTAATTTTTTTGTTGGTTATCAGTGATACACTTCAGTAATTGTTGTTGATTGTCCTCCATTTTGACCACTGTTGTTGAAAGATGAGTTGAATGTTTTACAAACTGTGCTTTCACCTCCTGGTTAAGTTCTGAAACTGCATTCTCCTGTTGCTTGTTGAATCGCTTTAAAGTGTCCAAGTCTTCTTGTACTTGTCTGGTCAGTAGCTGAATTCCTCTGCCGGGCTTTTGAAGTTCACGTGGTAACTCCTGTCGTCCCACAGAAGATGAAGTTTCAGGGGTTGTGCAAATCTGCATTGGATCTGATTGTGGTTCCCAGGTGAGGTGTTGCACTGGAGGGCTGCCAGTCAAAGTGGAGGATACAAACTGCACTCATGATCCATGTTGATCCATATGGGTAGGATTGGGAATATAGGGATATGAAGTGATAGGGATTTGTGGCTGCCAGCGGGGGGTTTCCACTTCTGGTACTTCCATCTCAACAAAAGTTGAGGGGGATGGTGGAGTGGTGGTCATGTCAATATGTAAAAATAAATAAAAGTCTGTGTGTCTTTCGTTGGGAGGGAAAAATAACAAACAGGACAAAACAACAAACTTGGCCAAACATAACATATGTTAATTGATTCAGGGTAACATAACAAACTGACAATATTCAAATTATAAACCAAACACGTTAACTGACAATAAATCTAGGTCAAATAAACCAACCCTCAACATTCAGCAGTTCAGTTCACAAATGCCAAAATGCAACTATAAATAATGCAAAGCGCTTAAGTTCACACTGACGGGAATTCAAGTTCACAATAGAGTCCACACTTTGCATTCAAAATCACAAGAAAAAGGCAAAAGGAAAAAAAACTCAATTTTCCCAAAGCGCGAGTTCAGTTCTCTTCACACACAGTTTCATTCAATTAATTTCCTTCAAGTTAAAAAACAATCAATAGTCACTTCTTGAATTAAATGACCCATATTAAATGTCTGTTACACTTAATGTTAACTCTGTTGGTTCAGTTCAATTTGGTTCCCATTTAAGTTTCAGATTACTACTTCCAACATCTCAGTCCCTGTTCGGGCGCCATTTCTGTAGCGATAGTGGCCCATTAATAAACATTTATGTTACTTTTATATTTAATTTGGTTTGTTCGGGCGCCAGCCAGGCATATAATCCTGGCAATAAATAAATTCTCACAACCCACCAGCTACATATGAAGACATTGAAAAAGGAAAACTCAAATCAAACTTGTAGTAACCAACAGAGTCGTTTACCATTTATTTAGGAATTCAGCCCCACTTAAACTCCACACAAAGCAAAAACATTCCAACATCACTGTTGTGACAGTAACACACTTCCATGGAAAACAAGAAAGACAAAAAAAAAAAAAAAATCAGTATAAACTATAAAGACATATACATGTTTCTCTTTATACGAGGGGAAAACACATGATTTTCACGGAAACAACAATGACGTTGACACTGGCAAATTTTATGAACTTTCTCAGACAGTCACAATATAAGAGGTAAAGGAAAGTCTATGTCCAAGCAACCCATCAACTGATGAATTCACAACTTAGTTTCGATTCACACTCTTTTTATACTCTCTGACAGTCAAGGAAAAAGTTCAATTAATTGTGTGTGTGTGTGTTGTGGGCGTGTGCATGTACTGTGGGTGCGTCAAGTCTGTACCCGATGCTGCTGGTCTTCGTTTTGGGCCTTTGGTAAGTACAGGAACTTCGTTTTTAGCACAATCCAGGAAAACGCGATGAAGATTAGTCCAAGGCAACGCACCTCTACCGACAGCCGAGATAGAGAGCGTCCAAACCGCTCACAGTTTCACTTTCATTCCACCGTCACGTCATCCGCACCCAGATAAATCTCACCTCCAGGATACTATAAACTTCCTTCATACTTCTCTCCCAGGCCGGTCAATTTCTCGTACCGAAGCACGATACTTCTGCACGCTCCTCGAACAAACTGCACGCTCCTCGAACAAACTGCACGCTCCTCGAACAAACTGCACGCTCCTCGAACAAACT
This sequence comes from Leuciscus leuciscus, assembly GCF_965113295.1. Taxonomy (NCBI): domain Eukaryota; kingdom Metazoa; phylum Chordata; class Actinopteri; order Cypriniformes; family Leuciscidae; genus Leuciscus; species Leuciscus leuciscus. Next base: position 31,923,819 of record NC_138732.1, read on the forward strand.
GCACACTTCACTTCCCCATTACCAGTTCCCTTCCGCTCACAATTCCCCTCCTTAAATAGTTCGTCACACTGATCATCCTCTTCTAATTGGTTAAAGAGAAAAAAAATAAAAATAAAAAAAATAAAGTGGCTAACGAATTTCGTTCTGCCACAAACTTCATTCATAGCCACTTCCAGAATAAAATTTCAAGAATGTGTTTGCCTAGATATCATAGTTACATTCTTTTTTCTGGCAATACACTCATTCATTTTCATGCATTTATATATTTGGACTTAGGCAGTTTCAACCGTATAATGTTGGCAGTGGAAATGATGTATATAATTATAATCATTTCTAGGTAATTTGCACACAATTGCAGTTCAAATGCTTCTTCTCACCTAAAGTAGGAGCTGCAGCCACACATGATGATCTTGTGCACTTGAAATTCTCTGTCATTTGACTTGATGATCAAGTCAGTGTGTTCGCCCAGTAAACGTGCTTCATCAAACACGTCAAAGGCTGTTGCTCTTATGTTCTCCATGTTCTCTCAGGACTGTAAATGTATTCAGTCTTCTCTCCTCAAACTCTGATTAAAGTCTCCTCAGGATTGTGTCTTTGTGGGACTTTTGCTCAGGAGAGTTCTATAGAATGTCTCTGTGACATCATAGTTGTAGAGCTTCAATATATCTTTTCAGTTTGTGTCTTGGCCACATAATTATTAAAGAGTTTTGTTTTATCGATTCCTTTTGAATGAAACATCTTCACAGTAACAAAGATATTAAATTCAGAATTACTGCCATTGTAAGTAAAATTACAAATAAATGGGCAAGCTGATTTTTTTTTTTTTTTTTACAATATTTACAACTGGAAAAATTCAACAAACAAGACTTTGAACAGTCACTAAGACACTACGGCTGTATCTGAAATTGTCCCTTATACTGGAACAGCAGTTCTCAACTGGTTTGGCCATGGGACCCACATTTTCCCATGGACATTTATATTATTATTGTTTTTTTTTTTAGGAATTTGACCGAATATATATGGTATTATCACGATATTGAAATGAGCGTTTTCAAACAATAACAGGTTTTATATATTTTTTCTTAAAACAAAACAAACTAAATTATATTTAAATCCAATAAAGTAATGCACACAAAAACTACATAAAGTAAACAAATGTTTTAAACTGATTCAAGTGTTATAAAGAATTATAAAGAACAATAGGTAACACTTTACAATAAGGTAAAGTCAGTTAATGCATTAACCAACATTAACATTGAGCAAAAGCTACATCTGTTACCATAGTTATTCTTTGTTAACATTAGTTTAAAAAAAATACAACTGATCATTGTTAGTTCATGTTAGCTCAGGTCCATTAAATCCTTCTGAATTTAATAATGTGTTATTAAATGTTGAAATGAACATTAACCAAGATTAATAACTGCTTTAGGAGTATTGTCCATTGTCAGTTTATGTTAACTATAGTGAATTAACTAATAAAGCCTTATTGTAAAGTGTTACCTGTTACAGAATGCAGATCCAGACACAAAGAAATACATTGAAATGTGAGCTTTATTAACAGCACTGAGCAGAATGGAGAATACGGATGAGTATGCAGTTCAAATAGACTTTGAAGAATGAGTAAAGCTTAGTAACGAAGACCTTCCTTGTTTTACAGGTGCAGGAGATCATGGATAGTTGGACGGATGGCTGGATGGACGCACACACCTCTTCGTGTTTGGTGAGTATGCAGGATGATGACAGGAGAACACACGAGAGGAATACACTGGAGTACCAACGCTGGAGAACAGGTAAGCACTTCATAGAAACAAGACCAGACAATGATGTGAGACGAGGTGTGTGCTTTTGTAGCTGGCTTGATGATGGTGCAGATGAAGTGCAGGTGTGAGTGTTCAGTACTCTGGTGAAGGTGTGCTGTGTGAATGGCTGATGTGACAGCCTGGCAGATCCGTGACAATTACCCAACAATAATAAAGAATCAGAACATTTGCAATCAATGTGTAGGGCAGGGGTTCTCAACTCTGGTCCTCGAGGTCTATTTTCCTGCAGAGTTTAGCAGCAACCTTGATCAAACTCACCTGCTTATTGATCTTATGGGGACATTTTTTTTGGTCCCCACAAGGAAAACAGCTTGTAAATCATACATAATGCAGAACATTTTCTGTAATGGGAGGTTTCAGATTAGGGGATATCATTTGTACAGTAAAACAAATCATTATTTCTATGGAAAATCCCCATAAAACATGAAGGTGTGTGTGTGTGTGTGTGTGTGTGTGTGTGTGTGTGTGTGTGTGTGTGTGTGTGTGTGTGTGTGTGTGTGTGTGTGTGTGTGTGTGTGTGAATTAGTCTACTACAAACTTCCTTAACAGTATTTATGCTTACAGGGCACCTATTATGACCCTTTTCACAAAAAATAAGTCTCTGATGTCCCCAGAGTATGTATGTGAAGTTTTAGCTCAAAATACCCAACAGATATTTTTTTTACAGCATGTTTTAATTGTCATTTTTTGGGGGCTCAGAAAAACACACCGTTTTAGTGTGTATCCCTTTAAATGCAAATGAGCTGCTGCTGCCGCCCAAAGGGTGGAGCCTTACGAGCTCGCGCTCAGAGCCAGGACAATCTCATCTGATAATATCAAAACAGAAACTCTCATTAGTGGTGTTCATTTCGACTCGGAGTCGGACAATAATGCCCACAGAGCCAGAGAATATATACTGTATGGAGATTGAACAGGTATAGTTTAGCTTAATTATGGTTATAACTTATTTGTCATCTGCTTTTATCCACTATTAATACAAGCCTGCTGTAGCAGACCTCGTCCGAATGATGACCAAAATATACTGATGAGTTCGATTAAGTTTATTGTACATCACACAAAAGATGAAGCGTTAGTTTTACTCCAGAAAATCACTGTAAGAGCAGCTAAATAAAAACAGTATAAGATGTGAGCATTTAAGTCTTATCCGAACAGCTTCGGAGTCATTGGAATAGACTTATTTCGGGTTGAATGGTGGTCGTCTCGCACCCCCCAAGCGCCTGTGAGCCGAAAAACCACCCTTGCAACTTTGGGCCGGCAGGCGTGTATCGCTTGATATCAGGTCTCGCGTTGTAACGAATTGCTTTATGGCACTGCACAGTGCACACGTACACGTAGAAAAAGGTAACGTTAGATACTGAGTTCTTCACACTTTCGTCATGGCTGAACCGGTAAAAAAGAAGCAGAAAGCTAGGAAAGGTTTGTCGGAGGACCAAAGAAAGAGGAAACGGCAGACTGACCGAGCAAGGAGTCAGACTCGAGTAAATATCGTTCTTGTTGATGGACTAGTAGACATCTTCAGAGCTTATCTGTGCCTGTTCGATGTCCGACGCTTTGTAACGCGTTGTGTCAGGAGGAGAAATAGGGATAGCTCACATATGAAGTTATTACAGAGGCCAGACAGACTCACGGAGGCGATTGGCATCTCACAACTTTATTCCCCAATCGAACTCGTGTAACTGTTTGTCACCCATTCTACCGTCCACAGCTTTACTTGATAAACAAAAGTAAGATAAGAATGAGCATCAAACTGAAATAACCCGCATACATGGGGGTGTTCGAGGTGCACATACAATACAGACTGCCGACAGTTCAACAGGGCGCGCGCAGCTCTTAAAGGGGCCACACCTTATTTCCACTCATTACAGCCTCCATCCTACTGAACAGGTACCGGTATAGAGGGCGGAAGGGATCAGGCCGTGAGTGCAGAGACGGCTCTGCGCAAGTGGCGACAGTAATATTAAATACAAGTACTCCACAGCGACTCTAGGGGTCGCTGTTTGACAAAAACGGAAAGCTGCATAGTGTGCCTTTAATAAAGTGAAAGTGAAAGTGAAAGTCACACGTGACGGCGCTTGTCTGAAGTTTTAAATCATTGGTTACCCGTAAGCCAATCACATAACGTTTGGTTATGACGTGTGTTATGCGCTGGCTCAGCCGCATCGAACTTCCACTGTAAACACATGTATGATGTGAAAACAAAACCATCGAGCGAAATACCGGAGTGAACATGGCTGTGAACGACTTTTGCAGATTATGTGAAGTAAATCTCCGCATCCACGGTACAATCAGCGTCTACGTCACGGCTCTCAGCCCGCCCTCTGTTCGTTGATTGGCCGGCTGTTTTGAGGCCGGAGGAAAACTGAGAGATAGGTCGCTATCTCAGACTGAGTACAGAAGCGAACTGAAATTGAGCGGAAGTACGAAGTCTGACGTAGTCAGGCTAGTCTACAGCTGCTCAAGCGTCGAAACAATGGCGGACTGTGTCCCGCTCCCTCAGGGCGGGTCTATGCTCAAACTGCAGTGTCAATCAACAGTCGTGGGAGGGGCCTGAGCAAAGTGACGTCACATTGCCGCGAATCTGAGAACGGCTTGTTCTGAGACAGTGCTTATGATTTATTGGGATTATAAAAAAAGCACTGGGTGGATTTTTATCATTATAGGGTGGTTGTGTACACACACTGCCAACACACATTTATGTTGGCATAACGTTGGCTGTCTTGCGCAGTCTACCCTCGTCGGACAGGTAATACAAGGTGCAGGCGACAGGGAACCGCATGACGGTCATCTCAGCCTCGATGTAGGGACGCAGCAATTCGGAGAGTGACAGCAGCGATGACCTTGACATCCTACAATTTTCACGCCACTCATCCGGGACAACATCTTCATTTTCAAAGTTCTCCCACCAGACAGCAGTTCGCCCAGGTCGGACCCAAAACCGGCGACGCTGGCGGTGACGCGGACTGGTTCTTCGTGTTGGAGGGAGGAGAAGTTGTTGCAAAATTGCTGACCTCCGAGCACTCATTCGTCTCTGCTCCTCGACATAATGGAGCAGCTGTATTTGCAAATGCAAACACACGAAAAGAGTTTGCACCAACATAAATGTGACTGCTACTCTGAACGCTTCCATGATCACCAAAGCCAAATGAAAATGTAAACATAGGTCGCACTTTTGGCGTAGGTGCGAGCTCTGGCGCATACTGTGACGTTGGCTGCCTAAACATCCGTTTGTCTCAGTTTACATGCAAACGAAGATTTTCAAAATCTCCACTCTGGCCGGAGTTTTTAGAAAGAATCGGTTTCAGAGGCGAATTCTCCATTTGCGTGTAAACGAAGGGTGCAAACGAAGGGAAATGTCTCCGTTTTTCAAAATAACCATGTACGTGTAAACTGGGCCCAAGGCAACACTTAAAAATGTCTTGTGTGGACACCAAGCGGGAAGGAAGTCGACCAGAAGTTGAAGCCGGCCGCGTGCCACCATCTTGTAGCAGAACTTCAGCTGCTGTTATAGCATCCCATTGACTCCCATTCATTTTGGCGTCACTTTGACAGCGAATAACTTCACATCTGAGGCGTTTAAAGACTCCATTTGTCCATTATTTATTTCTAAAGAAACACAACAATGTATAAAATGCTCCATTACCTTGTAGCTTATGTTATGGCCCGGTAGAAGCAGTTTTTGTAAAAGTAGGCTAAAGATTGCGTCATAACCACGCGACTCTCTGTCGCACAGTAGAGAGATTACCGTATGGACAGGAGGAGAAGCTCGCGGGCAATCGGGGGGACATGGAGGCAAAATGACAAAATAATTAATCAGAATACCTAGCAAAAGTTTCTCCTGCTCCTAGCTCGTGGATACCTCCTACTCACGCTCTCCGTCTCTGCAAGATTCGGAAGGGAATGATTCCGATTTCTCATGCCACAGCCACTAGAAGACAGACGGGTTGCTCACGTCACATCTACGTCGTCAAGCTCGGTTTGAGTCTGCACGTCAGGAACGAAAGTCATTCTTTCAAAACCTGATCCCATGCTTTCATTACAGTTGTGCCCATTTTCAGTCCACATAATCAATGTTTCAAAACACAAGATGATTGTAATATGTAACGGAACATTTGGTTTAATCACCAAAACACACATGACCTTCTTTCAGTTTAGTACTTTTAAAGGAATAGTTCACCCAAACAAATAGTTCATGGCCCTGTATGAGTTTCTTTCTCCTGCTGAACACAAAATAAGATATTTTGAAGAGTATCGGTAACCGAACAGTTGATGGACCCCATTGACCTCCATAGTATGGGGGTAAAAAATATGATGGATGTCAGTGGGGTCAATCAACTGTTTGGTTACCGATACTCTTCCAAATATCTTATGTTGTGTTCAGCAGGACAGAGAAACCCTACAGGATTGGAACAACTTGAGGGTGAGTAAATGATGACAGGATTTTCACAGAGATGGGACCAAGTCACACATGTGTAAGTCTCAAGTAAGTCTCAAGTCTTAACCTTCAAGTCTCAAGTTAGTCCCAAGTATTTTTTTCTTGGGCAAGTCAAGTCAAGTCAAGTCACAGGCTATGTCAAGTCAAGTCAAGTCCTGTAGTAGGTCAAGTCAAGTCCAAGTCAAGTCACCTTATTATTGTAATTTTACCTGCAGAATCTGATCTTAATGAAGTGAAAAGACAAGATATAAGTAGCCTGACTGTCAGTAAATTACAATAATTTGGATTTGCATTGTAAATACTCATGTTCAGTAAAATACATCATGGAATCAAACAAAATTGTAACTTCATAAAATTATTTATTTTTCACTTCTGCCAACAGTGTTTGAAATGTTTTAAATTGTCAACATTGAGTCTATGGAATTAATTTTGTTCCAATAATAATGAACGTAGCTTTTCAAGAAACTAATTAAAATATAAATTGAAACTGAATAAAATATCTTTGAAACTGAAAAAGAATAAATCGCAGGCAAATTTTTTTGACTTCGTTTTTAATACACTGCATGTTTTGCTAACAATTTCTCATATTTCGTTCGCTGATCTGAACTTACAAATGCGCTTCCAGAGATTTCATTTACGCTTCTGAAGTTTTCGTTTACGCTCCCAGAGTTTTCGTTTGCTGTTCTGACACGTTTCTCTCGTGGGGGCGGGGCTAGTAGCAGTGTGTTCTTATTGGCTACTGAGGTTTTTATTGACAGCTTCTTCACCTGGAAGTGAAGACGTCAGTGTGTTTATGTGTGGATTTGAGCGTCTGTAAGCGCTGCTTTCTATTTCATTTTAATGATATTAAGTTAGGTTTGTTTTTTAATTTTATCTGTATTTACCTGCTGCTACTACTTTGTCGACAGAAGCTTTTAGGAGCACAAAAGATCTATTCAGTCTATTCAGGTGTAATATTACATTAAAGTACTGTATATAATACTTCAAATATTGTATAGTGTCCAATGTTTTCGGAGAATATTTGTTTATTCCTGATGATTCTTTTGCATGTTAGGCTCTGATTAGGTTGAGCTGTTACAATTTAAAGAGAATACTAGCAAACGTGTGTGATATATTCAGCCGTCAAGAAAGTTTCACTTCAGGTAATGCTAATCAAGGTTGGCAACCATGGCCATCACACTACTCATTGTTAGCATGATATACATTTACACCATCAAAATTAATTATCACTTAAATAAGAGGAATTTAAACAATATGAAAATTACAATCGTGGCCTGCTGTCAGATGATACAAACCTCAGAGGGCATTTCATTACATATGTCACACAAAGAATGTTCTTGTTGCCATTTTTTTTAACTGATAATTGTATTTAGTTATTTCATTTAATTAATACTACCTTCTAAGATTTAAAATTGTAAATATATTTTAACAATCATCAACCATTTCAATTGTGACTTATACAACCAGTTAAATTAATGTAATTGAAAATATGAATTCAATTAAATTTACATTCTTTATTGTCACTAAAGCATATACACAAGTATCGAAGTGAAGGTCTTGGATGCAATTATGTTGTGACAGGAAAGACCAGAATTCACAAAACATTAACTGCATAATATAGGCCTACATGTACAGTATTCTCATATACATTACAATACAAAATGAAAAATTACAAATACAGAATACATTTTAAAAATTCATATACATTTTAAATGTTGCAATGATTCTTTGAGCAGTTCCTGTTGCAGTTCAAGTAACATAGCAGTGACTGGATACAAGCAGTACAAGGATAGTCCACCCAAAAAATTAGAATTCTCTCATCATTTACTCCTTCATGCCATCCCAGATGTATATGACTTTCTTCTTCACATAAACATAGACAAAGATTTTTAAGGAAATAATCCATCTCTGTGAGTCCATAATACAAGTGGATTGTAACCCATGTACGCAAGACAGTTGGTCGGAAGTGATTTTTAATAGTTAAAACAGTTTACATTATTAGTATTTCTTTTATCTAGCCTATTGTTTGACTTCAGAAGGCATTGATTCATTCACTGAGGTCGCATGGATTACCGTCACGCTCACTGTGTGTGGTTTTTAAAGCGTCTTTAGGACTCACCGAGATGGATTACTTTCCTTATAATCTTAATTCGTGTTTATCTGTAGAAAGAAAGTAAAATGCATCTGGGACAGCATGAGGGTGAGTAAAATAAGTGAGAATTGTATTTTTGGGTGAACTATGCCCTTAACATTCATATGCTGTTGGTATGCTAATCCAAGATCAGCATAGACTAATAAGAATAAAGTGCAAGGTGTCTGAAGATCAAGATCCCAGTCATTCAAAGGTGATGTGTCTGAACAAAGTAAGATTATTGTCTGATAGGGACATCTCTGGTACTATCACTCCATCCTCTGTGTCAGCATCAGAATTTTGTTTATGGAAAAGTTGCTCCACTCCTGGAAAATGAGAGAGGAAATTAATTATAATCTAACAATACAAACTACTTTGAACCCCCACATACAGTAACAAGTTGCAGATGTACAATATTTTTTCCAAACAAATTATATAAATGTTTTAAGGGATTTTACAGTACTAGCTTAAATATTTACCTCGGGAGTCATGAAGCATTTATCATATGTAATACTGTTGTGTAACCAGTAGATGGCTGTATACCCCTATAAACATATATCCATGGCTGTGTATTCCCCAGTTGCTGGATGTTTTCAGTCATAATTACTTGCATGTATTAAGGTTTTAATTTGGACATATATTTATTATTAAAGACTTTTAAAGATTAAAAAAAAATCTCAGAAATGTTCATTTGAAGTGCAATTTTTGGCATTATTATTAGTCAAATATTGACACAGAAAAAGCATTTACTCATACTAGCTACATATAATAGCTTTATCTATCAGTCATCTTTATCACACAAAAGTAATCAGAATAAATTTTTTCAAAATAATTAAATAATTTTCAAGATACTTCAAAATAATTGAGTGTTTATTATTATGAACTGTGACGTGTTCTGTGGTCAAGTCGTTTCTCTCCTCTTTCAAAAACTCTGCATCGCAAATTAATCAGCAATTGAGAAATTCAGGTTTAAATAGCTTTATTGGCATGGTAAAAAAAAGGCTTTACATTGCCAAAGTTGAATCAGGCAGTGATTGACAGCGCTCTGGTCCAATGGCATCATTGACTGATACAGTACTTTTTGTACTGTAGGCTACAGTACATATACTGTACAGTACTCTAGCACAATGTTGTTTGGGGTGGCTGGGGGGAAATATGATATAATCGAAGACTGTAACCGAATGTAGATAAACAAGTCATGTAATGATTGGGCTAAGTTAAATCAAGACAACACAGCTGTATAATGTTATGGGCTCTCACCTGAAAAAAGCCAGTACTGTATTATAAATAGTATTAGTAGGCTATAGTATTGATTAAAAATAAATAAATCTGACTTACCACGAGTAGGCTATCCAGTAACCTTATAGCGACGATGGCTAATGATAATGATATCATTCGTCTGTACTATTCCTTCTATAAGAAATCATCTAAAAAATATAGTGTAGCAGCAAAAAAATACAGATATAAAATGAAATAGAAAGCTGCGCTTACAGAGGCTCACATCCACACATAAACACAGCACTGACGTCTTCACTTCCAGGTGAAGAAGCTGTCAATCAAAAACTCAGTAGCCAATAAGAGCACACTGCTACTAGCCCCGCCCCCACGAGAGAAATGTGTCAGAACAGCAAACGAAAACTCTGGGAGCGTAAACGAAAACTACAGAAGCGTAAATGAAATCTCTGGAAGCGCATTTGTAAGTTCAGATCAGCGAACGAAATATGAGAAATTGTTAGCAAAACATGCAGTGTATTAAAAACGAAGTAAAAAAATTTGCCTGCGATTTATTCTTTTTCAGTTTCAAAGATATTTTATTCAGTTTCAATTTATATTTTCATTAGTTTCTTGAAAAGTTACGTTCATTATTATTGGATCAAAATTAATTCCATAGGAGTCCATAAAACAAATAACAGCTTAACATCCAACAGACTCCTCTCTGAACACCTCCCTCTCTCTCTTTCAAACACAGTTTACTTACAACATTAAACTTTGTTACATTTCTCCTCTCTCTCACACACACTCACTCTCACACTCTCTCTCTCTCTCTCTCTCTCTCTCTCTCTCTCTCTCTCTCTCTCTCTCACACACACACACACACACACACACACACACACACACACACACACACACTCACTCATCGTTAGGAAAGATTAGATGAATGTGATCATTTATATTTGGGCCTTTTTTGGGCCTGAAATCGCTGATAAAACCTTATGGCTACTTTAGCTATTATTACATTAGCTAACTACCAACTAACCAGATAACATTAACAAATTGACAAGCACTTACTGGGCAGAATGGCTGTTAATGTTGCATGTCTTGCAAAGCGCTGTTCGTCTTTTGCCATCTTGTGAACAATTCTTGAAGCCGAAAGCGATGACCCTCGGTACCCCTCCGGCTGACATGTTGATGTGATATCTGATCTAAGTGGGCGTGGTGTGCGTAAGGTACGAGAGGGCATGACTGATGATAGTTTCATGATCCAGTCATGACAACGCTATTCTCAGCCTGCGCTCCAGCTGGGTAATCAACTTGATTTTTAAAAATAATTTCTATATTTTATATTCAAACTGAAAACATGATGTGATTAACACTCAAGTCATTCAAGTCATCGTGTCTCAAGTCATGTCAAGTCCCGAGTCTTTAACTTCCAAGTCCGAGTCAAGTCTCAAGTATTTTATTTTTTGTCAAGTCAAGTCACAAGTCATAAAAATAGCGACTCGAGTCCAAGTCACCAAGTCACAAGTCCCCATGTCTGCCTCCAGCTGTTCCAGGAAGAGCTCCAGGAACTCCTCAGGTACGTGCAGAACCTCCTCAAAGTGCTGCAGGATGTAGTGCTGTGCTTTACAGCGGAGCTTTGAGCAGGAGGAAAAGTCCTCTGTCAACTTGCAGATGCCAATGCAGTTTCCTATATTAAATTTGAAATGCTGGGTAAAACTTCATTCATAGCCACTTCCAGAATAAAATTTCAAGAATGTGTTTGCCTAGATATCATAGTTACATTCTTTTTTCTGGCAATACACTCATTCATTTTCATGCATTTATATATTTGGACTTAGGCAGTTTCAACCGTATAATGTTGGCAGTGGAAATGATGTATATAATTATAATCATTTCTAGGTAATTTGCACACAATTGCAGTTCAAATGCTTCTTCTCACCTAAAGTAGGAGCTGCAGCCACACATGATGATCTTGTGCACTTGAAATTCTCTGTCATTTGACTTGATGATCAAGTCAGTGTGTTCGCCCAGTAAACGTGCTTCATCAAACACGTCAAAGGCTGTTGCTCTAATGTTCTCCATGTTCTCTCAGGACTGTAAATGTATTCAGTCTTCTCTCCTCAAACTCTGATTAAAGTCTCCTCAGGATTGTGTCTTTGTGGGACTCTTGCTCAGGAGAGTTCTATAGAATGTCTCTGTGACATCATAGTTGTAGAGCTTCAATATATCTTTTCAGTTTGTGTCTTGGCCACATAATTATTAAAGAGTTTTGTTTTATCGATTCCTTTTGAATGAAACATCTTCACAGTAACAAAGATATTAAATTCAGAATTACTGCCATTATAAGTAAAATTACAAATAAATGGGCAAGCTGATTTTCTTTCTTTTTTACAATATTTACAACTGGAAAAATTCAACAAACAAGACTTTGAACAGTCACTAAGACACTACGGCTGTATCTGAAATTGTCCCTTATACTGGACCAGCAGTTCTCAACTGGTTTGGCCATGGGACCCACATTTTCCCATGGACATTAATATTATTATTGGGTTTTTTTTAGGAATTTGACCGAATATATATGGTATTATCACGATATTGAAATGAGCGTTTTCAAACAATAACAGGTTTTATATATTTTTTCTTAAAACAAAACAAACTAAATTATATTTAAATCCAATAAAGTAATACACACAAAAACTACATAAAGTAAACATATGTTTTAAACTGATTCAAGTGTAATAAAGAATTATAAAGAACAATAGGTAACACTTTACAATAAGGTAAAGTCAGTTAATGCATTAACCAACATTAACATTGAGCAAAAGCTACATCTGTTACCATAGTTATTCTTTGTTAACATTAGTTTAAAAAAAAAATACAACTGATCATTGTTAGTTCATGTTAGCTCAGGTCCATTAAATCCTTCTGAATTTAATAATGTGTTATTAAATGTTGAAATGAACATTAACCAAGATTAATAACTGCTTTAGGAGTATTGTCCATTGTCAGTTTATGTTAACTATAGTGAATTAACTAATAAAGCCTTATTGTAAAGTGTTACCTGTTACAGAATGCAGATCCAGACACAAAGAAATACATTGAAATGTGAGCTTTATTAACAGCACTGAGCAGAATGGAGAATACGGATGAGTATGCAGTTCAAATAGACTTTGAAGAATGAGTAAAGCTTAGTAACGAAGACCTTCCTTGTTTTACAGGTGCAGGAGATCATGGATAGTTGGACGGATGGCTGGATGGACGCACACACCTCTTCGTGTTTGGTGAGTATGCAGGATGATGACAGGAGAACACAGGAGAGGAATACACTGGAGTACCAACGCTGGAGAACAGGTAAGCACTTCATAGAAACAAGACCAGACAATGATGTGAGACGAGGTGTGTGCTTTTGTAGCTGGCTTGATGATGGTGCAGATGAAGTGCAGGTGTGAGTGTTCAGTACTCTGGTGAAGGTGTGCTGTGTGAATGGCTGATGTGACAGCCTGGCAGATCCGTGACAATTACCCAACAATAATAAAGAATCAGAACATTTGCAATCAATGTGTAGGGCAGGGGTTCTCAACTCTGGTCCTCGAGGTCTATTTTCCTGCAGAGTTTAGCAGCAACCTTGATCAAACTCACCTGCTTATTGATCTTATGGGGACATTTTTTTGGTCCCCACAAGGAAAACCGCTTGTAAATCATACATAATGCAGAACATTTTCTGTAATGGGAGGTTTCAGATTAGGGGATATAATTTGTACAGTAAAACAAATCATTATTTCTATGGAAAATCCCCATAAAACATGAAGGGTGTGTGTGTGTGCGTGTGCGTGTGCGTGTGTGTGTGCGTGTGTGTGTGTGTGTGTGTGTGTGTGTGTGTGTGTGTGTAAATTAGTCTACTACAAACTTCCTTAACAGTATTTATGCTTACAGGGCACCTATTATGACCCTTTTCACAAGATGTAAAATAAGTCTCTGATGTCCCCAGAGTATGTATAAATATAATACCCAACAGATATTTTTTTACAGCATGTTTAAATTGTCATTTTTTGGGGGCTCAGAAAAACACACCGTTTTAGTGTGTATCCCTTTAAATGCAAATGAGCTGCTGCTGCCGCCCAAAGGGTGGAGCCTTACGAGCTCGCGCTCAGAGCCAGGACAATCTCATCTGATAATATCAAAACAGAAACTCTCATTAGTGGTGTTCATTTCGACTCGGAGTCGGACAATAATGCCCACAGAGCCAGAGAATATATACTGTATGGAGATTGAACAGGTATAGTTTAGCTTAATTATGGTTATAACTTATTTGTCATCTGCTTTTATCCACTATTAATACAAGCCTGCTGTAGCAGACCTCGTCCGAATGATGACCAAAATATACTGATGAGTTTGATTAAGTTTATTGTACATCACACAAAAGATGAAGCGTTAGTTTTACTCCAGAAAATCACTGTAAGAGCAGCTAAATAAAAACAGTATAAGATGTGAGCATTTAAGTCTTATCCAAAACTCTCTCTCTCCCTTTCATTAGCATGGAACATACACAGCGAAGTACACAAAACACTCGTTACAACTAACAGTAAACAAATATATACACACCTTTTCAGTCTGTGCTTAAAGGTGAACTAAGTAACTTTTTTACTTTAACCGAACAGCTTCGGAGTCATTGGAATAGTTATATGACTTATTTCGGGTTGAATGGTGGTCGTCTCGCACCCCCCAAGCGCCTGTGAGCCGAAAAACCACCCTTGCAACTTTGGGCCGGCGGGCGTGTATCGCTTGATATCAGGTCTCGCGTTGTAATGAGTTTCTTTATGGCACTGCACAGTGCACACGTACACGTAGAAAAAGGTAACGTTAGATACTGAGTTCTTCACACTTTCGTCATGGCTGAACCGGTAAAAAAGAAGCCGAAAGCTAGGAAAGGTTTGTCGGAGGACCAAAGAAAGAGGAAACGGCAGACTGACCGAGCAAGGAGTCAGACTCGAGTAACTATCGTTCTTGTTGATGGACTAGTAGACATCTTCAGAGCTTATCTGTGCCCGTTCGATGTCCGACGCTTTGTAATGCGTTGTGTCAGGAGGAGAAATAGGGATAGCTCACAGATGAAGTTATTACAGAGGCCAGACAGACTCACGGAGGCGATTGGCATCTCACAACTTGCACTTTATTCCCCAATCGAACTCGTGTAACTGTTTGTCACCCATTCTACCGTCCACAGCTTTACTTGATAAACAAAAGTAAGATAAGAATGAGCATCAAACTGAAATAACCCGCATACATGGGGGTGTTCGAGGTGCACATACAATACAGACTGCCGACAGTTCAACAGGGCGCGCGCAGCTCTTAAAGGGGCCACACCTTATTTCCACTCTTTACAGCCTCCATCCTACTGAACAGGTACCGGTATAGAGGGCGGAAGGGATCAGGCCGTGAGTGCAGAGACGGCTCTGCTCGAGTGGCGACAGTAATATTAAATACAAGTACTCCACAGCGACTCTAGGGGTCGCTGTTTGAGAAAAACGGAAAGCTGCATAGTGTGCCTTTAATAAAGTGAAAGTGAAAGTGACACATGACGGCGCTTGTCTGAAGTTTTAAATCATTGGTTACCCGTAAGCCAATCACATAACGTTTGGTTATGACATGTGTTATGCGCTGGCTCAGCCGCATCGAACTTCCACTGTAAACACATGTATGATGTGAAAACAAAACCATCGAGCGAAATACCGGAGTGAACATGGCTGTGAACGACTTTTGCAGATTATGTGAAGTAAATCTCCGCATCCACGGTACAATCAGCGTCTACGTCACGGCTCTCAGCCCGCCCTCTGTTCGTTGATTGGCCGGCTGTTTTGAGGCCGGAGGAAAACTGAGAGATAGGTCGCTATCTCAGACTGAGTACAGAAGCGAACTGAAATTGAGCGGAAGTACGAAGTCTGACGTAGTCAGGCTAGTCTACAGCTGCTCAAGCGTCGAAACAATGGCGGACTGTGTCCCGCTCCCTCAGGGCGGGTCTATGCTCAAACTGCAGTGTCAATCAACAGTCGTGGGAGGGGCCTGTGTAAAGTGACGTCACATTGCCGCGAATCTGAGAACGGCTTGTTCTGAGACAGTGCTTAGTATTTATTGGGATTATAAAAAAAGCACTGGGTGGATTTTTATCATTATAGGGTGGTTGTGTACACACACTGCCAACACACATTTATGTTGGCATAACGTTGGCTGTCTTGCGCAGTCTACCCTCGTCGGACAGGTAAAACAAGGTGCAGGCGACAGGGAACCGCATGACGGTCGTCTCAGCCTCGATGTAGGGACACAGCAATTCGGAGAGTGACAGCAGCGATGACCTTGACATCCTAAAATTTTCATGCCACTCATCCGGGACAACCACTTCATTTTCGAAGTTCTCCCACCAGACAGCAGTTCGCCCAGGTCGGACCCAAAACCGGCGACGCTGGCGGTGACGCGGACTGGTTCTTTTGTGTTGGAGGGAGGAGAAGTTGTTGCAAAATTGCTGACCTCCGAGCACTCATTCGTCTCTGCTCCTCGACATAATGGAGCAGCTGTTGAAGATCATCATAGAATTGATTGATGTAGATGGGGAGAGGACGCTGGCGCTGATTGTTCGCCGCTTCTCCCGGTTTTTTGACGCTTTTCCCAGTTATCTGTTTCAATTGAGTGCCTTTTACATACTGGATGTGTCCACTATAGTAATTAATGGACTGTAAGTATACCAGTTTATATTCTTTGGACTGCCATGAAGTTTTGATGCCTACCTGCCACCCTACTATGGCGAGGCTATAATAGTGATGAGGCTTTCTCGAGCTCTTCGGTTCCTGCAATACCTCTGCCTTTAAACGGATATCTGCAAAGAAATAATATTCCTCCTGACGCCGTGGATTATGCTGTGGATCATCTTGGTTGTGTGTGTGACTATTATACCTCACTGCCCTTCTGGATCTTGGCTAACCGCGAGCAGCGGTGCCCAACCCGGCACTGTGTTGACGACCGACATCCCAATGGAACAACACAGGATTTCCAGCAGCACTGGAATCCATTCACAACTGGATCTTCCACGCCGAACCCGGTATATCCATAGAGGGTCGGGTCGCCGGTTTGTTGTGTCCAAGCACGGTGACCACAGCAACATCGCATCTCTCTGGATGGCCTCACGCCACGCCGCACCTGGATTACGTCATCAGAGCGCCGCCACTGGAGGAACAGTTAACTCCGATTGGTATAACAGAAAACCCGGAGTGGATCACAGCGTCTTACGTCCTTGTTGTAACAAACTGGACCTTAAAACTCACATTATTATTGAACAATTCAATGTGCAGTCATTGTCAAATAAATCTGGACTCATACACGATCACATTTTGGACAAAGGGATAGATATTCTCTGCCTAAGTGAGACCTGGCAGCAGCCTGATGTCTATTCCTCTCTTAATGAGGCCTGCCCACCTGGGTATTGCTACCTTTCTAAGCCTCGTACAACTGGCCGGGGTGGGGGGCTTGCTGTAATACATCGCAGCAATCTGGTGCTATCCCCCGTGGCCATTCCCAATACGGACACATTTGAAAGTCTTGTTTTTAATTGTAAACATCCGTTTTCTGCAACAATAGCTCTTATTTATCGCCCGCCTAAACCACATCCAACATTCATCTCTGACATACACAGTTTTCTTATTTCCCTTTGTACAATATACTCCAACATTTTAGTTATTGGTGACTTTAATGTACATATGGACTCCCAGACCTGCCGACTGGCGTCTGACTTCAAATACACATTAGACTGTATTAATCTCCATCAACTTGTTGATGTCCCAACACATACTAAAGGCCATATACTGGATTTAGTGATTACTGACTCTCTTACAGTTACTGGCCTTGAGGTGTATGATGTTGGCGTCTCTGACCATCTGGCAACATTATTCAAAATCCCACTGTCATCTTCTTTTCATAAACCAAAACGTCAGATGACTTTCCGAAATATTAAGAACATCGACTTCATCTCTTTTAGTCAGGATTTACATCTTCTCTCCCCTTCCCCAGATTTGTCAATGGATGAACTTGTGAATTTTTACAACACCAGCCTTAGCTCCATTCTGGACAGTCATGCTCCAGTTAAAAGCCGGACTGTCACTTTCTCTAGGTCCGCACCCTGGTTCACAGGAGAACTTAGAGAGATGAAGCAGTCTGGTCGTGTCCTGGAGCGCACCTATAAAAAATCTGGCTTGATGGTGCATAAATTGGCCTACCGAGAGCACCGTAGGGCCTATGCTAGAGCTCTCTCAAAGGCTAGGTTACAGCATTATTCCATGCTGATTAACAACAATGCAGGTGACTCCAAAAAATTGTTCTCCACAATTCACCACATTCTCAAACCACAGACTGCCTCATTTTTCAGCCATACCGACTCAAATTGTAATAAATTTATGCATTTTTTCACTTCCAAAATAGACTGTATCCGCTCAGCTCTCTCCCCTCTCACATGTTCCACTCCCGACATCCCTACAGTACTGATCACGCAAAAACTGTCACATTTTTCGTCTACAACGCAGCAAGAGGTCGAGAATATCATCCGTAAATCTAAACCATCCACTTGCTCTCTTGATCCACTCCCCACTGCTCTGCTCAAAACCCACCATCTTTCCATTAGCCCTCTTATAACTAAACTGATAAATCTTTCACTGCAAACAGGAAATGTTCCAACAGCCCTCCTCAGAGTGACCAGTGACCTCCTTATGGCCTCTGACTCTGGCTCCACTTCTCTGCTTATTCTTCTCGACCTCTCTGCTGCGTTTAATACTGTTGATCATCGTATCCTCCTTCACAGACTTCAGCACTATATTGGTCTCTCCGACACTTCCCTAAAATGGTTTCGCTCCTACCTCACAGATAGGACCGAGTATGTAGCCTTGGGGGAGGCAAAATCCTCACCACACATTGTTACCTGTGGGGTCCCCCAGGGCTCCGTACTCGGTCCAACCCTTTTTACAATTTACACGCTTCCCCTTGGTCGTGTCGTCAGCAGGCATGGAATTCACTACCATTGCTATGCTGACGACACACAACTTTATCTTCATATCACTCCCTCCGGCTCCCCCTCTGCCACCATTTCCCGCCTTACCTCCTGCCTGGAGGAGATCGGGGCATGGATGAATCAAAATTTTCTGCAGCTGAATGGCTCTAAAACAGAAGCCATCCAAATCGGAACGCCTCATCAACTACGTTCGTCTCCCATCACACTTGTTTCATTTTTTGGTAATACTATTTCCCTCTCTCCCTCCGTTACTAACCTTGGGGTCAAGTTTGACCCCTACCTTTCTTTTGACAATCATGTCACCTCAATTTGTAAAACCTCGTTTTTTCACCTCCGTAACATTTCCAAACTGCGTTCCTCTCTTTCCCTTTCAGCTGCAGAGAAGCTCGTCCATGCCTTTGTCTCCTCCAGGCTGGATTACTGTAACGCATTCCTGTTGGGAATCCCTGGCAAGAGCCTCCAAAAGCTCCAGTTTGTGCAGAATAGTGCTGCCAGGGTCCTAATGAGGGTGCGGAAACATGAGCACATTACCCCTATCCTAAAATCCCTTCACTGGCTCCCTGTTCACCTCCGCATAGAATATAAGATCCTTCTGCACACCCATCACTGTCTGCACGGTGCAGCACCCACATACCTCACTGATCTCCTTTCCCCACACACCTCCACCCGGACCAGAGCAGGCGAACGGCACCTCTTGGTTACACCTAGGACACGGCTCAAGACTATGGGCGACAGGGCTTTTAAAGCATCCGCTCCTCGTCTGTGGAATGCCCTTCCAGAAAAACTCAGAGCTCCTAAGACCACGGATGTTTTTAAAAAAGAACTGAAAACCTTCCTTTTCAGAAAAGCGTATTTTTAAGTATTTTTAAGTGTTTGTGTATTTGTTTTAATTATTTTTATCTGTTTGAGCCTTGTAGCACTTTGAGATTTGATGTCAAATGTATAGTGCATTATAAATAAAATTCATCATCATCAGCTGTATTTGCAAATGCAAACACATGAAAAGAGTTTGCACCAACATAAATGTGACTGCTACTCTGAACGCTTCCATGATCACCAAAGCCAAATGAAAATGTAAACATAGGTCGCACTTTTGGCGTAGGTGCGAGCTCTGGCACACTGTGACGTTGGCTGCCTAAACATCCGTTTGTCTCAGTTTACATGCAAACGAAGATTTTCAAAATCTCCACTCTGGCCGGAGTTTTTAGAAAGAATCGGTTTCAGAGGCGAATTCTCCGTTTGCGTGTAAACGAAGGGCGCAAACGAAGGGAAACGTCTCCGTTTTTCAAAATAACCATGCACGTGTAAACTGGGCCCAAGGCAACACTTAAAAATGTCTTGTGTGGACACCAAGCGGGAAGGAAGTCGACCGGAAGTTGAAGCCGGCCGCGTGCCACCATCTTGTAGCAGAACTTCACCTGCTGTTAGCATCCCATTGACTCCCATTCATTTTGGCGTCACTTTGACAGCGAATAACTTCACATCTGAGGCGTTTAAAGACTCCATTTGTCCATTATTTATTTCTAAAGAAACACAACAATGTATAAAATGCTCCATTACCTTGTAGCTTATGTTATGGCCTCGTAGAAGCAGTTTTTGTAAAAGTAGGCTAAAGATTGCGTCATAACCACGCGACTCTCTGTCGCACAGTAGAGAGATTACCGTATGGACAGGAGGAGAAGCTCGCGGGCAATCGGGAGGACATGGAGGCAAAATGACAAAATAATGAATCAGAATACCTAGCAAAAGTTTCTCCTGCTCCTAGCTCGTGGATACCTCCTACTCACGCTCTCCGTCTCTGCAAGATTCGGAAGGGAATGATTCAGATTTCTCATGCCACAGCCACTAGAAGACAGACAGGTTGCTCACGTCACATCTACGTCGTCAAGCTCGGTTTGAGTCTGCGCGTCAGGAACGGAAGTCAAAAAAAATCGCTAAAAATGGGCTTCACTTGTCTCAATTGAGTTCCAATGAGATGGCTCTGTCCACTTCTTATACTGTCTATGGTGGACACCCCTCATGGGTGAGCAGTTGCTCATTATCATTTAAAGAGACATGCACCGAAACGGGTCGCTGTGAACAGAGCTGTTTTGGAGGAGGTAAAAAGGGTGTTGTTTTACACACCCATTGAGGAATTTTAGTATACGTTACACACTTTACATGAAGACCCTAAAGAATCATACCAACTTGTGGAAAATGGGCATCCGATGACCCCTTTAAGAGAGCAAACATACATCTGCATTGCCCTTCATTCATGCTATTTGAAATCTTTTTTCATATTACTTTATCTCTGTCATATTACTTTCTATATCAGTCATTTTTTTCTTTACATTATTTTTCTCAAATTTTACTGTATGTTTTGTGCTGTGTTGTACAAATATGTCTCAATTTGAAGGTTTTTAACGTCAAGGGATGATGTTGTGAAGCACTTATTTCCCATTGTCTTCATGAACACTTGTTGAATTTGTGCTGGTCAGATGAAGTCCGACTGAGCATTGAGAAGTAATTAAGATTATTCTACAAACACTTTTAGTGTCCTGGTCCTTCTCCTTCTCCTGTCCCGGTCTTTTGGGCTGAGCGAAGTTTTAACAAAGTGTTGACTGTTTGTTTTGAACATCAGGAGTGAGAGAGAGCTTCAGCACAACCAGATCTAGCCTAGTTTTTCTGCAGATTAAAGTCTGACATTTCTGACATTAAACATCATGATCTTTAATGTAGTTGAGTATGGTAAGTATGCTTATAGCAACGGGTTTTTGTACATTTTAATGTAAAAGACAGTTTATACTTAATTGGTTTTCAGTCTTTATTCAGGAAATTTGTCAGTAAATATAGATTTTGTAACAGACTAAATAGACTCTTTAGACTGGATGTTGCTTTAAGTCTATAACGGTGTCTTGATGCTCGTAACGGTTCAGAGGTGAAGTGAACTGTACATTTTCATTTTTTAAGATGACATTTTTTGAAGAGTTTGTATATAAACAAATCGGTAGTGTTTAAGCACATTTCAGTTGACTACATTTTAATTTTGTATTTGTATTTCAACATGCGTATGTCAAGCATCTGTTGATTGAACTATTCCATGCTGAGAAAAAAAAAACGTTTTTTTTTTGTTTTTTGTTTTTTTGCTTTAAATGCAAATAATTGTATGTATCTTTTGGCAGTTAAGTATTTTATGTTAGCAGCGTCAGTATAAAATTGCTTAGTGACTAATTCAACAAATAAAATGATAAACAATAAACTGTTTTTTGTCATTTGTAATTGACAGAATCTTCACACTAGATTTCTAAATGTTGGACTAAATAAAACTTCTCAGTTGAATGAACTATGAAACTAGTTGAGCAAACATGTTTTAAAATTGAAGTCAATGGGCCAACTAAAAAAATAATATGTAGCCTATTCTTTTTGATAATATTCAGTGTTGAAATTGACGATGGTGAATGAATACAAA
This sequence comes from Leuciscus leuciscus, assembly GCF_965113295.1. Lineage (NCBI taxonomy): Eukaryota > Metazoa > Chordata > Actinopteri > Cypriniformes > Leuciscidae > Leuciscus > Leuciscus leuciscus. The sequence continues at coordinate 31,945,917 of NC_138732.1, forward strand.
CCAATAATATTTTATATTAACTACTAACAAATTATCTTTTTATTTGTGCATAATTTGACAAAAACAGCAGAATAAAAATATTTGATATGTGAAATGTACCTGGTTTTTATGTATACTGTTCACCTCATTTCATTTTGTTGGCTCTTTGGTAACTGGAAACAATAACTTTTTAAGAAATCATTTTCACTTGATAAATAGGCTATTCAAATGTTATATTTATATTTATTTATTTTAGGTTTATCATAGTTTTACAATGAATTTTCATAGTTTTAGATTGAAAGTCTAGAGCTGGCAGGGTAAATCAAAATCTATATATAAAAGTAATTTAAAACATTCACACGTGATAAAAAAAAAAAAAGGTTCATGTAATTGTTTGAATCAACAACTAGAACATTTAAATAATAACCATTTCCATCCTCAGGAGTTCTGGCGCGGCCTTTGTGACGTCATAAGCACTCAGTCAAGAGTTCGGTGAGTGAATGCAGTGTGGAGAAGTGAATCTGCTGCATCGCGCGACATCAGAGGTAGGAACAACTATATTTACATTATTTCGCCATTAGATGGCGGCAAAGACTGTCTTTATGAGACAGTCTGTCAGACGCAAATGACTAGGGTGTCAGGGCACGGGAAAACCCCTTAACTGTTAAAAGTTCAAGATATTGCAGCGGACATTCAAACAGATTTGTATTATGAATATATGACTATATCTACTGTAAATGCAGGTACTCTCGTAATACTCTACTCTATAAGCTTCAATGAACAATATCAATGAGAAGTTTATGTTTATGTTGCTAAGATGGTTGCTAGGGGTGTTGTGCAGTGAAATGTTGAACCATTGAAGCGATCATTGCCGTGTTTTATCTGGAAAAAACCCCACTAACGTTAATCAGAACCAAGGACTGGAACTACCCGTTTTATATAGATAAATATACTGCAGATAATGGCTTTATTGGTAAATGATGTTGTTAAGCATTTATAATTGCAGGATGTTTTTTCGTTGCTATATTTTCGTCTTGATAATTTCTCTTGTTTTAGTAAAAAAAAAGTATTTATTAAATTTTTACAATTTTCAAAACTCTTAGCTAAAAAAATCCAAACTGATCACACTTGTAACCCAGCTAGTCATTCTTTCAAAACCTGATCCATGCTTTCATTACAGTTATGCACATTTTCAGTCCACATAATCAATGTTTCAAAACACAAGGGGCCCTATCTTGCACCCAGCGCAAGTGACTTTGTACACCGACGCATGTATCATTCCTATTTTGCACCTGCGCAAAGCGGACTTTTCCCTCCACAGAAGCACGTCGGTAAGTTAGGAAATACACTTGCGCTCCCGGGGGCGGTTCAGCGCAAAGAGGAGGCGTGTTCCGGCGCAAACGTTCCCTCATGCTATTTTGCAGGTTTAGAAAACAATTGCGCCACTAACCAGGAAAAAATAGTTTAAAGTCAGTGGCGCGTTGCGCATGTTATTCATATGCTATTTTAAGGGCGCATGCTTGGCCATAATCAATGTAGCGTGTGCACAACGCGCACTTTGATTCTCTCATCTACACAGAAGCAGCAGTTTTCATTTTTGCAAATCATACATTATTACGATAGATAGATAGATAGATAGATAGATAGATAGATAGATAGATAGATAGATAGATAGATAGATAGATAGATAGACTATTTATTATAAAAGCATACATCTAGCTTACACATTTACCCAAATTATCATACTCCTGTTTAACCGAAGTTAATTTGGGTGGGTTTCTCCATTTCAATGTAACTTCTCTCTTTTACGGCCGTGACGAGAGCGTTGCTCTCCTTGGCTGTGAACCGCTCCTGGCGCGCGCCTGGCAAATCCGCCGTTTCAATAGCAATCCGCTATGGAAAAAGCGCGTTTGCTCTTAAAGGGAATGTGAGATGACGCTCTGATTGGTTTATTTCACGTTACGCCCAAACCACACCTATGAATAATGAAGCTACTTCAGACCAACCCATTTTAGATTTGCGCCTGGCGCAATAGTCATTTATCCCGCCGGGAAAATAGCAACAGCGCCGAGACCCGCCCACAAAGTTACTTGCGCTTTGCGCTTTGACACTTGCGTTTCAGATCGTTAAAATAGGGCCCATTATGATTGTAATATGTAACGGAACATTTGGTTTAATCACCAAAACACACATGACCTTCTTTCAGTTTAGTACTTTTAAAGGAATAGTAAACACCAAACAAATAGTTCATGGCCCTGTATGAGTTTCTTTCTCCTGCTGAACACAAAATAAGATATTTTGAAGAGTATCGGTAACCAAACAGTTGATGGACCCCATTGACCTCCATAGTATGGGGGTAAAAAATATGATGGATGTCAGTGGGGTCAATCAACTGTTTGGTTACCGATACTCTTCAAAATATCTTATGTTGTGTTCAGCAGGACAGAGAAACCCTACAGGATTGGAACAACTTGAGGGTGAGTAAATGATGACAGGATTTTCACAGAGATGGGACCAAGTCACACATGTGTAAGTCTCAAGTTAGTCCCAAGTGTTTTTTTCTTGGGCAAGTCAAGTCAAGTCAAGTCAAGTCACAGGCTATGTCAAGTCAAGTCAAGTCCTGTAGTAGGTCAAGTCAAGTCCAAGTCAAGTCACCTTATTATTGTAATTTTACCTGCAGAATCTGATCTTAATAAAGTGAAAAGACAAGATATAAGTAGCCTAACTGTCAGTAAATTACAATAATTTGGATTTGCATTGTAAATACTCATGTTCAGTAAAATACATCATGGAATCAAACAAAATTGTAACTTCATAAAATTATGTATTTTTCACTTCTGCCAACAGTGTTTGAAATGTTTTAAATTGTCAACATTGAGTCCATAAAACAAATAACAGCTTAACATCCAACAGACTCCTCTCTGAACACCTCCCTCTCTCTCTCTCTCTCAAACACAGTTTACTTACAACATTAAACTTTGTTACATTTCTCCTCTCTCTCACACACACTCACTCTCACACACTCTCTCTCTCTCTCTCACACACACAGACACACACACACACTCACTCATCGTTAGGAAAGATTAGATGAATGTGATCATTTATATTTGGGCCTTTTTTGGGCCTGAAATCGCTGATAAAACCTTATGGCTACTTTAGCTATTATTACATTAGCAAACTACCAACTAACCAGAAAACAATAACAAATTGACAAGCACTTACTGGGCAGAATGGCTGTTAATGTTGCATGTCTTGCAAAGCGCTGTTCGTCTTTTGCCATCTTGTGAACAATTCTTGAAGCCGAAAGCGATGACCCTCAGTACCCCTCCGGCTGACATGTTGATGTGATATCTGATCTAAGTGGGCGTGGTGTGCGTAAGGTACGAGAGGGCATGACTGATGATAGTTTCATGATCCAGTCATGACAACGCTATTCTCAGCCTGCGCTCCAGCTGGGTAATCAACTTGATTTTTAAAAATAATTTCTATATTTTATATTCAAACTGAAAACAAGAATGTGATTAACACTCAAGTCATTCAAGTCATCGTGTCTCAAGTCATGTCAAGTCCCGAGTCTTTAACTTCCAAGTCCGAGTCAAGTCTCAAGTATTTTATTTTTTGTCAAGTCAAGTCACAAGTCATAAAAATAGCGACTCGAGTCAAAGTCACCAAGTCACAAGTCCCCATGTCTGCCTCCAGCTGTTCCAGGAAGAGCTCCAGGAACTCCTCAGGTACGTGCAGAACCTCCTCAAAGTGCTGCAGGATGTAGTGCTGTGCTTTACAGCGGAGCTTTGAGCAGGAGGAAAAGTCCTCTGTCAACTTGCAGATGCCAATGCAGTTTCCTATATTAAATTTGAAATGCTGGGTAAAACTTCATTCATAGCCACTTCCAGAATAAAATTTCAAGAATGTGTTTGCCTAGATATCATAGTTACATTCTTTTTTCTGGCAATACACTCATTCATTTTCATGCATTTATATATTTGGACTTAGGCAGTTTCAACCGTATAATGTTGGCAGTGGAAATGATGTATATAATTATAATCATTTCTAGGTAATTTGCACACAATTGCAGTTCAAATGCTTCTTCTCACCTAAAGTAGGAGCTGCAGCCACACATGATGATCTTGTGCACTTGAAATTCTCTGTCATTTGACTTGATGATCAAGTCAGTGTGTTCGCCCAGTAAACGTGCTTCATCAAACACGTCAAAGGCTGTTGCTCTAATGTTCTCCATGTTCTCTCAGGACTGTAAATGTATTCAGTCTTCTCTCCTCAAACTCTGATTAAAGTCTCCTCAGGATTGTGTCTTTGTGGGACTCTTGCTCAGGAGAGTTCTATAGAATGTCTCTGTGACATCATAGTTGTAGAGCTTCAATATATCTTTTCAGTTTGTGTCTTGGCCACATAATTATTAAAGAGTTTTGTTTTATCGATTCCTTTTGAATGAAACATCTTCACAGTAACAAAGATATTAAATTCAGAATTACTGCCATTATAAGTAAAATTACAAATAAATGGGCAAGCTGATTTTCTTTCTTTTTTACAATATTTACAACTGGAAAAATTCAACAAACAAGACTTTGAACAGTCACTAAGACACTACGGCTGTATCTGAAATTGTCCCTTATACTGGACCAGCAGTTCTCAACTGGTTTGGCCATGGGACCCACATTTTCCCATGGACATTTATAATATTATTGTTTTGTTTTTTAGGAATTTGACCGAATATATATGGCATTATCACGATATTGAAATGAGCGTTTTCAAACAATAACAGGTTTTATATATTTTTTCTTAAAACAAAACAAACTAAATTATATTTAAATCCAATAAAGTAATGCACACAAAAACTACATAAAGTAAACATGTTTTAAACTGATTCAAGTGTTATAAAGAATTATAATGAACAATAGGTAACACTTTACAATAAGGTAAAGTCAGTTAATGCATTAACCAACATTAACATTGAGCAAAAGCTACATCTGTTACCATAGTTATTCTTGGTTAACATTAGTTTAAAAAAAATACAACTGATCATTGTTAGTTCATGTTAGCTCAGGTCCATTAAATCCTTCTGAATTTAATAATGTGTTATTAAATGTTGAAATGAACATTAACCAAGATTAATAACTGCTTTAGGAGTATTGTCCATTGTCAGTTTATGTTAACTATAGTGAATTAACTAATAAAGCCTTATTGTAAAGTGTTACCTGTTACAGAATGCAGATCCAGACACAAAGAAATACATTGAAATGTGAGCTTTATTAACAGCACTGAGCAGAATGGAGAATACGGATGAGTATGCAGTTCAAATAGACTTTGAAGAATGAGTAAAGCTTAGTAACGAAGACCTTCCTTGTTTTACAGGTGCAGGAGATCATGGATAGTTGGACGGATGGCTGGATGGATGCACACACCTCTTCGTGTTTGGTGAGTATGCAGGATGATGACAGGAGAACACAGGAGAGGAATACACTGGAGTACCAACGCTGGAGAACAGGTAAGCACTTCATAGAAACAAGACCAGACAATGATGTGAGACGAGGTGTGTGCTTTTGTAGCTGGCTTGATGATGGTGCAGATGAAGTGCAGGTGTGAGTGTTCAGTACTCTGGTGAAGGTGTGCTGTGTGAATGGCTGATGTGACAGCCTGGCAGATCCGTGACAATTACCCAACAATAATAAAGAATCAGAACATTTGCAATCAATGTGTAGGGCAGGGGTTCTCAACTCTGGTCCTCGAGGTCTATTTTCCTGCAGAGTTTAGCAGCAACCTTGATCAAACTCACCTGCTTATTGATCTTATGGGGACATTTTTTTGGTCCCCACAAGGAAAACAGCTTGTAAATCATACATAATGCAGAACATTTTCTGTAATGGGAGGTTTCAGATTAGGGGATATAATTTGTACAGTAAAACAAATCATTATTTCTATGGAAAATCCCCATAAAACATGAAGGGTGTGTGTGTGTGCGTGTGTGTGTGTGTGTGTGTGTGTGTGTGTGTGTGTGTGTGTGTGTGTGTGTGTGTGTGTGTGTGTGTGTGTGTGTGTGTGTGTGTGTGTGTGTGTGTAAATTAGTCTACTACAAACTTCCTTAACAGTATTTATGCTTACAGGGCACCTATTATGACCCTTTTCACAAGATGTAAAATAAGTCTCTGATGTCCCCAGAGTATGTATAAATATAATACCCAACAGATATTTTTTTTACAGCATGTTTAAATTGTCATTTTTTGGGGGCTCAGAAAAACACACCGTTTTAGTGTGTATCCCTTTAAATGCAAATGAGCTGCTGCTGCCGCCCAAAGGGTGGAGCCTTACGAGCTCGCGCTCAGAGCCAGGACAATCTCATCTGATAATATCAAAACAGAAACTCTCATTAGTGGTGTTCATTTCGACTCGGAGTCGGACAATAATGCCCACAGAGCCAGAGAATATATACTGTATGGAGGTTTAGCTTAATTATGGTTATAACTTATTTGTCATCTGCTTTTATCCACTATTAATACAAGCCTGCTGTAGCAGACCTCGTCCGAATGATGACCAAAATATACTGATGAGTTCGATTAAGTTTATTGTACATCACACAAAAGATGAAGCGTTAGTTTTACTCCAGAAAATCACTGTAAGAGCAGCTAAATAAAAACAGTATAAGATGTGAGCATTTAAGTCTTATCCAAAACTCTCTCTCTCCCTTTCATTAGCATGGAACATACACAGCGAAGTACACAAAACACTCGTTACAACTAACAGTAAACAAATATATACACACCTTTTCAGTCTGTGCTTAACCCTCTGAGGTCTGAGGGGTTTTTGGGGTCCTTGAGATGTTCTGACATGCCCTGACATTTGTGCTTTTTTCAGTTGCTTATAAACATATTAATGGCAAAAAAAAATTACACACTATTTAGCACAAACAGGGCTACCATAATATGTGAGCAACAAGAATGTACATGTCTGCATTTTTGAGAGAATAATGTTTATGCGTGGTTATTGAAAAAACTAAAAACTAAAGTTTCTGAAATAAGGCCATAAAACACATACTAAATATGTGCCAATAAGACTTTTGTCTAATAGATGTCATTGCCTAGTGTTTTTTCTTCAAAATGATGTGAAAATCATCCTGCCCTTATCATTCACATGACACAATACATTGATTTGAATTTTGCAAAGCACTTTCTGTTTGGAACGGCAATATGCGGAGTGGGCGTCAACGATCATGCATATTTAGTGGTTCACACCTTAGGAGACAATGGGGCCTGCATACTTAATGACCCTTTCATTCAGGTGAGTCACTGAGCCACAAGAATGCAAGAGCAACAGTTGGAAGCATCTCAATTATTTTTTATTTTTCCACATAGTGTGCTTGCAATTTGGCCTATAATATCCAAGGAAAACATGTCTAGTAATTGTGCAGTTAATTCTCATACTGTATTTTCAGTTTTGGAATATTTATCCTCTCCCCAAATTTGTCACTAATAAAACACAATAAAAATTATTTAAAGAAAAGGCTTATTACCTTATTACCTTTTAATAGTTTGTTTACATCTACCTTGTAAATATATTTTTTTATTAAAAAGGTTACAATTACAACAACAATTCAAGTGTAATCTTTCTTTGTAAAAACTAAAGTATACATTTTATCATACATATTTCAAAGTTAAGGATTTGATTGATTATTTGATTACTTTATTTTTGACAAAACATACTATATTTAACATGAGCAAATATTGGCAAACAAATATTGGCTTATTTGAGTTGGCAGATATTTTACAGTAAAAATGTATAATCTATCCAAAACTAATCAACGAAATGTTGTCTTTCATATGTCTGTAACATAGGTCTTTCGTTTTTATTATAAGAAATATAAATGTTAATTTGCAGTTTAATACGTTGCTTATACAAATACATTTTATTTCAACATTTCAGTCGATTTTTACTCAGTATAGCAATACAGTTTGCTAAAACCGAAACATTCATTCACAAACAGAAACGCCTGACTGTAACGTTGTTTTTATGAAATATTAGGGCATATAAATGTTAATTTTCAGTTTACTCATCTCAGTATAGCAATACAGTTTGCTAAAACATCATCATTCATTCACACAGAGACGCAATTTAAATTTAAACTGTCTTTTTGCGAGCTGTGATAAACAGCGCGCATCTCTGCGGCTGCCGTTCATTCATTCACAGAAACGCGATTAACTTGAGAAGGAAAAAAACCTTACTACATATTCGGATCCTCTCTCCTGCAATACCCGCACTCTGAGGTAGATTTTCCGTTATTATTATTCCTCACAGCGCTGCCAGATGGTGTAAACACGTAGGCTACAATGATATGATTAAACTTGTGTTTTCTCGAGCTGATATGGGGGCGTTCACAGGTTTGCCTCAGTAATTTGCGTTTGAATAGCGCGCGCTCTCCGTGGGCGGAGTCACATTACCTTTGAATGAGCTCTAATGAGCTCGACTGGAATCGCTCTCTTTTAACACAGATTTCACAAGATGAGAATATTTTTTTTATATATAAATTACCTCATTTTAAAGAAGAGAATTCAAGCTTCATGCCTGTGTGACTGTATGCCTGTTTGACTCAGTATTCGTTGAGTTATTGTTCATTTTCGGACGCGTTTCAGAATGGTCTTCACTGACAGAGAGAAGGCAGAACTCGCATCACGTTTATTTTTCTTTATTTGGCAAAAAGCACAACACTTTGTTTTTATTGTGAGTATACACAAAAATAATACACATTTAACAGAATCGATTGATGTATGAAACTTGCTTGTAATATCAAAGTCAACAGAGCAAAATTAATTTCTTTTGAACTGAACTGAAAAAAATCCAGCAAAACGCGTGGGCGCGTTTGTCGACCTCAGAGGGTTAAAGGTGAACTAAGTAACTTTTTTACTTTAACCGAACAGCTTCGGAGTCATTGGAATAGTTATATGACTTATTTCGGGTTGAATGGTGGTCGTCTCGCACCCCCCAAGCGCCTGTGAGCCGAAAAACCACCCTTGCAACTTTGGGCCGGCGGGCGTGTATCGCTTGATATCAGGTCTCGCGTTGTAACGAGTTGCTTTATGGCACTGCACAGTGCACACGTACACGTAGAAAAAGGTAACGTTAGATACTGAGTTCTTCACACTTTCGTCATGGCTGAACCGGTAAAAAAGAAGCAGAAAGCTAGGAAAGGTTTGTCGGAGGACCAAAGAAAGAGGAAACGGCAGACTGACCGAGCAAGGAGTCAGACTCGAGTAAATATCGTTCTTGTTGATGGACTAGTAGACATCTTCAGAGCTTATCTGTGCCTGTTCGATGTCCGACGCTTTGTAACGCGTTGTGTCAGGAGGAGAAATAGGGATAGCTCACAGATGAAGTTATTACAGAGGCCAGACAGACTCACGGAGGCGATTGGCATCTCACAACTTGCACTTTATTCCCCAATCGAACTCGTGTAACTGTTTGTCACCCATTCTACCGTCCACAGCTTTACTTGATAAACAAAAGTAAGATAAGAATGAGCATCAAACTGAAATAACCCGCATACATGGGGGTGTTCGAGGTGCACATACAATACAGACTGCCGACAGTTCAACAGGGCGCGCGCAGCTCTTAAAGGGGCCACACCTTATTTCCACTCTTTACAGCCTCCATCCTACTGAACAGGTACCGGTATAGAGGGCGGAAGGGATCAGGCCGTGAGTGCAGAGACGGCTCTGCTCGAGTGGCGACAGTAATATTAAATACAAGTACTCCACAGCAACTCTAGGGGTCGCTGTTTGAGAAAAACGGAAAGCTGCATAGTGTGCCTTTAATAAAGTGAAAGTGAAAGTGACACATGACGGCGCTTGTCTGAAGTTTTAAATCATTGGTTACCCGTAAGCCAATCACATAACGTTTGGTTATGACATGTGTTATGCGCTGGCTCAGCCGCATCGAACTTCCACTGTAAACACATGTATGATGTGAAAACAAAACCATCGAGCGAAATACCGGAGTGAACATGGCTGTGAACGACTTTTGCAGATTATGTGAAGTAAATCTCCGCATCCACGGTACAATCAGCGTCTACGTCACGGCTCTCAGCCCGCCCTCTGTTCGTTGATTGGCCGGCTGTTTTGAGGCCGGAGGAAAACTGAGAGATAGGTCGCTATCTCAGACTGAGTACAGAAGCGAACTAAAATTGAGCGGAAGTACGAAGTCTGACGTAGTCAGGCTAGTCTACAGCTGCTCAAGCGTCGAAACAATGGCGGGCTGTGTCCCGCTCCCTCAGGGCGGGTCTATGCTCAAACTGCAGTGTCAATCAACAGTCGTGGGAGGGGCCTGTGCAAAGTGACGTCACATTGCCGCGAATCTGAGAACGGCTTGTTCTGAGACAGTGCTTATGATTTATTGGGATTATAAAAAAAGCACTGGGTGGATTTTTATCATTATAGGGTGGTTGTGTACACACACTGCCAACACACATTTATGTTGGCATAACGTTGGCTGTCTTGCGCAGTCTACCCTCGTCGGACAGGTAATACAAGGTGCAGGCGACAGGGAACCGCATGACGGTCGTCTCAGCCTCGATGTAGGGACGCAGCAATTCGGAGAGTGACAGCATCGATGACCTTGACATCCTAAAATTTTCATGCCACTCATCCGGGACAACCACTTCATTTTCGAAGTTCTCCCACCAGACAGCAGTTCGCCCAGGTCGGACCCAAAACCGGCGACGCTGGCGGTGACGCGGACTGGTTCTTTTGTGTTGGAGGGAGGAGAAGTTGTTGCAAAATTGCTGACCTCCGAGCACTCATTCGTCTCTGCTCCTCGACATAATGGAGCAGCTGTATTTGCAAATGCAAACACATTGTAGCAAATTAGCTCTATATGAAATATTAATAATCAATAATAACTGGTTATAATTGATTATGAATATTTGGATTAGTTAATATAATTAATTTACTGTCGTAAATTAATATTACAATCAATGAATCTATTTGTCCCATGAACACTCAGGATCAATTGTTTATTAACTCTAAGAAATGTACATTTCCGGGGCATGGGAAATGTCTTTCTTAATTTACAATACTACTAAGAGCAGTAACCAAGATCTAAATGATTAGTGACTCCAGTTATGAGCTTGAGACAAGGACAACTTTACGTGTGACATAAACAAGATTTTATTAACTAGTCTAAACACTTAAACTACTCTAACATACACACACATACATGCATACAGTTTATCAAGGGAAAGAGAGCTGAAGCAGAATACAGGAAAGCAAGAAATTATAGCATTGTTTGAAATCATTGTTTGTCAGCAGATCAACAGCCTTGAGCAAACCATCATTTTAGTTCTAAAACGCCCTTCTTTAAAGGGTTAAGGATACTTAAGGATACTTAATGTATCAACTAATGAGACTTAGTTTGATACTTGCATGTCTCGCCCATTTGAATTAAAATGTCCTGATGCAATTTGTTGAGGCTCCAGTTGATCTTTGCTGATGTGGTCTTGATGAGAGAGAACCAGTGGTTTTCAGAGTATCTTTGGTGAATGGAAAGACAAGGCCGCAGCCTGGCACAAGCTTGGTGGGTCCTTAGAGGCTTCTAGTTCAGCATCATCTTCACGTCAGCATTTCAGAAAGGGACTAAGAGAGAGCTAAGAGCTGATCAGTGACTTTAAAGCATGAAGATGGCACAACCTCTGGAGCTGTGTGAGCCAATGAGAAGATTTCCGTTTGGAGGGAAATTTTTACGACCCATTGTCCCTTTGAACATGCAATTTGATTGGATGTTTAACACTAGTGATGTATGTCTCGAGACCGGTCTTGGTCTCGAGACCGGTCTCGAGACCACTTTTACGTGGTCTCGGTCTTGTCACGGCCTTGACGGTCTTTGGTCTTGGTCTTGTCTTGGTCTCGGACCTCTCGGTCTTGTCTTGGTCTCGCTGTCTCAGACCGACATAGTGGTCGGGGAATTTAGCAATACAATACTACAATATCCACGATGACACAACGTTCGATAATGCAACATTATTATCCGCAACGGAACGGATTGAAGCGCGCGTCCGAGTGAAAGTGCGGCGCGTGCGCGAGCCACACCAGAAAACACTTTATCCGCGCCACTGATCGCAGCGGCAACGAGCACTTTGATCACTTGATTTAAAAAACACATATCAGTGACATGATGGGTTTTAACTTCATTCAGGAGATTTTGGGTAACTGCACAACTGACAGATGACTTTGAGCGCACCGCCAACGGTGTGTGTGTGTGTGTGTGTGTGTGTGTGTGTGTAACCATAGCGACCAAACGACCAACTTTCAGATCCTGCACTTAAGCCTATAATTTTGTTTTTAAAATTTTTATTATTTATTTAAAAGTTGCAGAATGGATTAATTTGGAGACTCCGAAATCGGCAGAGATAGGCAGGCATTTGCTTAGATGAATTTGTGACTTTGATATCTGTGTGTGTGTCTGTGTGTGTGTGTTGTTTGATTACAGTATTGTATTTAAGATGGTGTTAGACTAAATAAATGGTCTTTTAAATATCATATGCATATCTCTGTTGTGTTGACTAAACATTAGGTCTAATCCAAGTTTACAATTGTGTATCTTTAATTTGATGTTACGATTTCAACTACACATTAAGTATAAATGTAAACTGCGGCTGAACCCTAGTATGCTGCTGTTCTTGAATTCATACAAGTTGCTTAGCTTCAACACTAGTCTGTTTTTTTTCCCCTCCGGTCTCGACTTGGTCTCGGTCTTGGTCTCGTCTTAGTCTTGGTCTTGACTTGGTCTGTCTTGGTCTTGGTCTTGGTCTTGGTCTTGTCTTGGTCTCGATACCCTCTGGTCTTGGTAGTGTCTTGGTCTCGGTTTAGGCGGTCTTGACTACAAGTCTATTTAACACAAGAATCTTTAAGATGCTTATAATACTAATGCGTCACAAAGTTAGCAGAATGTAATGTAAATTAACAAAACGGGGATGAAGATTGGAGTTTATAGAGACCAAAAATGCCACACATATAATGTTGGTTAACCATAATATGCAAAGTCTGAAACATTAACCCAATTGAGTTTACAAGAATACAAACGCCACATAAAAGGGAAAATCATGAGATGGGAAAAATTAGATACATGTTTACACATTTATCAAGTGGTTATATATAGAATATATATAGGATTAACAGGGTTTTTATTTCTCTTCCTCGGCAAGAGTTTAAGTGAGAGTCGCAGCTCTCAGGACATTCCTTTCGCTCGTAAAATCAGTTTCAGTGTGTGTCCTGTAACAAGACACCGCGTCCTGCCAGTGTGTTAGCTTCATTTGGGGAACGTTTCACAGGCCTTATTTGGGAGAGTGAGTTTACACAGATTATTCATTAACTAAATGAATAATTTGTGTGTCTGATTGGTCCAGACGCTACATATTCCCCCCTTTCGATCGTTGTTGTCCCTCTCAAGGACAACCACGAACGACGTTGGAAGTGCAGAAAGATCAGACACACCTCTGTCATACAAGGCTGGAAGGCCATGGTGGCCTCTGGTTGTTTGTGTTTCCTGGAGCGGTGGTCGTTCCATCGGGTGATGTAGACAGTAGCCAAGTCCAGGTCTCTGCAGCAGGTGCCGAGGCAGCAGGTGCCTTGACAGTGTGTCACCTGTCCTTTGAGGCAGGTGGTTGCTTGTGACTGCAGGGAGTGGTTATGGGTGTTGTGTAGCGTGGAGAGAGTTTCAGACTGACCTAGTGTTGGTAGCAAAAGGGCAGCAGGTGGTCATTCGCCCTTGGTTCTGTATCCAGGGACCAGGAATCTGAAGTCTGCATTGTTACTCTGCTCTGTGGTAGTGCTGACTTAAGCTTGCCCGAGCTGTGTTGGGCAAGAGTCAGAGGTTCGTTCGTCCCAGTACTCCTCAGGGGAGTTCTGTTCAAGGAGCTCCTTTGCTAGTGCTAGCAGCTCTTGTAACTCGGAATCAGGCATGTCCTGCTGTCTTTGTGCAGCCTCTGTTTGGCACCTGTGTGAAAGGTGTGGAGAAGGATGTTGTTGTTGTAGACTGCTGTGGGACGTCCTGTGGTGTTTGCTGGGTGAGGATGTTCTTTTCCATGGCTCCTCCAAGCGGGTGGTCTTGTGTCTAGGTCTATGGCCATGGTGACAGTTCTGCCCTCTGCTGGCTAGCTTTTCGTTAAAGGCTCTTGCATTGTGGAAATGCTGGGTGCCTTCTGGTGCCAGCTTTGGATTCTGGATTTTGCCATTCAGAATCGCTGGGATCTTACAAACCCTTTTTGAGGAGGCCTTGTGTTTGTTAAAGGCCTTCTGTGTCAGGTCACGCAGTTGGTGGATAGGCATTGTGTTGGCGCAGGCCATGATGCCTAAATGATGACTTACAATAGGATGGAGGTTTCGGAGGAAAAGGCTCTTGAAGCTGGTGTCCTCCTCCATCCCAGATTCGTTGCGAGCTCCGAGGTAAGCTCGTCTGAGTCTGTGATAGTAAACATAGGGAGCTTCATGCCGACCTTGTTTGGTATCTAGGGCAGCGATCAGTCCGTTTTCAAACTCAGAGAACTCCTTTATGATGGCTTGTTTCAGCTGCTGGTAGTTAGACTGGATGTTTTCTGGCTGCCGAGCCAGAAAGCGTTGCACCTCTGGGCTGGATGTTATCCAGATAAGATAGAGTCTATCTTGATGGTGCACACTCATCAAAGACTGCAGGTGAAAGTCAATGTCTCGCAGGTAAGCGTGGACGTCTCCTGCAAGCTCTGGTGTAAATGCAGGGATCTGTCTGGCCATTCGGTTGAGGTCTTTGAGTGTCACTACATGTGTCGTTTCAGGATTCGTTTCAATCAGTCCTTTTCCTTCTGCGGCTGCAGAAGCTTTAAGGAAATTGTCCGATGACATGTTCAGCAGAGGGTTTTTTCTCCCCCCTTGGTAACTCTGTGCTTGGCTGGGGGAGGTTTCTCTGCTGATTGCAAGTGGGGGAGTGAGATGTCTCTCCTGCTGTGGTTCTTTTTGCAGCAGGTAAGAGTGTCTCAGTTCTCGTTGGACCATGTCAAGTTCATCTTTGGTATTGTCCAGCTGCTGGGTCAGTGCCTCAATTTCAGCTCTGGACACCTTCAGTTGACCTTCACAGGCCATGATTCTGGCATCTTTTTCCAAGATTTCAGAATTTGCTGCTTTTAACAGTGACTCTGTGTGAAAGAGTTCCTTTTCCAGGTCCTCTCTGGCTGTCTTTTCAAACTGCTCTTGTTGTTTAGCAGTTGTCAGTGCGGTTTGAAGACTGTGGATTTTCTCCTGTGTCTCTCTTCTGCCAGGGTCCTTGTGTCTGTCCTGAGCCTCCATCTCTAGCTGGTCTATCCGGCTTTTAGCATGTGTCAGCTACTTTTGAGACTCTGTGATCTGGAGTTTGAGGTTGTTTACCTCCTGTTTCAAACCTGTGAGGTTGTGGGCCAGGAAGATAACCTCAGTCAGATATTTGTGGTCATACCTCTGGTTTGAGTCATCTTTCATTAGTTGTCTTCCCTTGTTTTCCAGTTGCCTTTGGCTCTTGTGCTGAAAGTCGTCAGCAGCCGTGGGTAAAAGAGTGTTCTTCAAAACACCTAGCCAGTCCTTTTGGTCTGCCATCTGGGCAGTTAGGCTGAGCATCTGCAACATTCTGGCACACTTGTGGTGAGAGTAAGGGCAAGAGACTAATGCAAGATCAAACAGAATTTGGAGCTAAAGGCAAAGTGAGACAGCTAGGTGTATAATGTACAGCTAGGTTTTGCCAGGTGTGGTTAGCAAGTGAAATGTGTACCTGATTATTACTATCTTAGCTGCAAATAGCAGGATGCTCAGATTTGTGTGGATATGAGTGGCTTTGCTAGAAGAGCGTAAGCCTAGATTTAATAAATGACTTAAGATGGTTCTTATGGTCAAATTATTTCTCAGAACTTACTGATAGCATACAACAGGCTTGATCTCTGAACAAATGAAGAAGAGAAAGAAAGAGGAAGAGCAGAGCTTTCCGATTAGATTGTGTTTATTAGTGGTACTCAAAATTATGCCATAGCAATCGTCTAGATTACTTGTGTAGCTGGCTCATAAAATTGAAGAAACTGTTGAAAATAAACAAACCAAGAAGGAAAGTTGTCTAGTTACTTTTGCGGTTTTATGGGGAAATAAAACCACACTAGAACAAGTGGGTTAAATGAAAAAATTAATGGCTGACTTCTATTATGATTAAATTTAATAAAAAGATTTAAAGTGATTAAAACAGCTGAATGATCTAGTATTGGGAATAATCAATTGCACTTATGATCAACCATTAGATTTGCTTTGGACATCATTCTATAGTTGGTCACAGCTGCTGCGTGTTCAAGACCATACCATGTGTTTGTCCCTCCATAAAGTTTAGTCAACGTGCCATTGAAAGTTCCGAATAACTATAAAAATTCTCTATTCTTCTCTAGCTAAACAGTTTACATGTAATTAAGTTTAGATTTAATTAACAAAGTAACTGTAAATTTAGCTGAACAGCGTTCAGTAAGGAATGCACCTGAAAAGTGCAGGTGAAATTAGATGAGAAGAATTAAAGTTAAGGAAAGAGAAAGTAAGAATTCAGAAACCAGAAATGGTTCGGCTGTTTGTTTACAAAATGGCGTCGGAAGGTAACACATGTGCTATCTAGAGTTAGCACTTCCTGTGACAAGTCGTTGTCATGGGAACCAATGCACTTCAGAGTTTCAGTGAGTGAGACACAGTTTTGATCACCAGGTAGCTATGCTTTTTAAATGCACGGATAAAGTTTAGATGAATGACATCAATCTAACTATAATTTGTAAGGCTTCTACACTGTAAAAAGGGGAGCATCGCCCATATTTACATTTATATAACACTGTACTGAGATTCCTTCATCAGAAACAGGTTAAGCAATACTGCATTTGGAATTCTTTAACCAAAGCAGAATAATCAATTCTGGTACAGTTTATATGCCGCTGAGCTGAGATTCCTTCGTCAAAACAGACTTACGCTTTAATACTGAAATTAGGGTTTCTTCGCTAAAATCATATTAACCTTACACTGATACCATTTGAAAATATGCTTAAATGTGTTAAGACTTTTTCAATTACAGTAGAGACGTCAATTCAAATCATCATTTATCCGTATTTAAACAAGCCAGCAACTAGCGACCTTAATGCGGTATCGCATGTTGTGTCCTATTCTGACTAGAATTATCAAATACACACTTTTAGGTTGACAGTGGTTTAAGCTCATAACCTTTGTTTAATCATGCCCTATTCATCCTCCACCATAATGTAGCAAATTAGCTCTATATGAAATATTAATAATCAATAATAACTGGTTATAATTGATTATGAATATTTGGATTAGTTAATATAATTAATTTACTGTCGTAAATTAATATTACAATCAATGAACCTATTTGTCCCATGAACACTCAGGATCAATTGTTTATTAACTCTAAGAAATGTACATTTCCGGGGCATGGGAAATGTATTTCTTAATTTACAATACTACTAAGAGCAGTAACCAAGATCTAAATGATTAGTGACTCCAGTTATGAGCTTGAGACAAGGACAACTTTACGTGTGACATAAACAAGATTTTATTAACTAGTCTAAACACTTAAACTACTCTAACATACACACACATACATGCATACAGTTTACCAAGGGAAAGAGAGCTGAAGCAGAATACAGGAAAGCAAGAAATTATAGCATTGTTTGAAATCATTGTTTGTCAGCAGATCAACAGCCTTGACCAAACCATCATTTTAGTTCTAAAACGCCCTTCTTTAAAGGGTTAAGGATACTTAAGGATACTTAATGTATCAAATAATGAGACTTAGTTTGATACTTGCATGTCTCGCCCATTTGAATTAAAATGTCCTGATGCAATTTGTTGAGGCTCCAGTTGATCTTTGCTGATGTGGTCTTGATGAGAGAGAACCAGTGGTTTTCAGAGTATCTTTGGTGAATGGAAAGACAAGGCCGCCGCCTGGCACAAGCTTGGTGGGTCCTTAGAGGCTTCTAGTTCAGCATCATCTTCACGTCAGCATTTCAGAAAGGGACTAAGAGAGAGCTAAGAGCTGATCAGTGACTTTAAAGCGTGAAGATGGCACAACCTCTGGAGCTGTGTGAGCCAATGAGAAGATTTCCGTTTGGAGGGAAATTTTTACGACCCATTGTCCCTTTGAAGTGAAGTGAAGTGAAGTACTTTATTGTCATTGTATAAAACAATGAAATTACATTTGCGACATCCCCACAGCGCATTTAAAAGGAAAAGTAAATTTTCATTTAAAAACAAAAAACAACACAAGTAGTTAACAATGCAATTGATAAATAAATGCATGATAAAATAGAATAGTTTATAAATATATTAGTAAACTTAACAATAATAAATACAATATAAAAGCTAAGAAACTGTCTCATAATAAACATTTCAAATGTATTCATGATATTTGTTAATTGGCATGTCCATAATAAATACAATGGTACTAATACTAATATTATTGCATACCTATATAGCAGCAAGAATTGTTATTGCACTCAGAAATGTCATATTATCAACAGTTGCTAAATATTGTCCAACATGGAAGTATCACAGTTCAGCAATATTATTGCTGTCGGAAAAAAACTGTTTTTTAATCTGTTTGTACGGAGGCGGGTTGACCGAAAACGCCTGCCCGATGGAAGAAGCTGGAACAGGCTATGACAAGGGTGTGTGATGTCCTTAATAATAGTGATAGCCCTTCTCAAACAGCGAGTGTTGTGAAGGTGATCCAGTGATGGCAGATCAATGCCTACAATCTTCTGTGCTGTTTTAACAACCTGCTGCAGGGTTTTTTTGTCAGCTTTAGTACAGCTGCTATACCAGGCTGTCATACAATTTGTTAGTATGCTCTCTATAGTACATCTATAGAAATTGACCAGCAGCTTCTGCGGAAGGTTAGCTCTCCTTAGCCTCCTCAGAAAAAAGAGGCGTTGTTGGGCTTTCCTTATTATGCCTGCAGTGTTCTCACCCCATGTGAAATTCTCAGTGATGGTAACTCCTAGAAACTTGTGGCTAGGGACTCTCTCCACAACATCATCTTTGATGGTTATTGGGTTGTGGATGATTTTTTTGGCGGCCCTAAAGTCCACAATAATTTCTTTAGTCTTTTTGATGTTCAGGACTAAGTTGTTAATGTCACACCATGCTTCCAGATTCCGAATCTCGTCCCTGTAGGCATCTTCGTTGTTATTTGATATAAGTCCAATAACAGTTGTATCATCTGCGAATTTGACCAGAACGTTCGACTCATGGGTAGTTTTACAATCGTGGGTGAAAAGTACATAGAGGAGGGGGCTTAACACACATCCTTGTGGCACACCAGTACTCACGGTTAGAGTAGATGATGTATACTTATCCAACCGCACTGACTGGGGGCGATTGGTAAGGAAGTTCAATAACCAGCGACATATAGAGGGAGTTAGTCCTAATGCATGTAGTTTGTTGGTCAGCTGGCTCGGTACAACAGTGTTAAAAGCCGAGCTATAGTCGACGAAAAGCATCCTGATGTATGTGTTGGGCTTTTCCAGATGTGTCAGGGCAGTATGCAAAGCTACGCAGATAGCATCCTCTGTCGATCTATTTGCCCGATAGGCAAACTGATATTGGTCTAGGTCAGCTGGTACTGAGTCTTTAATGTGTGTGATTACTAATCGTTCAAAACATTTTGCAATAACAGGAGTGAGAGCAATCGGTCGATAATCATTGGGGCATGTTATCATAGTTCTTTTTGGAACAGGCACAATAGTTGTAGATTTCAAACACGTGGGGACCACACACAAGGAGAGGGAGAGGTTGAAAATGTTTGTAAACACCTCTGCCAATTGGTCAGCGCAGGCTTGTAGCACACGTCCATGCACACCATCTGGGCCGGCTGCTTTCCTTGTGTTGATGTTTTTTAGTGCCCGCCGTACTTCAACAGTATTTAGAACCAGGTGCTGTGAGTCTTCTGGCAGGTAAACAGGCAGTTCATTATTTTGGTTATCAAACCGAGCAAAGAAACTATTTAGTTCTTCTGCTAGGTTAACATTATTGTTGAATGACATCTGTTGTGTGTCATTTTTCTTTTTATAGTTTGTAATTGATCGAATGCCTTGCCACATTCTCCGTGGATTAGAATTATTACTAAAATCCTCTTCAATCCTCTGTTTGTATTTTAATTTTGCAGACCTGATGCCTCTCTTGAGATTAGCTCTGGCAACTCTGTAAGCAGAGATATCTCCTGATTTGAAAGCTATATCCCTTGCTCTGAGCAACTGTTTTACTACATTGTCCATCCATGGTTTCTCGTTTGGGTATACTCTAATCTTTTTATTTACCGTGACGTTATCTACGCAATAACTAATATATGATAGTACAGATGAAGTAAATGTCTCTAAATCGGACTGATGGGAAAATATGTTCCACTCTGTATTTTCAAAACAGTCCTGGAGTTGGTTCATGGCAACTGCAGGCCAAGTTTTAATAATCCTGCTAGTTGGTTTAGCACTGTTGACAAGTGCTTTGTATGCAGGTAAGAGATACAAGGAGATATGGTCTGATTGTCCGAGGTGGGGTCGTTGTATGACCTTATAAGCATCCTTTATATTTGTGTAAACATGATCTAGGATTTTTTCACCTCTAGTTTTGCATTTTACATGTTGGTAAAAACTGGGCAGTACAGTCTTAAGATGTGCTTGATTAAAATCCCCAGCGATAATAAACACTCCATCGGGGTGATTATTCTGTTGTTTACTGATGATGTCATATAGCTGCTCCAATGCTAACTTAACATTAGCTTGAGGTGGTATATATACAGCAATAACAAACACAACTGTGTGTTCCCTGGGCAAGTAAAATGGTCGGCATCTTAAAAATAAATATTCTAAATTTGGAGAGCAAAACGTATTGATTATAGTTGAATTTGTACACCAGGAATCATTTACATAAACACAAAGTCCTCCTCCCGATTTCTTACCGGATTCAGCCGTTCTGTCTGCGCGATGTAGCGTACGGCCTGCTAACTCGACTGCGGCGTCCGGTATGGTGGCGTTCAGCCATGTCTCTGAGAAAATCAGAAGGCAGCAATCCTTTGTGGTTTTATGTGTAACAATGTCCAGTCGAAGCTCGTCCATTTTGTTGGTAAGTGATCTGGTGTTTGCAAGAAAGACACTCGGGATGGGGGTTTTATGGGGAGCTGCTTTTAGTTTTGCTAGTAGGCCTGCTCGTTTACCCCTCTTTTGCTTCCTCTCCCTGCGCCGTCTGCGCCGTCGTTCGTGAATAGGAATCAAGGATGGTCCTGGTGATCTGAAAATCTCCTGTGGTATTGCTTCCGTATTATAATAGTAGTCTGTATAGTCCGATCCGATGTGTAGTAGTTCCTGACGACTGTAGTAAGTGTTCGCTCTTGTTAGTGAAATAATACTCAATATTAAAAACATTATTAGCATAAAACAACACCTATGTGGGGAGCACAAAGCCGCAGCGTCTGTGCGCGCCGCCATCTTAGACCCGTGATTACATGAACATGCAATTTGATTGGATGTTTAACACAAGAATCTTTAAGATGCTTATAATACTAATGCGTCACAAAGTTTGCAGAATGTAATGTAAATTAACAAAACGGGGATGAAGATTGGAGTTTATAGAGACCAAAAATGCCGCACATATAATGTTGGTTAACCATAATATGCAAAGTCTGAAACATTAACCCAATTGAGTTTACAAGAATACAAACGCCACATAAAAGGGAAAATCATGAGATGGGAAAAATTAGATACATGTTTACACATTTATCAAGTGGTTATATATAGAATATATATAGGATTAACAGGGTTTTTATTTCTCTTCCTCGGCAAGAGTTTAAGTGAGAGTCGCAGCTCTCAGGACATTCCTTTCGCTCGTAAAATCAGTTTCAGTGTGTGTCCTGTAACAAGACACCGCGTCCTGCCAGTGTGTTAGCTTCATTTGGGGAACGTTTCACAGGCCTTATTTGGGAGAGTGAGTTTACACAGATTATTCATTAACTAAATGAATAATTTGTGTGTCTGATTGGTCCAGACGCTACATATACTGTAACCAGGGTTCGTACGGTCATGAAAAACCTGGAAAAGTCATGGATTTTTAAAATGGCAATTTCCAGGCCTGGAAAAGTTTTGGAAAATGAATAAACTCATAAAGTTTTGGAAAAGTCATGGAAATTTGTTTTTCAAAATATCTGTGTACTTGAATTTGTTTAATTAATAAAATTGGGGAAACAAATTGCAATACTTTTTTCGTTTTACTGTGCGTTCACACCGGACGCGAATAGCGCGTCAAATTCGCGCCTGACGTGTCTAGAAATGTACGCGCGTCAGAGGCGAAATGACGCGTTTCCATTAACTAAAAGCGCTGAAACGGACATGAAAGGGGACCCATTTCTTTTGGCCTATCTAGTTTTAGTCGCTGTCCTCAGTGCCGCAGAAAAGCGCTGAAACGGACATGAAGGGGAACTCATTCAGCGCTTTTCTACGGCACTGAGGACAGCGACTAAGTAGCCACACCTGTGTGGCTCTTGTGTTGCTGTCATCAGCTCAGTGCTTCAAATTAAAATAAGCTGCTTTGCATTTTCATATAGCTTCGTATGTGCCTTTCCATTACAGATTTGAGCAAAACTTTTTTTTCTTCTAAATATCGATAAATAACTATTGCAAAAGGATGGCGTTTCCATTAACCGACTAAAACTTTTTTTTATTTTTTTTTATCAGTCATTCCAAAAATCATGGCAACGGAGGACGTTAGTAGGTTTATATCTCACCCACCACCCTACAAATTATTATTATTAATGTCTTATCCAAGTATTAATGTCAGGGAAAGACCCTTATGCGAACGGCACATAGGCTATATGCTAAGTTTCTTCATGTTTCTCCCTTGATTGTGGCATTTCTTTGAGAGTAGGCTATCCCTGTATTGTTTCTTTTATGAATTTAATAAGGAACCCTGGCTTTCATGTATTCTTTCTGTCCAAAAGGTCCGTGTTCTTTTGTGTCCACTCGTTTTTCCTTTAACCCCCAAATGAAAAACGAAAAATGAAGGGTTGTTGTAAGTAGGCTATTTTTAAAACGCAAAGTTGAACGCCAACATTTAAATTTGAACTGTAGGCTACACCAAATGCTGTGCGAAAAAGAAAAAAATATCGACAAATTTTCTGATTTTTGTTTATGACTTTTTGCCTCTTTGTTAAACATTTAAAATATATATGATTTTTTTCTTTTAAAAAATTTATTTGGTCTTTTATTTTCCGTGTTCACATTTATGAGGAAAAAACAATGTTACGTGACCGTTCTCCATTACGGTAATGAGTCCTCTGAGAGCGGCACTAAAAGACTTTAAAACTTACACAGAGACCTCAAACAGAAAGCACAAAGCCTTCCTAAACGAATTTCGTTTTGTATTAATTGTATCTTGATTTTAAAATGTTTCATTAACCAATTGCTTAATAGCCTAAATAAAAAGTAAATAGCTGAAAATAGATAATCACGACACAGAGGCGCCGGAGTGAACTGGATCATCCATGAACCGAAACTCAGCGTAAAAGGTAGCCTACTCGCCTCACAGACCTAAACAAAACTGAAATAGGCCTATATCTAGTATCTACAGAAATATCTACTTTTAAACAGAACAAATCAAAACAAAATAAAACGATGTAGCCTAATCCGTATGAAATGTGCATTTCTCTCCGGCGTGTTCACTACTAAGAAGATCGCGAGTCAGTCAACTTCGTCTTTGCAGTCGACACAGAAAATACTTGTTTATTAATAAACAATTAAAATTGAGAGAGAGAGAGAATATAAGATTAGTTTGACTATTTTTTTTTTTTATGGCGTTTATCGCATTTTGGAAAAGAGCTCTTCAAGCACATTTAGATTTTTCATCCGCTACTAACGTTACCCGCCCACAAGGAGTTAATTAACATGTATACACAGATGTTTTATGGAAAACTATGTCATGAATATTTACCTTTAAGTCATGGAAAAGTCTTGGAAAAGTCATGGAAATTTAATGGTAAAAATGTGTACGAACCCTGTGTAACAATAACGACTCGGGGTAAATGTGAATTAGCTCAAGAATATAGGGAATTTTTAGCCTGGGTGCCAGCCCGAACCCCGCCCACAAAATGTTTTGGTCGGGAAGTTCGGTCTGGACTCGCTCCGTTGAGGAGCTATTATGCCCGAACAAAAATTGTTCGGACCAATCAAATTGTCAGGGCGGGCTTTATACGATGATGGACAGATGAGCAACGGTAACGTAATCATCCACGTCACCAAAGAGCGCTTGATTTTAATTAGTTTACAACAAAGGCGACTGCTGCTGGAGAATTGAGATTTCACGAGTTCACATTTACAAATAAGTTAGATAGAATAAATGCGTATATAAG
Organism: Leuciscus leuciscus; assembly: GCF_965113295.1. Classification (NCBI taxonomy): domain Eukaryota; kingdom Metazoa; phylum Chordata; class Actinopteri; order Cypriniformes; family Leuciscidae; genus Leuciscus; species Leuciscus leuciscus. The sequence goes on from NC_138732.1 coordinate 31,970,316, forward strand.
ATTTCACACAAATAAGTCGATAGAATAAATGCGTATATGACGTGCTGTCCGAGGAGAGGGCTGTGGGCTCGGTAGCCATACTCCCCCGTATTCCTGGTTGTGAGAGAACAAGACAAGAGTGAGGATTCGGGGTGGTGGAGGGATGCTGAAAAACTGTCAAGGAGTGTTAGGTAAGTTGACAGAGTGAATTTGCTTCCTCATGCTGATAGATAGGGTAACGTTAGACATGGTATTGTTTGATGACAAGTTGATATTGTATTGATTATTTGTACGTGCTCCTCCCGAACTTTGTTTATGAAACATCATGTGTAGATTCCGCCATCGCGTCTGTTATAGAAGATATCGACAGCGCATTCATTTTAAAAGAGGAACAGAGAGCCGCGACATTTTGTTGGTTGAAAATATGAATGAAGAACATGCGTCATTTACTCCGTTGCTCTGATTGGTTGTAGGTCTATCCAATTGAGTGCAGAGTTTTTTTTTTTTCCTGGTTCGGTTGAGACACACCCCATAATCAAATCTCTATGGAGAAGTATCAGACTCACATTCTGACTAGAATCTGAGTATGACGACGTCAGGCTAGGGAATTTTGGTAATATTAATAATTATGACTCATGGTCATAATTCATAAGTCGCATGTACATTTATTTTATCAATTTTCGAGATGACCTTGTTCTGTAACTGTCTGATCATTACAGTTAAGAAGGGGGGTATCCCTTTTTAAACTCCAAGAAAGTTTTATCTTCTGGCCACGAATATCAAACTTTCGGAGTTTATGAATTAAAACTACTCAAGGTAGTCAATATCGAGCTTGTAGCTTAGATCTTGAAGTTTCATTGACTTTTATGAGGTGGGTTTTCAAACACAGAGACAATTAAAAGTATACATGGGTTTATTAATAAAATGGCACACACTAGAGATTATATAAACTACAAACATAAACGTACGTAAAAATGCAAACAAACAAGTAAACATTTAACCGAACAAAAACATAAACATAGCGTGATCAGAATGAAAATGAAATGAAAGAAAGAAAGATATAGAGGGAAGATAGAGGGTAACTTAGTTCACAGACCTAAGACCTAGACACCTGGAACAGCTTTTATAGGAATCAATATACTTGCGAGTGCTCTTTCTGGTCAGGCTGAAGCTGATGCAAGAAGCGAGGATGGTGTCCTGTTTCTGCTGCGTCTTCCGGTGTCGCGGGAAGCTTGAAAGGCTCACTGAATGTAATGTTACCGGAAAATAAAGTTCATCTCCTGGGATGGGAGAGGTTTAAGGTCTTTGTTGCAAAGGACGCAGCTACGACTCGAACATGTGCTCGCTCGATGGAGAAGGCCAGGGCCTCCTCCAGATGTTCCTTTGGAGAAGCGCTGCGCCGAGGAGGAGGGTCAAGAGAAGTTGAGTTGAGAGTAGGATGAGAGAGATAAGAGAGTTTGGACTTTTATCAGTGTCCCATGTGCCGTCCCCTCCTTCGTGTAGGACGAATCAGCTGTCGAGATTTTTCGAGCGGGAAGATTCCTTTGTCCGGTTAGACACGCCCACTCGAATGAGTCATGATTGACTTTAACTTGAGAGGATTTTCTCCAGACATATGAACTTATAAAACAATGCGCATCACTGAATTCTGCTATCGGAATTCAACTCCGTTAGCTGGAGAGGATTACAGAGATATCAAAAATAGAATATAGGCTTTGTAGCAATGCAAAGATACGTTATTATGCATTTGTATAGGCATTTGCAGTTCTATTAATGTTACAAATAGGACATGTATGCTTTCCTATGGTTTACACACACCTCTTAACACACACATTTATATATTTAGTACATTTAAGAGTGACTTTATGGGTAAAAGTCCTTTTCTGTAGGGGGTTTCTGTTTCAAAGTCCAGAGTGTGTTTGTGTGTGTGTGTGTGTGTGTTGGAATGTTGCGACCCTGTTATGTCATGCATAGGGCTGGATAGCTCTGTGGTCAAATTTTATGACCTGCCAATGAGCTCGGGTTACGGAATGCGATTCTACTGGGAGAACATTCTTCAAAAATACATTTCAGATCCAAACACTCGAAGATCATAACTATATGATCAAAACAACATTAATCACACATGCATACAGGAAGTTCAGATACAAGTCTGAGTTACATACATTAAAGGATGTTGGTGTGTGTGTGTGTGTGTGTGTGTATGTGTGTGTGGAATGTCACGAGTCTGTGAGGTTGTAAAAGTCACAGGGAGTCCGCGCTGAACTGGGGAGGGGGGGGGGGGGGGGGGGGCCAGGGCCTGTTTGGACAAAGAAGATGTGTTCGACATCACATGATTCACTTAATGTGAAAAGCAGATGTCATTGTTGCTACATAATTCCCCCTTTTTGTTAGATGAAGACCGGGGGATGGACTTCATCGAACAACAAATTAGCACAATGGATGACAGGTGAATCCTGATGGTCGTGTAGCAGGTGGATCATGATGGTAGGATAGCAGGTGGTCCTTAGAAGCTGAGGATTCAGCTCGATGAGGTTCGGCGTGGTCTCTGACTTGGCACCCTCTTTCCGGGGATTCCCTCTGAGACCTTGGACACGGCTTTCGTGAGCTTGGCTGTAGATGTTCACATCTCGTTGAGTCCTGTACAGGATGAAAGCCAAGACGAGTGTCGGGGCGTGGTCGGTGACCGTGGAGAGACACAGCACCGTGTCAGCTGTGGTCCAGATTTGGACACAGGTGAGGTATTCAGGCTGGGCGGTTGCCCATGCTTGGAGGGCTGTGTTGACCGGAGCAATGTTCATGAGTTGGGACCCCCCCCCCCCCTTTCCTCAAACCAGAGGTCCAGTTCTGGATCTAAGGTGAAGTTGTAGTTCTTGGAGGATGGGAGTTCCAGTGCTGTGGAGGTTCGGTCTGAATTTCGGCCACAGGCCGTCTTACTGTGACTATGTTTGCTGTGTTGAGGTAGTGTGCTCTTTCGACGTTGCTGGGTTTGAGTCGAACGTACACTTTCTGAGTGTGGGTCCTGCCTTGGTAGTCAGGACCGGGGCTGCTCTCTCCATGCGATACCGGATGCCGGACCTGGTGAGGTGATGTCCGATCGTGGCTGCTTTCTCGCGAACCATCACAGCATCCTGTTAGAGGCAAAAGGGAGAGAGAGAGAGAAAGGGAGGAAAAATTTCAGCGAGGGTCGTCCTTGGTTGGTTTAGGACAGTCTTTTTGGTTCGCTGAGGCTGGTATGCCACATGCTTTGATGTCCCATGCATGGCTTTTTGGCACATGTGGCGTCATTGTTATGCCTGGCCCCCCCTTGTGCTTTGTGGCCTTAGAAGCTGTGGCGCTGTGATGGCAACAGGTGCACAATGCGTATTGAAGTCCTGTGAACGCAACATGTGCGTGGTGGCAGACAGCTGTCTGAGGCACTGGTTGTTAGTGAGCTCAGATGGCCTGCGAGGGTGGTGGAGGGGTAAGTGGTGGCATAGGAAAAGTCTGTTCATCAGAGGCCCGCATGACTTTCTTTGTACACAGCGGAGGTAGCGTAAGCGGCTCTGAGGCGTGCAGTGTAGTTGGTAAAGTTCGTTTGTGCTGTGTAATCACTGCCATCGTTAGGGTGGGTGGGTGGGTTGTCTGTATGTGGTGCAGACATTGGTCTGGTTACTCAACTGCAGTTCAGTCATGACCTTGAAGCAGTCGGTGTTAGTGTTCATTTTCTGTGTCTGTGTCAGACGTGGCTGCACTGTCTTCATCTGTTGTGTAAGAAGACTCGGGCTCACCAGTGTTCTGGGGAGAGTGGTTCCAGTTTCGACGGTCTGGGCTTGGAGTTCTGGACGGCGGGTGGTGCTGGTTCCAGAATCTTTCCGAGCGCTCGGTCCGATGCTTTGGATGAGCACCGTCACCGTCGTGCTGCCATCTGCTGGCCTGGAACGGTGTTGATTCTCTGTGGTAAGGTCTGTGTGCCGACGAAGATCGTCCAGGGCATTTTGAAGTCTTTCAACTTCCTGTTGTAGCGTTGTGTCCGTATCGTCCTCCTCCTCGGTCAGGAAGAGTAGCTGGTCTAGACGACTCTGTGTGTGGGCTCGGTCCCTCCGGGCTTCCGTGGCTTGAAGCCGTAGTGCGGCTGCCTTCTGCTCCAGGTCGAGGTTGGTCCTTTCGCTGGCCCGGGCCTTGGTGATGAGGTTGAGTGCGAGTTTTCCGAAGATTTTGGCTAGCTGCTCGTGGTCGTACTTCTGGGTTGGATCGTAGGTCTCAAACTGGTCCAGGTACTGTGGGACTGGGTGAGCTCGACATTTCTGCTTACTGTGGTGAGAGAAGCACAGCACATACAAAAAGAGACACAATGCAAGTTTGTTTTAGGGTTAATGAGCTATACTCATACGGGCTATGCCGTTTATGAGAATTTCGGGGCTAACTGATGTCAACAGTTAGCGGAGCCAATTTCGTGGGTATGGGTAAAACCCACAATAGAGATTTGGACAGGCGGTAGCCTGGGGGTCGTTTTAGCGACGCCCGCTTTGATCGTCACTCTATTATTCAGCTTTCCTGGGGTCTCTCTTAGGTTCTGTGTCTAAGTGAACTGAAAGAAACAAATCACAACAGAGTGGAGAAAGAGACAAGGTTGAAGGTAGGGAAGATCAGAGGGAAACACAACACAAGGAAGTGAATTGGTCTGCAATGAAATGTCACAAACAATAACACGGGGAGCGTTATTTAAGGAAAATAAATAAAATGAGATAAAATAAAATAAAATAAAGAGGCCTAAGCCTTATTAACACTGCGAGAGTTCCTGATCGGGCCAGGAGATGCGTGGGTTATCGGGACAGGACCTCGAAAGAAGGTGTGTCTTAGAGAGAGAAAGGTGGGTCCAAGCACTTAAAATACACCCGAAGGAATAGCTAGTATTCTGTGGTTCCCAATAAGTGGATGGGTTCTATCAAATTTTAGTTTACCTGGGGTGAATAGAGGTCATCCAGGTGGAAACCAGCGGGCGCGGTCAGACTCTCCGACGGTCCCAACACCAGACAGAGCGCAGTGTCAGTAACGCCGGACAGATGATCCCCGCCCACCGGAAACCACCAAAGATGACTTTCGGATCACCACAGTGCACTGACTGAGTCCTGCCAATAGATACACAATAAGGGATTAAGAGGTTAGACTTAAAGTGAATTAAGGCTTTCTGTTTTCATCAAATTGAGTAAATTATATGTATGCAGGGGTCAGAGGCAAAGGCTTTACCAAAATAATGAAACAATGCAAAGGAATTATGATAACCGATGGTAATAATTATCAGAATAACCTACCCCCCCCCCCCCTTTCTTTGAAGAGGCTGGGGAAAGAGAAAAAAAAAATTATCAATGAAATAAAATTCAGATAACAACACAGGCTTGAGACGCAGGCAGAGGGATAGGCCCTGCAGTGGGTTTGTGCCACAAAGGAAAGGGGCGTATTCCTTCTCCGTGGTCCACCTGGTTGTTAGTGAAAACAATTAAAATTCAAATTCAAACTAGTTTAAATTAAAATTCAAATAAGCATGCAAGGAGAGGTCCAAATAATAATAAAGAAGAAAAGAAAATTAGAATGAGAACAGTGGAGTATAAATACTAATTATACAATAATCAAACTGAAAAATCAGAATGACTTCCTATAATCCTTACAATAACACTTAAGTTATTAGTATTGATTATAAAATAATCAAACGAGAAGGGTAGCAATGTTGAGACACTTCAATGCAGACTGGGGGTGAAACAGATATTGATACCTCGACCCAAGATGGCCACACGGTGGCGTGCTTCCTCCTAGGTGGACTATCAATTAACTGAGTGAATCAAATCTAAGCTTTAATTCGAAAAGTTTTTTTTTTTCGAACTTCACTTAAAGTGTGACAGTCAAAAACAGAAAAGAAGAATTGTCTAACTCCAAATAATATCAGCATAAGCTAAGCTTTGAATGCAGGTGAATATTTGAGAGTCAAACCATTCTTCTATCCTCGGGGGAGAGAGAAAGGAAAATTGTTAGCAGAAAAATGAAAGCCGGTATTATCTGAGAGCGTCCACCAGATGGCGTTATTGCGCTCATGCAGGCGTGACGTCAGTGGGGCGCGTGATTTGAGAACTGCCACACCTTTAAAGGCTGCCCTCTAGTGTTGGTCAGTGGGGTATTCAGACTGCAGATTATTATCTTTTATCTGAAATATGGGTTCATTTCGCGCTCTGTTGCATGCGGAAAATGACGCGAGTTTCACAACATGTGACTAACAGGAATTACACATTATACATTAGACACATGAGACGGTTTAAAGAAGAAGAACAGGGATTATCATCTGTTTTCTTAATTCATAAAACTGGTCTCCAATTACACATTATATATGGTTTACAATAGAAACAGGAATTAGAACTTCTGTTTACTTACACATTACACATTAAACGGTTCAAATAAAAACAGGTATTAATACTTCTGTTTTAATTAATAGAGCCGTGAGCACGACAGGAATTAAACATCTGTGAACAGGAATTATTTCTTCTGTTTTACTTAATAGAGCTGTGAGCACGACAGGAATTAAACATCTGTGAACAGGAATTAGACTTCTGTTTTACTTAATAGAGCTGTGAGCAAACAGGCATTAGACTTCTGTTTAATTACTACAGCTGTGAACAGGAATTATTGCATCTATTCCACCTCCCATAAACATTAATCAAAATAGCACTTTATGATAATGCATAGGTTTTCAAAATTGGATCGCGAGACCAATTTCTGACCAGGAGTTTATCGTTAACGTATCGTATATCATAAGGCCTATATTACAACTGAAACTGAAACACTGTTCAGATCAGATTTACGCCTTTGTACTAAAAAAAGAGATTCCTTCGTTTTTATTTAGTCGGTTTAAATCATGTTACATGTATCAACTGCAAAGAGTTTTGCTTCGTCTTTACAGAGACAGATGTAATGTTATGAACTGCAGTTTTAGCAGAGCTGGGCTGGCTTTGTGCTCGCCATCAGCTGGGTGAGTTCGCCTTAGCGACTTATCTCACAATTCAAAACGCGCGTGTACCATTATTAACAGTCATAATACACATTCAACTGAAACTGAATTTGTCCACCAAATAAAGTTTGAAACTGCTTAAAAATTCTCCACCATACTGTAACAATAACGACTCGGGGTAAATGTGAATTAGCTCAAGAATATAGGGAATTTTGGTAATATTAATAATTATGACTCATGGTCATAATTCATAAGTCGCATGTGTGATATAGTGATTTTTATGTTTATTAATTTCTTCAAATGCACTATAGAATTGTTCAATGTTATTTTCTTGATATTGCTAATATTGTTTGAATGTTTATTTGTGCTTTAGGTAAACAAAATGAGTAAGAGCGTTATGTGCATTAATCCATTTAATTATTTTCATTTGGCATACCAGCGTGATGACGTCATCGCACACTTCGGTATGTGGCGCGCACCCGTGATACGCTCCATTCAGAATCAATACACTGTTAAAGAAGCAATCACTGCAGCGCTCTCTGTTATTTTATTCTTTTTTATTCTTCTTTAATCTTTTTGTACTTCTTCTTCAGGTAACTTAAACACTTCGGTCTTGAGTAGTAACATTGTTTAATGCAACACTGATGAGTTGTACGGATTGAAAGTAGTTCATTTTAGTTTAGTGATAGTGTGTCATGTGTTAGCATTTCTGAGCACATGGTTAGCATAGATGCCTCGCGATTAGCGCGTTAGCCCGCTATACACGAGAGAGAAAGTCATTTATGTCAACATTGTTTGAATATAAGAGTTTATTAGGTTGTTTCAGTTTTATGAGTTATCTGAAACTTGCACATTTGGGTAATTAACTCCTTCATGTCTGTGAATTGAGTTATGCATTTCAATAGTTTTCATCAAGTTTGTAAGTGACTTTATTGTAGGAAATACATTGGACGATGGAGTGAACATTGGTCAGACATGAGCATGTAATTGATATCTCAGCTGCATTGTTGTCATCAATTTCATACTGTCATTTAGTGGGTTTGGGTAAATATTTAGTCTGAAAATGTGTTTTCTCTCTATAACAAGTGTCACTGTGTCAGTTGTAAATGCCATACTTCTCTAGTGTGATGAGACATGCTTGAAGTTATATTTACAGTTCATTACTTTGTAAGAAAAGTGTTATATGCACTGATAATGTAATGTACTGAGCATATGTTATACATGTATGTTTTTACTATTTGCGATTCAGAATCAATACACTGTTAAAGAACCAATCACTGCAGCGCTCTCTGTTATTTTATTCTTTTTTATTCTTCTTTAATCTTTTTGTACTTCTTCTTCAGAGGTACTACACATGTACATTTATTTTATCAATTTTCGAGATGACCTTGTTCTGTAACTGTCTGATCATTACAGTTAAGAAGGGGGGTATCCCTTTTTAAACTCCAAGAAAGTTTTATCTTCTGGCCACGAATATCAAACTTTCGGAGTTTATGAATTAAAACTACTCAAGGTAGTCAATATCGAGCTTGTAGCTTAGATCTTGAAGTTTCATTGACTTTTATAAGGTGGGTTTTCAAACACAGAGACAATTAAAAGTATACATGGGTTTATTAATAAAATGGCACACACTAGAGATTATATAAACTACAAACATAAACGTACGTAAAAATGCAAACAAACAAGTAAACATTTAACCGAACAAAAACATAAACATAGCGTGATCAGAATGAAAATGAAATGAAAGAAAGAAAGATATAGAGGGAAGATAGAGGGTAACTTAGTTCACAGACCTAAGACCTAGACACCTGGAACAGCTTTTATAGGAATCAATATACTTGCGAGTGCTCTTTCTGGTCAGGCTGAAGCTGATGCAAGAAGCGAGGATGGTGTCCTGTTTCTGCTGCGTCTTCCGGTGTCGCGGGAAGCTTGAAAGGCTCACTGAATGTAATGTTACCGGAAAATAAAGTTCATCTCCTGGGATGGGAGAGGTTTAAGGTCTTTGTTGCAAAGGACGCAGCTACGACTCGAACATGTGCTCGCTCGATGGAGAAGGCCAGGGCCTCCTCCAGATGTTCCTTTGGAGAAGCGCTGCGCCGAGGAGGAGGGTCAAGAGAAGTTGAGTTGAGAGTAGGATGAGAGAGATAAGAGAGTTTGGACTTTTATCAGTGTCCCATGTGCCGTCCCCTCCTTCGTGTAGGACGAATCAGCTGTCGAGATTTTTCGAGCGGGAAGATTCCTTTGTCCGGTTAGACACGCCCACTCGAATGAGTCATGATTGACTTTAACTTGAGAGGATTTTCTCCAGACATATGAACTTATAAAACAATGCGCATCACTGAATTCTGCTATCGGAATTCAACTCCGTTAGCTGGAGAGGATTACAGAGATATCAAAAATAGAATATAGGCTTTGTAGCAATGCAAAGATACGTTATTATGCATTTGTATAGGCATTTGCAGTTCTATTAATGTTACAAATAGGACATGCATGCTTTCCTATGGTTTACACACACCTCTTAACACACAAATTTATATATTTAGTACATTTAAGAGTGACTTTATGGGTAAAAGTCCTTTTCTGTAGGGGGTTTCTGTTTCAAAGTCCAGAGTGTGTTTGTGTGTGTGTGTGTGTTGGAATGTTGCGACCCTGTTATCTCATGCATAGGGCTGGATAGCTCTGTGGTCAAATTTTATGACCTGCCAATGAGCTCGGGTTACGGAATGCGATTCTACTGGGAGAACATTCTTCAAAAATACATTTCAGATCCAAACACTCGAAGATCATAACTATATGATCAAAACAACATTAATCACACATGCATACAGGAAGTTCAGATACAAGTCTGAGTTACATACATTAAAGGATGTTGGTGTGTGTGTGTGTGTGTGTGTGTGTGTGTGTGTGTGTGTGTGTGGAATGTCACGAGTCTGTGAGGTTGTAAAAGTCACAGGGAGTCCGCGCTGAACTGGGGGGGGGGGGGGGCGACAGACACCCCGGCGCTGGTGAATTATTCCGTGGGGAATTATTAACCAGCGCTGTTTGGACAAAGAAGATGTGTTCGACATCACATGATTCACTTAATGTGAAAAGCAGATGTCATTGTTGCTACAACATGAAAAGAGTTTGCACCAACATAAATGTGACTGCTACTCTGAACGCTTCCATGATCACCAAAGCCAAATGAAAATGTAAACATAGGTCGCACTTTTGGCGTAGGTGCGAGCTCTGGCACACTGTGACGTTGGCTGCCTAAACATCCGTTTGTCTCAGTTTACATGCAAACGAAGATTTTCAAAATCTCCACTCTGGCCGGAGTTTTTAGAAAGAATCGGTTTCAGAGGCGAATTCTCCGTTTGCGTGTAAACGAAGGGCGCAAACGAAGGGAAACGTCTCCGTTTTTCAAAATAACCATGTACGTGTAAACTGGGCCCAAGGCAACACTTAAAAATGTCTTGTGTGGACACCAAGCGGGAAGGAAGTCGACCGGAAGTTGAAGCCGGCCGCGTGCCACCATCTTGTAGCAGAACTTCACCTGCTGTTAGCATCCCATTGACTCCCATTCATTTTGGCGTCACTTTGACAGCGAATAACTTCACATCTGAGGCGTTTAAAGACTCCATTTGTCCATTATTTATTTCTAAAGAAACACAACAATGTATAAAATGCTCCATTACCTTGTAGCTTATGTTATGGCCTCGTAGAAGCAGTTTTTGTAAAAGTAGGCTAAAGATTGCGTCATAACCACGCGACTCTCTGTCGCACAGTAGAGAGATTACCGTATGGACAGGAGGAGAAGCTCGCGGGCAATCGGGAGGACATGGAGGCAAAATGACAAAATAATGAATCAGAATACCTAGCAAAAGTTTCTCCTGCTCCTAGCTCGTGGATACCTCCTACTCACGCTCTCCGTCTCTGCAAGATTCGGAAGGGAATGATTCAGATTTCTCATGCCACAGCCACTAGAAGACAGACGGGTTGCTCACGTCACATCTACGTCGTCAAGCTCGGTTTGAGTCTGCGCGTCAGGAACGGAAGTCCAAAAAAATCGCTAAAAATGGGCTTCACTTGTCTCAATTGAGTTCCAATGAGATGGCTCTGTCCACTTCTTATACTGTCTATGGTGGACACCCCTCATGGGTGAGCAGTTGCTCATTATCATTTAAAGAGACATGCACCGAAACGGGTCGCTGTGAACAGAGCTGTTTTGGAGGAGGTAAAAAGGGTGTTGTTTTACACACCCATTGAGGAATTTTAGTATACGTTACACACTTTACATGAAGACCCTAAAGAATCATACCAACTTGTGGAAAATGGGCATCCGATGACCCCTTTAAGAGAGCAAACATACATCTGCATTGCCCTTCATTCATGCTATTTGAAATCTTTTTTCATATTACTTTATCTCTGTCATATTACTTTCTATATCAGTCATTTTTTTCTTTACATTATTTTTCTCAAATTTTACTGTATGTTTTGTGCTGTGTTGTACAAATATGTCTCAATTTGAAGGTGTTTAACGTCACGGGATGATGTTGTGAAGCAGTAATTTCCCATTGTCTTCATGAACACTTGTTGAATTTGTGCTGGTCAGATGAAGTCCGACTGAGCATTGAGAAGTAATTAAGATTATTCTACAAACACTTTTAGTGTCCTGGTCCTTCTCCTTCTCCTGTCCCGGTCTTTTGGGCTGAGCGAAGTTTTAACAAAGTGTTGACTGTTTGTTTTGAACATCAGGAGTGAGAGAGAGCTTCAGCACAACCAGATCTAGCCTAGTTTTCCTGCAGATTAAAGTCTGACATTTCTGACATTAAACATCATGATCTTTAATGTAGTTGAGTATGGTAAGTATGCTTATAGCAACGGGTTTTTGTACATTTTAATGTAAAAGACAGTTTATACTTAATTGGTTTTCAGTCTTTATTCAGGAAATTTGTCAGTAAATATAGATTTTGTAACAGACTAAATAGACTCTTTAGACTGGATGTTGCTTTAAGTCTATAACGGTGTCTTGATGCTCGTAACGGTTCAGAGGTGAAGTGAACTGTACATTTTCATTTTTTAAGATGACATTTTTTGAAGAGTTTGTATATAAACAAATCGGTAGTGTTTAAGCACATTTCAGTTGACTACATTTTAATTTTGTATTTGTATTTCAACATGCGTATGTCAAGCATCTGTTGATTGAACTATTCCATGCTGAGAAAAAAAAAACGTAATTTTTTTTTTTTTTTGTGCTTTAAATGCAAATAATTTTATGTATCTTTTGGCAGTTAAGTATTTTATGTTAGCAGCGTCAGTATAAAATTGCTTAGTAACTAATTCAACAACTATTCCTATTATCATATAACATGTAACAAATAAAATGATAAACAATAAACTGTTTTTTTGTCATTTGTAATTGACAGAATCTTCACACTAGATTTCTAAATGTTGGACTAAATAAAACTTCTCAGTTGAATGAACTATGAAACTAGTTGAGCAAACATGTTTTAAAATTGAAGTCAATGGGCCAACTAAAAAAATAATATGTATTCTTTTTGATAATATTCAGTGTTGAAATTGACGATGGTGAATGAATACAAACCAATAATATTTTATATTAACTACTAACAAATTATCTTTTTATTTGTGCATAATTTGACAAAAACAGCAGAATAAAAATATTTTATATGTGAAATGTACCTGGTTTTTATGTATACTGTTCACCTCATTTCATTTTGTTGGCTCTTTGGTAGTCTCAGCCTCAGACGTCACGCCCACGGAATGTTGGCTAAACGTCTGATGCATATGGTACACTTAACTGGAAACACATCAGGAATGTCGAAGTCGTCATCTGATTGGTTGAATTTTATCGGATTTCCGGGGGGCGCGAGTGTCGTGTTTATTTTCGGTCCGCCGTGAAACAAAGCGTAGACGTGTGATTGCGGAAGAAAAACTGTTGTGTTTACATGAGTGACAATGAGCATTTATCAAGATCAGCTAAACGTAGGATTCTCAAAAGTATGCGAGGTTCACGGCATAGACTCTTTAAGAGATGTCCAGGAGTTTTGTTTGAGGCACTTAGTGGAGACAAAAAGAGATATTTTAGCCTGTTTGCCGACGGGATTTGGGAAGAGTATTATTTTCCAAGCCTGGCCGACCCTTTGTCAGCATTTAGAAGGATTCCCAGCAGATCCAATTTTACTAGTTGTGTGTCCCCTCCTATCTATTATGGAAAATCAAGTGAAGTACCTAACTGAGAAGGGGATATCAGCCGCGTTTGCGGGCAAACATTAAACAACAGACGCTGACATCGCAGCTGGCCGATTCAGTATTGTGTTCGGTTCTCCAGAATTGCTTGTGGGTGTTAAAAAGTGGAGAGATATGCTTCAAACAGATGTTTACCGCGAGCGGAGACTAATGACTTACTGCTTGTTTTCTTCTCCTTCTTTGATTTTCTATGCTGACTGACTTGTTGCACGCCGGTCTGTTGTTGTGGGGACATTTCCACGCCCCGAAACGTGACGCTGAACGAAACGAACTGTAATTGGTTGTTTGACATGTCGGTCAAACGGCCTTATGGGCGGGCCTTGGCCAAAGAAAGCTGCTATGAATTCCAGACCTTCAGCCGTCAGTCTGAAGGTCTGGCTACGCGAGACTAGCTCTTTGGTAACTGGAAACAATAACTTTTTAAGAAATCATTTTCACTTGATAAATAGGCTATTCAAATGTTATATATTTATTTATTTTAGGTTTATAGTTTTACAATGAATTTTCATAGTTTTAGATTGAAAGTCTAGAGCTGGCAGGGTAAATCAAAATCTATATATAAAAGTAATTTAAAACATTCACACGTGATAAAAAAAAAAAAAAAAAGGTTCATGTAATTGTTTGAATCAACAACTAGAACATTTAAATAATAACCATTTCCATCCTCAGGAGTTCTGGCGCGGCCTTTGTGACGTCATAAGCACTCAGTCAAGAGTTCGGTGAGTGAATGCAGTGTGGAGAAGTGAATCTGCTGCATCGCGCGACATCAGAGGTAGGAACAACTATATTTACATTATTTCGCCATTAGATGGCGGCAAAGACTGTCTTTATGAGACAGTCTGTCAGACGCAAATGACTAGGGTGTCAGGGCACGGGAAAACCGGACATTCAAACAGATTTGTATTATGAATATATGACTATATCTACTGTAAATGCAGGTACTCTCGTAATACTCTACTCTATAAGCTTCAATGAACAATATCAATGAGAAGTTTATGTTTATGTTGCTAAGATGGTTGCTAGGGGTGTTGTGCAGTGAAATGTTGAACCATTGAAGCGATCATTGCCGTGTTTTATCTGGAAAAAACCCCACTAACGTTAATCAGAACCAAGGACTGGAACTACCCGTTTTATATAGATAAATATACTGCAGATAATGGCTTTATTGGTAAATGATGTTGTTAAGCATTTATAATTGCAGGATGTTTTTTCGTTGCTATATTTTCGTCTTGATAATTTCTCTTGTTTTAGTAAAAAAAAAGTATTTATAAAATTTTTACAATTTTCAAAACTCTTAGCTAAAAATATCCAAACTGATCACACTTGTAACCCAGCTAGTCATTCTTTCAAAACCTGATCCATGCTTTCATTACAGTTATGCACATTTTCAGTCCACATAATCAATGTTTCAAAACACAAGATGATTGTAATATGTAACGGAACATTTGGTTTAATCACCAAAACACACATGACCTTCTTTCAGTTTAGTACTTTTAAAGGAATAGTAAACACCAAACAAATAGTTCATGGCCCTGTATGAGTTTCTTTCTCCTGCTGAACACAAAATAAGATATTTTGAAGAGTATCGGTAACCAAACAGTTGATGGACCCCATTGACCTCCATAGTATGGGGGTAAAAAATATGATGGATGTCAGTGGGGTCAATCAACTGTTTGGTTACCGATACTCTTCAAAATATCTTATGTTGTGTTCAGCAGGACAGAGAAACCCTACAGGATTGGAACAACTTGAGGGTGAGTAAATGATGACAGGATTTTCACAGAGATGGGACCAAGTCACACATGTGTAAGTCTCAAGTAAGTCTCAAGTCTTAACCTTCAAGTCTCAAGTTAGTCCCAAGTATTTTTTTCTTGGTCAAGTCAAGTCAAGTCAAGTCAAGTCACAGGCTATGTCAAGTCAAGTCAAGTCCTGTAGTAGGTCAAGTCAAGTCCAAGTCAAGTCACCTTATTATTGTAATTTTACCTGCAGAATCTGATCTTAATAAAGTGAAAAGACAAGATATAAGTAGCCTAACTGTCAGTAAATTACAATAATTTGGATTTGCATTGTAAATACTCATGTTCAGTAAAATACATCATGGAATCAAACAAAATTGTAACTTCATAAAATTATGTATTTTTCACTTCTGCCACACTCTCACACACTCTCTCTCACACACACACACACACACACACACACACACACACACACACACACACACACACACACACACACACACACACACACACACACACACACACACACACACACACACACACACACACACACACACTCACTCATCGTTAGGAAAGATTGCTTGATTGCTTGATTGATGTTACATTGACTATGTAACATTCTTAGTGTTGCAGCCAATCGCTGACGCGCTCAAACATAATTCCTCGAGTCCGTTCCATTCCATTGAAATTTTTTATTGCATGTCGTGTAAATAATTGTACCTGAGTTTCCAGTGGTTTTATTGTCCTACCGTACAGCAGGGAGGGTGATGGAGCTTTCAGTGAATAATCCAAAGCTTGTTACGGGATAAATGAGCGTTCAAAGAAAATATACGGCTGCACCTTGCTAGCCACGACAAATCACTTTCCAAACAAACCTAAGCTCCGTGTTAGATTGAACCCATAAAACAGGTGCTGCAGTCACCTGTTTGCTGGTGGGCGGGTTCAGTAACGCACGCCTCCATGTTGCACTCATAGAAAAGCAAAACCAAAACAATATTAAAGCAAAAAAATCTGAATATAAACAAATGTAACATAACCACACCAAACTATTGTTAACAAAACACATTATTATCATAATTCGACTCAAACCATAATAAAGAAAGCAAGTCTGGCTCCAACATACCGGCCCCTAATTGTTCTGTGAAAAAACAGCACAATTACAAACATACTATAGGAGACAGATAATATTTACAGAAATGTACATCCAACTTACCAACACACTTTTTTTTTTTATAATTTTTTTTTTTTTGTATAACTTTTGTTTTTGTTTTTTTTGTAGACGCAAAGCATCAGTTCATAAAAAAATCAGTTCATCATGAAGAGAGAAGGCTCGTCAATCTCAATCAGTGGCTTCCAGAAGTAAGGCAAGTTTTGAGATCGGCCTTATCAAGGTGCTGGTCTTGGTTTGCACCTCTACTTGTCTCACAAACCCCCTTCTATATGGCAAAGTTCGGGTTACGCGGCCCATGAGCCACGAGTTCCTTGGAGCAGAGTCATCCACGATCAATATAATGTCTCCAACAGCAAGATTTCTCTGTTTTGTTGTCCACTTCTGTCTCTCTTGTAACTCTGGCAAATATTCTTTTGTCCACCTCTTCCAGAAAAGATTTGCCATGTACTGCACTTGGCGCCATCTCCTCTTGCCACTGCAATCATTTGAGCTGAATACACCAGGTGGTAGGGAAGGCTTTCCTCTGAGAAGTAAGAGGTGGTTTGGTGTGAGAGGCTCCAAGTCTAGAGGGTCGTCAGAAGCTTTGCAAATGGGTCTGTCATTGATTATGGCTTCAACTTCACATAGTAAAGTAGCCAATCCTTCCTCATCCAGAGCCTGTTCTTGCAACAGGGCTCTAAGAATGCGTCTGACAGTTCTTATTGGTCTTTCCCAAATTCCACCATGATGGGATCCAGTGGGTGGGTTGAAAGTCCAGGATATGCCCCTTTTGAGCAATGCGGCATGGATCTTTGAATTGTCCAGATCTTGAATGGACTCTCGCAAGTCTCGTTCTGCCCTTACGAGGTTCGTCCCATTGTCTGATCTGATGGTCTTGACCATACCTCGTCTGGCAATAAATCGCCGTATAGCATTAATGCACGAGTCAGCGTTCAATGTATGGGCGACTTCCAAGTGTACAGCTCTGATGTTTAAGCATGTAAAGATCACACCATACCGTTTCAATGTAGTCCGTCCTCTTTTGATTTCAAAAGGTCCAAAGTAGTCGATGCCTACATTGGTAAATGGTGGTTCGTCCGGTGATAGTCTTTCTTGAGGCAAGTCCGACATGTACTGTTTAACTCTGACACAGCTTTCTCTTCTGCAGTGGACGCATTTGCTGATCACATTCCTAACTGCAGAGTTGGCCTTTGGTATCCAATACTTCTGTCTTAAACGTGAAAGTGTAAGGTTTCGACCACTGTGTCCGACAGTTTCATGAGCATGCCTAATAATGAGTGTCGTCACATGATGGTGTCTTGGCAGAATGGCTGGATGCTTGGCTTCAGATGGCATTGCGGACCTTACCAACCTTCCACCGACTCTTATTACACCGTCTTGAAGAGTAGGGCTAAGCTTTTGTATGTGACTGTTCTTTTTCACAGTCATTCCTTTTGTCAGACATTCCAGTTCATGTTTGTACTCCATAGATTGACAGAATTGCACTATAGCTTTTTCAGCATCCTGCAATGTTTCCACACACAGTAAACCTTTACTGCATCCTTTCACTTCAAGTGGCTCTTTACTTTCCTTTTTCTTTTTGCAAATCCTTTTCAGTTCTTCCTTTATCATCAACATCCAAGCAACAGCTTTGCGTAGACGATGCCAGTCTGAGTAGTGAGTGATACATTTTGTGATTGTTTTTGCAGCTTCGTCCAATCTTGTGATCATTTATATTTGGGCCTTTTTTGGGCCTGAAATCGCTGATAAAACCTTATGGCTACTTTAGCTATTATTACATTAGCTAACTACCAACTAACCAGATAACATTAACAAATTGACAAGCACTTACTGGGCAGAATGGCTGTTAATGTTGCATGTCTTGCAAAGCGCTGTTCGTCTTTTGCCATCTTGTGAACAATTCTTGAAGCCGAAAGCGATGACCCTCGGTACCCCTCCGGCTGACATGTTGATGTGATATCTGATCTAAGTGGGCGTGGTGTGCGTAAGGTACGAGAGGGCATGACTGATGATAGTTTCATGATCCAGTCATGACAACGCTATTCTCAGCCTGCGCTCCAGCTGGGTAATCAACTTGATTTTAAAAAATAATTTCTATATTTTATATTCAAACTGAAAACATGATGTGATTAACACTCAAGTCATTCAAGTCATCGTGTCTCAAGTCATGTCAAGTCCCGAGTCTTTAACTTCCAAGTCCGAGTCAAGTCTCAAGTATTTTATTTTTTGTCAAGTCAAGTCACAAGTCATAAAAAATAGCGACTCGAGTCCAAGTCACCAAGTCACAAGTCCCCATGTCTGCCTCCAGCTGTTCCAGGAAGAGCTCCAGGAACTCCTCAGGTACGTGCAGAACCTCCTCAAAGTCCTGCAGGATGTAGTGCTGTGCTTTACAGCGGAGCTTTGAGCAGGAGGAAAAGTCCTCTGTCAACTTGCAGATGCCAATGCAGTTTCCTATATTAAATTTGAAATGCTGGGTAAAACTTCATTCATAGCCACTTCCAGAATAAAATTTCAAGAATGTGTTTGCCTAGATATCATAGTTACATTCTTTTTTTCTGGCAATACACTCATTCATTTTCATGCATTTATATATTTGGACTTAGGCAGTTTCAACCGTATAATGTTGGCAGTGGAAATGATGTATATAATTATAATCATTTCTAGGTAATTTGCACACAATTGCAGTTCAAATGCTTCTTCTCACCTAAAGTAGGAGCTGCAGCCACACATGATGATCTTGTGCACTTGAAATTCTCTGTCATTTGACTTGATGATCAAGTCAGTGTGTTCGCCCAGTAAACGTGCTTCATCAAACACGTCAAAGGCTGTTGCTCTTATGTTCTCCATGTTCTCTCAGGACTGTAAATGTATTCAGTCTTCTCTCCTCAAACTCTGATTAAAGTCTCCTCAGGATTGTGTCTTTGTGGGACTTTTGCTCAGGAGAGTTCTATAGAATGTCTCTGTGACATCATAGTTGTAGAGCTTCAATATATCTTTTCAGTTTGTGTCTTGGCCACATAATTATTAAAGAGTTTTGTTTTATCGATTCCTTTTGAATGAAACATCTTCACAGTAACAAAGATATTAAATTCAGAATTACTGCCATTATAAGTAAAATTACAAATAAATGGGCAAGCTGATTTTTTTTTTTTTTTACAATATTTACAACTGGAAAAATTCAACAAACAAGACTTTGAACAGTCACTAAGACACTACGGCTGTATCTGAAATTGTCCCTTATACTGGACCAGCAGTTCTCAACTGGTTTGGCCATGGGACCCACATTTTCCCATGGACATTAATATTATTATTGTTTTTTTTTTTAGGAATTTGACCGAATATATATGGTATTATCACGATATTGAAATGAGCGTTTTCAAACAATAACAGGTTTTATATATTTTTTCTTAAAACAAAACAAACTAAATTATATTTAAATCCAATAAAGTAATGCACACAAAAACTACATAAAGTAAACAAATGTTTTAAACTGATTCAAGTGTTATAAAGAATTATAAAGAACAATAGGTAACACTTTACAATAAGGTAAAGTCAGTTAATGCATTAACCAACATTAACATTGAGCAAAAGCTACATATGTTACCATAGTTATTCTTTGTTAACATTAGTTTAAAAAAATATATAACTGATCATTGTTAGTTCATGTTAGCTCAGGTCCATTAAATCCTTCTGAATTTAATAATGTGTTATTAAATGTTGAAATGAACATTAACCAAGATTAATAACTGCTTTAGGAGTATTGTCCATTGTCAGTTTATGTTAACTATAGTGAATTAACTAATAAAGCCTTATTGTAAAGTGTTACCTGTTACAGAATGCAGATCCAGACACAAAGAAATACATTGAAATGTGAGCTTTATTAACAGCACTGAGCAGAATGGAGAATACGGATGAGTATGCAGTTCAAATAGACTTTGAAGAATGAGTAAAGCTTAGTAACGAAGACCTTCCTTGTTTTACAGGTGCAGGAGATCATGGATAGTTGGACGGATGGCTGGATGGACGCACACACCTCTTCGTGTTTGGTGAGTATGCAGGATGATGACAGGAGAACACAGGAGAGGAATACACTGGAGTACCAACGCTGGAGAACAGGTAAGCACTTCATAGAAACTAGACCAGACAATGATGTGAGACGAGGTGTGTGCTTTTGTAGCTGGCTTGATGATGGTGCAGATGAAGTGCAGGTGTGAGTGTTCAGTACTCTGGTGAAGGTGTGCTGTGTGAATGGCTGATGTGACAGCCTGGCAGATCCGTGACAATTACCCAACAATAATAAAGAATCAGAACATTTGCAATCAATGTGTAGGGCAGGGGTTCTCAACTCTGGTCCTCGAGGTCTATTTTCCTGCAGAGTTTAGCAGCAACCTTGATCAAACTCACCTGCTTATTGATCTTATGGGGACATTTTTTTGGTCCCCACAAGGAAAACAGCTTGTAAATCATACATAATGCAGAACATTTTCTGTAATGGGAGGTTTCAGATTAGGGGATATAATTTGTACAGTAAATATGGAAGTAGAATAATGTCAAATGTTTTTGAAATAAAAAGCCTGTTGAATTGCACTACTTGAAAAAAAATAGGCATTGCATTAACCATGCTTGCATTTTAATGCATTGTATTTTTAGTGCTTACATTTTTATGGGCTGAAATTCAACATGGTTGAATATTTAAGTTGTGAATATTTCAATTAAAAACATTTCAAACACCTTTTCATTATTAAAAATTCAATAATCCATATTCACCTTTCATATTTCACTTCCAAAATATTCAAACTGTTTAAAAATACAACCAATAATATTCAACAGGCAATTTTCGGTCCATTTTATTTCGCTTTGCAAATTCGCTTCCACAAATTCAGTGGTTCAAATTCGACAGTAAATTCAACATTGACGTCCAGGAACTGCAGGAAAAGCAGTAGATTGCCGAGCATACTCTCCATCTGCTGTTAGTCGACCTCACCATCAGATGGTGCAAAAGCGCTTGTTGTTGACGAAGACATTCATTCATAAAATGAAAATGATTATCTGTGTCAGTATATGCGGAAAAGATGATAAACACACAAAAGCTGTGTTTATTCAATAACTTCATTGTTACTTTCCCTGTGTATTCTACATGTCATCAGCTTTCTCTACCATGAACAGGATTATAATCGGTTTCCCTCAATACCTCATACTCAAGGATTTCCCTTCCGTTGATACAGTGATATGAAAGACCAATCTTGCACCTTATTAGGGAAGTAGGCTGTAGGCTACAGCCTACAGGCAAGAAGATGGACTCAGAATATGAGTCCAAAGTGCAAAGTTTCATGCTGAGCGTTTCGTGATATACTGGCATAAAATCAACACATACATAGCCTATATATATATAGTATGCATACGTGTATTGCATTAGCTTAAACTGTCACAGCACTTGCATATTGTCCTCCTATTGTTAGTTTAACTGTAAATCGCTTCCCAGATAGCAAACTGACATTGAACCAACATGGAAACGACGTCTCTCCTGACATTGAAACAACATCACTTTGCTCATCGAATTAACGTTGAATCAACGTCAGACACGCCATTCAACCGCATTTCAACATTGAATCAATGTTTTATTTTCAACGTAATAAATAGTAAAGATTGATCCAACGTTGAAATTTGATTGATGATTGATACTAACCTTTACAACTAAGAATCAACGTTGAATCGACGTCTGCCTGCTATCTGGGTTTGGATAAAAGCTTCTGCTAAATGACTAAATGTAAAAATTGGCTTGACATTGGACATTCGCACATTTAGGGACCGTCTCTAAAGTTGCATACAACATTGGCATACACGTTTCTAACTTCAATAGCAAACTTAAATTTATTTGAATAAATATCAAAAATCCAAAGGGTGCGCATTATGCCTGACACTAAATGAACACTTTACAGTAGGTTTTATGACTGTAAGTCGTTCTATTCAAATGCTATCGGAGTTAGAAACGTGTATACCAAAGTCGTATACACTAGAGACGGTCCCTAAATGTTCGAATGTCCAACATCAAGCCATCTGTATGCCAGTCTATCACTGTGAAACGCTCAGCATTAAGCTTTGCGCGTTATTCTGAGTCCATCTGCTTGCCTGCGAGTTTGGTCTTTTACATCACTGTAGTCCATTAAGCTGTTAAGCGTTGTATATGTCCAGCAGGAGAATCCTTAAGTATTGAGGGAAACCCTAATAGCCTGCATGCAGCACATCCACAATATAAAGTTGAGGCAACTAAACAACCAAGAGAAATATATGTCAACCTCAAAAATGTAACATTGGATCTGTATATCCGCATCGGGGAATAACATTATAATCTCGTTCACGGTAGAGAAAGATGCATGTAGGCTACACAGGAAAAGTAACCGTGAAGACACTGAATTTAACATAAAACAGCCGTCATAATAATCACAAATACACTTACATTGCTGTAAATGAGTTTTATGAATGAATGACTTGTTCTAACTGTTGCTGGTCTTCAACACGCGCTTTTGCACCATCTGCTGGTGAGGTAGACTAACAGCAGATGGAGAGTATGCTCGGCAATCTACTGCTTTTCCTGCAGTCCCTGGACGTCAATGTTGAATTTACTGTCGAATTTGAACCACTGAATTTGTGGAAGCGAATTTGCAAAGCGAAATAAAATGGACCGAAAATTGCCTGTTGAATATTATTGGTTGTATTTTTAAACAGTTTGAATATTTTGGAAGTGAAATATGAAAGGTGAATATGGATTATTGAATTTTTAATAATGAAAAGGTGTTTGAAATGTTTTTAATTGAAATATTCACAGCTTAAATATTCAACCATGCTGAATTTCAGCCCATAAAAATGTAAGCACTAAAAATACAATGCATTAAAATGCAAGCATGGTTAATGCAATGCCTATTTTTTTTCAAGTAGTGCAATTCAACAGGCTTTTTATTTCAAAAACATTTGACATTATTCTACTTCCATAAGTAAAACAAATCATTATTTCTATGGAAAATCCCCATAAAACATGAAGGGTGTGTGTGTGTGTGTGTGTGTGTGTGTGTGTGTGTGTGTGTGTGTGTGTGTGTGTGTGTGTGTGTGTGTGTGTGTGAATTAGTCTACTACAAACTTCCTTAACAGTATTTATGCTTACAGGGCACCTATTATGACCCTTTTCACAAAAAATAAGTCTCTGATGTCCCCAGAGTATGTATGTGAAGTTTTAGCTCAAAATACCCAACAGATATTTTTTTTACAGCATGTTTAAATTGTCATTTTTTGGGGGCTCAGAAAAACACACCGTTTTAGTGTGTATCCCTTTAAATGCAAATGAGCTGCTGCTGCCGCCCAAAGGGTGGAGCCTTACGAGCTCGCGCTCAGAGCCAGGACAATCTCATCTGATAATATCAAAACAGAAACTCTCATTAGTGGTGTTCATTTCGACTCGGAGTCGGACAATAATGCCCACAGAGCCAGAGAATATATACTGTATGGAGATTGAACAGGTATAGTTTAGCTTAATTATGGTTATAACTTATTTGTCATCTGCTTTTATCCACTATTAATACAAGCCTGCTGTAGCAGACCTCGTCCGAATGATGACCAAAATATACTGATGAGTTCGATTAAGTTTATTGTACATCACACAAAAGATGAAGCGTTAGTTTTACTCCAGAAAATCACTGTAAGAGCAGCTAAATAAAAACAGTATAAGATGTGAGCATTTAAGTCTTATCCGAACAGCTTCGGAGTCATTGGAATAGTTATATGACTTATTTCGGGTTGAATGGTGGTCGTCTCGCACCCCCCAAGCGCCTGTGAGCCGAAAAACCACCCTTGCAACTTTGGGCCGGCGGGCGTGTATCGCTTGATATCAGGTCTCGCGTTGTAACGAATTGCTTTATGGCACTGCACTGTGCACACGTACACGTAGAAAAAGGTAACGTTAGATACTGAGTTCTTCACACTTTCGTCATGGCTGAACCGGTAAAAAAGAAGCAGAAAGCTAGGAAAGGTTTGTCGGAGGACCAAAGAAAGAGGAAACGGCAGACTGACCGAGCAAGGAGTCAGACTCGAGTAAATATCGTTCTTGTTGATGGACTAGTAGACATCTTCAGAGCTTATCTGTGCCTGTTCGATGTCCGACGCTTTGTAACGCGTTGTGTCAGGAGGAGAAATAGGGATAGCTCACAGATGAAGTTATTACAGAGGCCAGACAGACTCACGGAGGCGATTGGCATCTCACAACTTGCACTTTATTCCCCAATCGAACTCGTGTAACTGTTTGTCACCCATTCTATCGTCCACAGCTTTACTTGATCAACAAAAGTAAGATAAGAATGAGCATCAAACTGAAATAACCCGCATACATGGGGGTGTTCGAGGTGCACATACAATACAGACTGCCGACAGTTCAACAGGGCGCGCGCAGCTCTTAAAGGGGCCACACCTTATTTCCACTCATTACAGCCTCCATCCTACTGAACAGGTACCGGTATAGAGGGCGGAAGGGATCAGGCCGTGAGTGCAGAGACGGCTCTGCTCGAGTGGCGACAGTAATATTAAATACAAGTACTCCACAGCGACTCTAGGGGTCGCTGTTTGACAAAAACGGAAAGCTGCATAGTGTGCCTTTAATAAAGTGAAAGTGAAAGTGAAAGTGACACATGACGGCGCTTGTCTGAAGTTTTAAATCATTGGTTACCCGTAAGCCAATCACATAACGTTTGGTTATGACGTGTGTTATGCGCTGGCTCAGCCGCATCGAACTTCCACTGTAAACACATGTATGATGTGAAAACAGAACCATCGAGCGAAATACCGGAGTGAACATGGCTGTGAACGACTTTTGCAGATTATGTGAAGTAAATCTCCGCATCCACGGTACAATCAGCGTCTACGTCACGGCTCTCAGCCCGCCCTCTGTTCGTTGATTGGCCGGCTGTTTTGAGGCCGGAGGAAAACTGAGAGATAGGTCGCTATCTCAGACTGAGTACAGAAGCGAACTGAAATTGAGCGGAAGTACGAAGTCTGACGTAGTCAGGCTAGTTTACAGCTGCTCAAGCGTCGAAACAATGGCGGACTGTGTCCCGCTCCCTCAGGGCGGGTCTATGCTCAAACTGCAGTGTCAATCAACAGTCGTGGGAGGGGCCTGTGCAAAGTGACGTCACATTGCCGCGAATCTGAGAATGGCTTGTTCTGAGACAGTGCTTATGATTTATTGGGATTATAAAAAAAAGCACTGGGTGGATTTTTATCATTATAGGGTGGTTGTGTACACACACTGCCAACACACATTTATGTTGGCATAACGTTGGCTGTCTTGCGCAGTCTACCCTCGTCGGACAGGTAATACAAGGTGCAGGCGACAGGGAACCGCATGACGGTCGTCTCAGCCTCGACGCAGCAATTCGGAGAGTGACAGCAGCGATGACCTTGACATCCTACAATTTTCACGCCACTCATCCGGGACAACATCTTCATTTTCAAAGTTCTCCCACCAGACAGCAGTTCGCCCAGGTCGGACCCAAAACCGGCGACGCTGGCGGTGACGCGGACTGGTTCTTCGTGTTGGAGGGAGGAGAAGTTGTTGCAAAATTGCTGACCTCCGAGCACTCATTCGTCTCTGCTCCTCGACATAATGGAGCAGCTGTATTTGCAAATGCAAACACACGAAAAGAGTTTGCACCAACATAAATGTGACTGCTACTCTGAACGCTTCCATGATCACCAAAGCCAAATGAAAATGTAAACATAGGTCGCACTTTTGGCGTAGGTGCGAGCTCTGGCGCATACTGTGACGTTGGCTGCCTAAACATCCGTTTGTCTCAGTTTACATGCAAACGAAGATTTTCAAAATCTCCACTCTGGCCGGAGTTTTTAGAAAGAATCGGTTTCAGAGGCGAATTCTCCATTTGCGTGTAAACGAAGGGCGCAAACGAAGGGAAATGTCTCCCTTCGTTTGCACTCAGAAGTGAAAATTATTTATTTTTCACTTCTGCCAACAGTGTTTGAAATGTTTTAAATTGTCAACATTGAGTCCATAAAACAAATAACAGCTTAACATCCAACAGACTCCTCTCTGAACACCTCCCTCTCTCTCTCTCTCTCAAACACAGTTTACTTACAACATTAAACTTTGTTACATTTCTCCTCTCTCTCACACACACTCACTCTCACACACTCTCTCTCTCTCACACACACACACACACACACACACACACACACACACACACACACACACACACACACACACACACACACACACACACACACACTCACTCATCGTTAGGAAAGATTAGATGAATGTGATCATTTATATTTGGGCCTTTTTTGGGCCTGAAATCGCTGATAAAACCTTATGGCTACTTTAGCTATTATTACATTAGCTAACTACCAACTAACCAGATAACATTAACAAATTGACAAGCACTTACTGGGCAGAATGGCTGTTAATGTTGCATGTCTTGCAAAGCGCTGCTCGTCTTTTGCCATCTTGTGAACAATTCTTGAAGCCGAAAGCGATGACCCTCGGTACCCCTCCGGCTGACATGTTGATGTGATATCTGATCTAAGTGGGCGTGGTGTGCGTAAGGTACGAGAGGGCATGACTGATGATAGTTTCATGATCCAGTCATGACAACGCTATTCTCAGCCTGCGCTCCAGCTGGGTAATCAACTTGATTTTTAAAAATAATTT
The DNA here is from genome assembly GCF_965113295.1 of Leuciscus leuciscus. Lineage (NCBI taxonomy): Eukaryota > Metazoa > Chordata > Actinopteri > Cypriniformes > Leuciscidae > Leuciscus > Leuciscus leuciscus. The sequence continues at coordinate 31,997,135 of NC_138732.1, forward strand.
CTATATTTTATATTCAAACTGAAAACATGATGTGATTAACACTCAAGTCATTCAAGTCATCGTGTCTCAAGTCATGTCAAGTCCCGAGTCTTTAACTTCCAAGTCCGAGTCAAGTCTCAAGTATTTTATTTTTTGTCAAGTCAAGTCACAAGTCATAAAAATAGCGACTCGAGTCCAAGTCACCAAGTCACAAGTCCCCATGTCTGCCTCCAGCTGTTCCAGGAAGAGCTCCAGGAACTCCTCAGGTACGTGCAGAACCTCCTCAAAGTGCTGCAGGATGTAGTGCTGTGCTTTACAGCGGAGCTTTGAGCAGGAGGAAAAGTCCTCTGTCAACTTGCAGATGCCAATGCAGTTTCCTATATTAAATTTGAAATGCTGGGTAAAACTTCATTCATAGCCACTTCCAGAATAAAATTTCAAGAATATCATAGTTACATTCTTTTTTCTGGCAATACACTCATTCATTTTCATGCATTTATATATTTGGACTTAGGCAGTTTCAACCGTATAATGTTGGCAGTGGAAATGATGTATATAATTATAATCATTTCTAGGTAATTTGCACACAATTGCAGTTCAAATGCTTCTTCTCACCTAAAGTAGGAGCTGCAGCCACACATGATGATCTTGTGCACTTGAAATTCTCTGTCATTTGACTTGATGATCAAGTCAGTGTGTTCGCCCAGTAAACGTGCTTCATCAAACACGTCAAAGGCTGTTGCTCTTATGTTCTCCATGTTCTCTCAGGACTGTAAATGTATTCAGTCTTCTCTCCTCAAACTCTGATTAAAGTCTCCTCAGGATTGTGTCTTTGTGGGACTTTTGCTCAGGAGAGTTCTATAGAATGTCTCTGTGACATCATAGTTGTAGAGCTTCAATATATCTTTTCAGTTTGTGTCTTGGCCACATAATTATTAAAGAGTTTTGTTTTATCGATTCCTTTTGAATGAAACATCTTCACAGTAACAAAGATATTAAATTCAGAATTACTGCCATTATCAGTAAAATTACAAATAAATGGGCAAGCTGATTTTTTTTTTTTTTTTTTTTTTTTTTACAATATTTACAACTGGAAAAATTCAACAAACAAGACTTTGAACAGTCACTAAGACACTACGGCTGTATCTGAAATTGTCCCTTATACTGGACCAGCAGTTCTCAACTGGTTTGGCCATGGGACCCACATTTTCCCATGGACATTTATATTATTATTGTTTTTTTTTTTAGGAATTTGACCGAATATATATGGTATTATCACGATATTGAAATGAGCGTTTTATAGTGATCCAATAAAGTAATGCACACAAAAACTACATAAAGTAAACAAATGTTTTAAACTGATTCAAGTGTTATAAAGAATTATAAAGAACAATAGGTAACACTTTACAATAAGGTAAAGTCAGTTAATGCATTAACCAACATTAACATTGAGCAAAAGCTACATCTGTTACCATAGTTATTCTTTGTTAACATTAGTTTAAAAAAAATACAACTGATCATTGTTAGTTCATGTTAGCTCAGGTCCATTAAATCCTTCTGAATTTAATAATGTGTTATTAAATGTTGAAATGAACATTAACCAAGATTAATAACTGCTTTAGGAGTATTGTCCATTGTCAGTTTATGTTAACTATAGTGAATTAACTAATAAAGCCTTATTGTAAAGTGTTACCTGTTACAGAATGCAGATCCAGACACAAAGAAATACATTGAAATGTGAGCTTTATTAACAGCACTGAGCAGAATGGAGAATACGGATGAGTATGCAGTTCAAATAGACTTTGAAGAATGAGTAAAGCTTAGTAACGAAGACCTTCCTTGTTTTACAGGTGCAGGAGATCATGGATAGTTGGACGGATGGCTGGATGGACGCACACACCTCTTCGTGTTTGGTGAGTATGCAGGATGATGACAGGAGAACACAGGAGAGGAATACACTGGAGTACCAACGCTGGAGAACAGGTAAGCACTTCATAGAAACAAGACCAGACAATGATGTGAGACGAGGTGTGTGCTTTTGTAGCTGGCTTGATGATGGTGCAGATGAAGTGCAGGTGTGAGTGTTCAGTACTCTGGTGAAGGTGTGCTGTGTGAATGGCTGATGTGACAGCCTGGCAGATCCGTGACAATTACCCAACAATAATAAAGAATCAGAACATTTGCAATCAATGTGTAGGGCAGGGGTTCTCAACTCTGGTCCTCGAGGTCTATTTTCCTGCAGAGTTTAGCAGCAACCTTGATCAAACTCACCTGCTTATTGATCTTATGGGGACATTTTTTTGGTCCCCACAAGGAAAACAGCTTGTAAATCATACATAATGCAGAACATTTTCTGTAATGGGAGGTTTCAGATTAGGGGATATAATTTGTACAGTAAATATGGAAGTAGAATAATGTCAAATGTTTTTGAAATAAAAAGCCTGTTGAATTGCACTACTTGAAAAAAAATAGGCATTGCATTAACCATGCTTGCATTTTAATGCATTGTATTTTTAGTGCTTACATTTTTATGGGCTGAAATTCAACATGGTTGAATATTTAAGTTGTGAATATTTCAATTAAAAACATTTCAAACACCTTTTCATTATTAAAAATTCAATAATCCATATTCACCTTTCATATTTCACTTCCAAAATATTCAAACTGTTTAAAAATACAACCAATAATATTCAACAGGCAATTTTCGGTCCATTTTATTTCGCTTTGCAAATTCGCTTCCACAAATTCAGTGGTTCAAATTCGACAGTAAATTCAACATTGACGTCCAGGAACTGCAGGAAAAGCAGTAGATTGCCGAGCATACTCTCCATCTGCTGTTAGTCGACCTCACCATCAGATGGTGCAAAAGCGCTTGTTGTTGACGAAGACATTCATTCATAAAATGAAAATGATTATCTGTGTCAGTATATGCGGAAAAGATGATAAACACACAAAAGCTGTGTTTATTCAATAACTTCATTGTTACTTTCCCTGTGTATTCTACATGTCATCAGCTTTCTCTACCATGAACAGGATTATAATCGGTTTCCCTCAATACCTCATACTCAAGGATTTCCCTTCCGTTGATACAGTGATATGAAAGACCAATCTTGCACCTTATTAGGGAAGTAGGCTGTAGGCTACAGCCTACAGGCAAGAAGATGGACTCAGAATATGAGTCCAAAGTGCAAAGTTTCATGCTGAGCGTTTCGTGATATACTGGCATAAAATCAACACATACATAGCCTATATATATATAGTATGCATACGTGTATTGCATTAGCTTAAACTGTCACAGCACTTGCATATTGTCCTCCTATTGTTAGTTTAACTGTAAATCGCTTCCCAGATAGCAAACTGACATTGAACCAACATGGAAACGACGTCTCTCCTGACATTGAAACAACATCACTTTGCTCATCGAATTAACGTTGAATCAACGTCAGACACGCCATTCAACCGCATTTCAACATTGAATCAATGTTTTATTTTCAACGTAATAAATAGTAAAGATTGATCCAACGTTGAAATTTGATTGATGATTGATACTAACCTTTACAACTAAGAATCAACGTTGAATCGACGTCTGCCTGCTATCTGGGTTTGGATAAAAGCTTCTGCTAAATGACTAAATGTAAAAATTGGCTTGACATTGGACATTCGCACATTTAGGGACCGTCTCTAAAGTTGCATACAACATTGGCATACACGTTTCTAACTTCAATAGCAAACTTAAATTTATTTGAATAAATATCAAAAATCCAAAGGGTGCGCATTATGCCTGACACTAAATGAACACTTTACAGTAGGTTTTATGACTGTAAGTCGTTCTATTCAAATGCTATCGGAGTTAGAAACGTGTATACCAAAGTCGTATACACTAGAGACGGTCCCTAAATGTTCGAATGTCCAACATCAAGCCATCTGTATGCCAGTCTATCACTGTGAAACGCTCAGCATTAAGCTTTGCGCGTTATTCTGAGTCCATCTGCTTGCCTGCGAGTTTGGTCTTTTACATCACTGTAGTCCATTAAGCTGTTAAGCGTTGTATATGTCCAGCAGGAGAATCCTTAAGTATTGAGGGAAACCCTAATAGCCTGCATGCAGCACATCCACAATATAAAGTTGAGGCAACTAAACAACCAAGAGAAATATATGTCAACCTCAAAAATGTAACATTGGATCTGTATATCCGCATCGGGGAATAACATTATAATCTCGTTCACGGTAGAGAAAGATGCATGTAGGCTACACAGGAAAAGTAACCGTGAAGACACTGAATTTAACATAAAACAGCCGTCATAATAATCACAAATACACTTACATTGCTGTAAATTAGTTTTATGAATGAATGACTTGTTCTAACTGTTGCTGGTCTTCAACACGCGCTTTTGCACCATCTGCTGGTGAGGTAGACTAACAGCAGATGGAGAGTATGCTCGGCAATCTACTGCTTTTCCTGCAGTTCCTGGACGTCAATGTTGAATTTACTGTCGAATTTGAACCACTGAATTTGTGGAAGCGAATTTGCAAAGCGAAATAAAATGGACCGAAAATTGCCTGTTGAATATTATTGGTTGTATTTTTAAACAGTTTGAATATTTTGGAAGTGAAATATGAAAGGTGAATATGGATTATTGAATTTTTAATAATGAAAAGGTGTTTGAAATGTTTTTAATTGAAATATTCACAGCTTAAATATTCAACCATGCTGAATTTCAGCCCATAAAAATGTAAGCACTAAAAATACAATGCATTAAAATGCAAGCATGGTTAATGCAATGCCTATTTTTTTTCAAGTAGTGCAATTCAACAGGCTTTTTATTTCAAAAACATTTGACATTATTCTACTTCCATAAGTAAAACAAATCATTATTTCTATGGAAAATCCCCATAAAACATGAAGGGTGTGTGTGTGTGTGTGTGTGTGTGTGTGTGTGTGTGTGTGTGTGTGTGTGTGTGTGTGTGTGTGTGTGTGTGTGTGTGTGTGTGTGTGTGTGTGTGTGTGTGTGTGTGTGAATTAGTCTACTACAAACTTCCTTAACAGTATTTATGCTTACAGGGCACCTATTATGACCCTTTTCACAAAAAATAAGTCTCTGATGTCCCCAGAGTATGTATGTGAAGTTTTAGCTCAAAATACCCAACAGATATTTTTTTTACAGCATGTTTAAATTGTCATTTTTTGGGGGCTCAGAAAAACACACCGTTTTAGTGTGTATCCCTTTAAATGCAAATGAGCTGCTGCTGCCGCCCAAAGGGTGGAGCCTTACGAGCTCGCGCTCAGAGCCAGGACAATCTCATCTGATAATATCAAAACAGAAACTCTCATTAGTGGTGTTCATTTCGACTCGGAGTCGGACAATAATGCCCACAGAGCCAGAGAATATATACTGTATGGAGATTGAACAGGTATAGTTTAGCTTAATTATGGTTATAACTTATTTGTCATCTGCTTTTATCCACTATTAATACAAGCCTGCTGTAGCAGACCTCGTCCGAATGATGACCAAAATATACTGATGAGTTCGATTAAGTTTATTGTACATCACACAAAAGATGAAGCGTTAGTTTTACTCCAGAAAATCACTGTAAGAGCAGCTAAATAAAAACAGTATAAGATGTGAGCATTTAAGTCTTATCCGAACAGCTTCGGAGTCATTGGAATAGTTATATGACTTATTTCGGGTTGAATGGTGGTCGTCTCGCACCCCCCAAGCGCCTGTGAGCCGAAAAACCACCCTTGCAACTTTGGGCCGGCGGGCGTATATCGCTTGATATCAGGTCTCGCGTTGTAACGAATTGCTTTATGGCACTGCACTGTGCACACGTACACGTAGAAAAAGGTAACGTTAGATACTGAGTTCTTCACACTTTCGTCATGGCTGAACCGGTAAAAAAGAAGCAGAAAGCTAGGAAAGGTTTGTCGGAGGACCAAAGAAAGAGGAAACGGCAGACTGACCGAGCAAGGAGTCAGACTCGAGTAAATATCGTTCTTGTTGATGGACTAGTAGACATCTTCAGAGCTTATCTGTGCCTGTTCGATGTCCGACGCTTTGTAACGCGTTGTGTCAGGAGGAGAAATAGGGATAGCTCACAGATGAAGTTATTACAGAGGCCAGACAGACTCACGGAGGCGATTGGCATCTCACAACTTGCACTTTATTCCCCAATCGAACTCGTGTAACTGTTTGTCACCCATTCTATCGTCCACAGCTTTACTTGATCAACAAAAGTAAGATAAGAATGAGCATCAAACTGAAATAACCCGCATACATGGGGGTGTTCGAGGTGCACATACAATACAGACTGCCGACAGTTCAACAGAGCGCGCGCAGCTCTTAAAGGGGCCACACCTTATTTCCACTCATTACAGCCTCCATCCTACTGAACAGGTACCGGTATAGAGGGCGGAAGGGATCAGGCCGTGAGTGCAGAGACGGCTCTGCTCGAGTGGCGACAGTAATATTAAATACAAGTACTCCACAGCGACTCTAGGGGGCGCTGTTTGACAAAAACGGAAAGCTGCATAGTGTGCCTTTAATAAAGTGAAAGTGAAAGTGAAAGTGACACATGACGGCGCTTGTCTGAAGTTTTAAATCATTGGTTACCCGTAAGCCAATCACATAACGTTTGGTTATGACGTGTGTTATGCGCTGGCTCAGCCGCATCGAACTTCCACTGTAAACACATGTATGATGTGAAAACAGAACCATCGAGCGAAATACCGGAGTGAACATGGCTGTGAACGACTTTTGCAGATTATGTGAAGTAAATCTCCGCATCCACGGTACAATCAGCGTCTACGTCACGGCTCTCAGCCCGCCCTCTGTTCGTTGATTGGCCGGCTGTTTTGAGGCCGGAGGAAAACTGAGAGATAGGTCGCTATCTCAGACTGAGTACAGAAGCGAACTGAAATTGAGCGGAAGTACGAAGTCTGACGTAGTCAGGCTAGTTTACAGCTGCTCAAGCGTCGAAACAATGGCGGACTGTGTCCCGCTCCCTCAGGGCGGGTCTATGCTCAAACTGCAGTGTCAATCAACAGTCGTGGGAGGGGCCTGTGCAAAGTGACGTCACATTGCCGCGAATCTGAGACAGTGCTTATGATTTATTGGGATTATAAAAAAAAGCACTGGGTGGATTTTTATCATTATAGGGTGGTTGTGTACACACACTGCCAACACACATTTATGTTGGCATAACGTTGGCTGTCTTGCGCAGTCTACCCTCGTCGGACAGGTAATACAAGGTGCAGGCGACAGGGAACCGCATGACGGTCGTCTCAGCCTCGACGCAGCAATTCGGAGAGTGACAGCAGCGATGACCTTGACATCCTACAATTTTCACGCCACTCATCCGGGACAACATCTTCATTTTCAAAGTTCTCCCACCAGACAGCAGTTCGCCCAGGTCGGACCCAAAACCGGCGACGCTGGCGGTGACGCGGACTGGTTCTTCGTGTTGGAGGGAGGAGAAGTTGTTGCAAAATTGCTGACCTCCGAGCACTCATTCGTCTCTGCTCCTCGACATAATGGAGCAGCTGTATTTGCAAATGCAAACACACGAAAAGAGTTTGCACCAACATAAATGTGACTGCTACTCTGAACGCTTCCATGATCACCAAAGCCAAATGAAAATGTAAACATAGGTCGCACTTTTGGCGTAGGTGCGAGCTCTGGCGCATACTGTGACGTTGGCTGCCTAAACATCCGCTTGTCTCAGTTTACATGCAAACGAAGATTTTCAAAATCTCCACTCTGGCCGGAGTTTTTAGAAAGAATCGGTTTCAGAGGCGAATTCTCCATTTGCGTGTAAACGAAGGGCGCAAACGAAGGGAAATGTCTCCCTTCGTTTGCGCTCAGAAGTGAAAATTATTTATTTTTCACTTCTGCCAACAGTGTTTGAAATGTTTTAAATTGTCAACATTGAGTCCATAAAACAAATAACAGCTTAACATCCAACAGACTCCTCTCTGAACACCTCCCTCTCTCTCTCTCTCTCTCTCAAACACAGTTTACTTACAACATTAAACTTTGTTACATTTCTCCTCTCTCTCACACACACTCACTCTCACACACTCTCTCTCTCTCTCTCTCACACACACACACACACACACACACACACACACACACACACACACACACACACACACACACACACACACTCACTCATCGTTAGGAAAGATTAGATGAATGTGATCATTTATATTTGGGCCTTTTTTGGGCCTGAAATCGCTGATAAAAACTTATGGCTACTTTAGCTATTATTACATTAGCTAACTACCAACTAACCAGATAACATTAACAAATTGACAAGCACTTACTGGGCAGAATGGCTGTTAATGTTGCATGTCTTGCAAAGCGCTGTTCGTCTTTTGCCATCTTGTGAACAATTCTTGAAGCCGAAAGCGATTACCCTCGGTACCCCTCCGGCTGACATGTTGATGTGATATCTGATCTAAGTGGGCGTGGTGTGCGTAAGGTACGAGAGGGCATGACTGATGATAGTTTCATGATCCAGTCATGACAACGCTATTCTCAGCCTGCGCTCCAGCTGGGTAATCAACTTGATTTTTTAAAATCATTTCTATATTTTATATTCAAACTGAAAACATGATGTGATTAACACTCAAGTCATTCAAGTCATCGTGTCTCAAGTCATGTCAAGTCCCGAGTCTTTAACTTCCAAGTCCGAGTCAAGTCTCAAGTATTTTATTTTTTGTCAAGTCAAGTCACAAGTCATAAAAATAGCGACTCGAGTCCAAGTCACCAAGTCACAAGTCCCCATGTCTGCCTCCAGCTGTTCCAGGAAGAGCTCCAGGAACTCCTCAGGTACGTGCAGAACCTCCTCAAAGTGCTTCAGGATGTAGTGCTGTGCTTTACAGCGGAGCTTTGAGCAGGAGGAAAAGTCCTCTGTCAACTTGCAGATGCCAATGCAGTTTCCTATATTAAATTTGAAATGCTGGGTAAAACTTCATTCATAGCCACTTCCAGAATAAAATTTCAAGAATGTGTTTGCCTAGATATCATAGTTACATTCTTTTTTTCTGGCAATACACTCATTCATTTTCATGCATTTATATATTTGGACTTAGGCAGTTTCAACCGTATAATGTTGGCAGTGGAAATGATGTATATAATTATAATCATTTCTAGGTAATTTGCACACAATTGCAGTTCAAATGCTTCTTCTCACCTAAAGTAGGAGCTGCAGCCACACATGATGATCTTGTGCACTTGAAATTCTCTGTCATTTGACTTGATGATCAAGTCAGTGTGTTCGCCCAGTAAACGTGCTTCATCAAACACGTCAAAGGCTGTTGCTCTTATGTTCTCCATGTTCTCTCAGGACTGTAAATGTATTCAGTCTTCTCTCCTCAAACTCTGATTAAAGTCTCCTCAGGATTGTGTCTTTGTAGGACTTTTGCTCAGGAGAGTTCTATAGAATGTCTCTGTGACATCATAGTTGTAGAGCTTCAATATATCTTTTCAGTTTGTGTCTTGGCCACATAATTATTAAAGAGTTTTGTTTTATCGATTCCTTTTGAATGAAACATCTTCACAGTAACAAAGATATTAAATTCAGAATTACTGCCATTATAAGTAAAATTACAAATAAATGGGCAAGCTGATTTTTTTTCTTTTTTTTTTCTTTTTTTTTACAATATTTACAACTGGAAAAATTCAACAAACAAGACTTTGAACAGTCACTAAGACACTACGGCTGTATCTGAAATTGTCCCTTATACTGGACCAGCAGTTCTCAACTGGTTTGGCCATGGGACCCACATTTTCCCATGGACATTAATATTATTATTGTTTTGTTTTTTTTAGGCAAGGCAAGGCAAGGCAAGGCAAGTTTATTTATATAGCACATTTCATACACAATGGCAATTCAAAGTGCTTTACATAGAAGAAATAAAAATAATAAAAATAAATAAGAATAATTAAAACAGTTTAGAAAAATAAAATGAAATACAGTACAGTACAGTCGGACGAACAGTGGCACAGTGCTCATTCAGTAAATGCATAGCTAAACAAAAGTGTTTTGAGTCTGGATTTGAATGTGACCACTGTAGGAGCACATCTGATCTCTTCTGGAAGCTGGTTCCAGCTGTGGCTGGCATAATAGCTAAAAGCAGACTCACCATGCTTAGAGTGAACCCTTGGTATTTCTAGCTGATATGATCCTAATGATCTGAGTGATCTGTTGGGTTTATATTCAGTGAGCATATCTGCAATGTATTGAGGTCCTAGGCCATTGAATGATTTATATACCAGTAATAATACTTTAAAATCAATCCTAAATCTAACTGGGAGCCAGTGTAAAGACCTGAGGACTGGTGTGATATGTTCATATTTTCTGGTTCTGCTCAGAATCCTAGCGGCAGCGTTCTGTATGAGCTGCAACTGTCTTATGGTCTTTTTGGGAAGGCCAGTGAGGAGTCCATTACAATAATCCACCCTGCTGGTGATGAAAGCATGCACAAGTTTCTCTAAGTCTTGTCTGGAAACAAAGCATCTAATTCTTGCAATATTTTTCAGATGATAGTATGCTGATTTAGTTATTGCTTTGACATGACTACTGAAACTAAGGTCTGACTCTAGTGTCACACCAAGATTCCTGACTTGATTTTTAGTTGTTTGACCCCTGGAGTGAAGGTATGCGTTCACCTTGAGAACTTCATCTTTGTTTCCAAATGCAATGACTTCAGTTTTATCTTTGTTTAACTGAAGAAAGTTTTGGCACATCCAACTGTTGACTTCATCAATGCATTGGCACAGGGAGTCAATTGGGCTGTAATCGTTAGGCGATAGGGCTAAGTACAGCTGTGTGTCGTCTGCATAGCTGTGGTAAGCAATTTGGTTCTTTCTCATTATTTGGCTCATTGGGAGCATATACAGGTTGAACAGGAGTGGCGCAAGAATTGAGCCTTGAGGGACTCCGCATGTCATGGATGTCCACTCAGTCTCCTATACTCACATAATAACCTCTCTCATCTAAGTATGACCTGAACCATTTTAGGACTATCCCAGAAAGCCCCACCCAGTTTTCCAGCCTGTCAAGAAGTATGTTATGATCGACAGTGTCAAATGCAGCACTGAGGTCGAGTAGTACCAGCACTGATAATTTGCCTGAATCAGTATTTAAGCGAATATCGTTTATTATCTTTATGAGCGCTGTCTCTGTGCTGTGGTGCGGTCGGAAACCAGATTGAAAATTGTCAAAGTATCCATTCGAGCTTAAGAATTTGTTCAGCTGATTGAAGACAACTTTTTCTATGATCTTGCCTATGAAAGGAAGATTTGAGATCGGTCTATAGTTGCTTAATATGGTCTTATCCAGATTGTTCTTTTTCAGGAGGGGCTTGACAACTGCAGTTTTCAGGGAGTTTGGAAAACTCCCAGAGAGAAGTGAGGCATTTACCACTTCTAGAAGATCTGCTTCTAAACTGTTTAGCACACTTTAAAAAAAAAGATGTGGGAAGTGTGTCAAGAGCGCATGTTGATGTTTTAAGGTGCTGTACGGTTTCTACCAAAATTTTGCCATCAATTTTATTGAAATCAGACAAAGTTACTACTTTTTCAGGTGGTCTGATCTGTCTGACCCCAGCGCAACTCAATGATGTGCTGATCACCTTTCTGATATTATTGATTTTGTCAGAGAAGAAGGAAGCAAACTCACTGCACTTGCTGTTTGAGAGCATTTCACTGGGAATCTGGCTTGGGGGGTTTGTCAGTCTCTCTACAGTAGCAAAAAGAGTGCGTGTGTTGTTTAAATTGCAGTTTATAATATTTGAGAAGAAAGTCTGTCTAGCTTTGCCTAGTTCCATATTGAAAGCATGAAGGCTGTCTTTGTAGATGTTATAATGGACTACAAGTTTTGTCTTCCGCCACATGCGCTCTGCTTTTCTGCATTGTCTTTTCATGTTTTGCACTGCTGTTGAGTTTCTCCAAGGTGCTTTTTGTCTGCCACTCTTCTTCCTGACTTTCACAGGAGCAATATCATCAATTGCACTTTTAACTTTTGAGTTAAAAGAATCAAGGAGAAAATCAACAGAGTCAGCAGATATGCTTGGTGTTAAGGAAATAGCCTTCATAAATAGTACACTAGTGTTCTCATTTAAGCATCTCTTCTTGACAGACACAGATCTAGCTTCAGTGGCAGGAGAGATCAATATATCAAAGAAAATACAGAAATGATCAGACAGTGCTACATCCTTAATAACAATCGATTAAATGTTTAGACCCTTACTGATAAGTACATCTAGAGTGTGTCCATGATTGTGTGTGGGTCCATGTACATGCTGAGTCAGATCAAAAGTTTTTAAAACAGTTTTGATTTCTTTTGCCATATTGTTTTCTGCATTATCTATGTGAATGTTAAAATCTCCAGCAATGGCAAAACAGTCAAGCTCTGAGGTAATTGTTGATAACATTTCTGTAAATTCCTCAGCAAAGGCTGGAGAATATTTTGGAGGCCTGTAAATAATGATGAGTAAAATGCGTGGAGCACCTTTTAATACAATACCCAGATATTCGAAAGACGAGTAGTTCCCAAATGATATTTGCTTACATTGATAAATATCTTTAAAAAGAGCAGCTAGACCCCCACCTCTCTTAACAGCTCTGCAGACACTCATAAAAGTAAAGTTAGGAGGGGCTGTTTCATTGAGGATTGTTGCACTGCAGCTGTCTTCTAGCCATGTTTCATTTAGAAGCATAAAATCCAGGTTGTTTGTGGTTATTAAGTCATTGACTAGAAGTGATTTATTTTTAAGTGAGCGGATGTTTAAAATTGCTAACTTAACAGTCTTACTTTTTTTCCCTACACCAATCTTAGTTAGACGTGCAATAGGCACCAGATTAGTTGAGTTTACTGTACGGCTATTGAAGGCCTTAGACTTTCTATCTTGTAATAGAACAGCAATAGAGAAAGATACAGGCACACTGGGTTCCCGCTTGTTCTGTAAACATTTGAGAAAGTTACTGTTATCAAAACGGGGACCCGACATACAACACTGAGAGCTGGTATCAGTTGTTTTTGGTTCACCTCGAGCAGATGGAGGAGGGTGTGGGCCCTGGCGTTGTGGCAGAGGCCGAAGAGCTCTCACAGAGGCAGGGGGAGGGTGAGCTGGGCCTGCAGGCTTTGGTGGGAGCGGTGCCCTACGTTTTTTGGTTGATATCTGGGGGCTTGCAGCAAAAGAGTGTGATAGTCTGGTTCCAGCATGCACTAGTTCTTCCATTTTCTGTGAGAAGCACAGGAGTGGAGTTGCTGGCGAGAGGGTGAAAGTGTCTGGTGAAAGGGGCTGTTGCTCAGGTGTTATCGGAGGCTGGGATATGCTGTCCTGGCTTCCCTGGCTGTTTTCCAGGAAGTCGTCCTTGGGTGCTGAATCTTGGAGCAGTTCTAATATGTCTGTCTGTGGTGAGCTCTGTGGGCAGGGCTCAGCTGAGATGGTGTCCGTGAGCAGAGGTTGTTGTGGCTCAGTGGTGTTATCATTGTCCTTGTGTGATATGTCAACATCATGTCCATTCTGAAGTGAAGTCCTGTGGTCATTCATACTGTGTCCAGGTGTGTGTGTGCCATTCTGATTGAGTGGATTGGCACACACTGCAGAAGGATGATTGAGGGAGAAGTAGATATTGTCCTTTAACACTCTTGAACCAAGTTTGTTTGGGTGATGGCCATCCCGATGAAATAGTTGTCTCTGACTCCAGAAGAGATTGAAGTTGTCAATGAAGTTTACTCCTTTTATATTGCAGGTTTTTTGCAGCCATGTATTAATCCCAAGCAACCGTGAAAACCTGTTTGTTCCTCTTGCTGGGAGTGGTCCACTGATGAATGTCTGAACTTTCAGTTTTTTAAGTGTTTCAAAAAGTTCATTGAAATCCTTCTTAAGGAGTTCTGACTGCTCTTTATGAATGTCATTCTTCCCCACATGAATTATGAGTCGATTTGCAGTCTTATGTTTCATCAGAATGTTTTGAAGTTCCCTGTTTATATCAGAAGTTGTTGCTTGTGGAAGGCAGCATGTAGTTGTATCCCTGCTGCTAATGTTTCTGATTATGGAGTCCCCCACTATCAGAGTCCTGGGCTCGGCTGCGCTCTGAGCTGAGTGCCGCTGTCTGCTCGACCTTGAGCGCCAGTTAGCATCAGTGTTAGCTACTGGCTGATACAGTCTGTGTTCGATCACATTCATCACGTTTGGGGGTTCCTCATTTACATTCATTAGTACTTCAAATCTGTTCTCAAGATGTATAGGTGTTGGTAGGAGACCAATCTTTGCAATCTTTGTCAGAGCTGTATCTGGGGTAGAGGATGCTACTGCGGTAATATGTGAGGCTCGTGACAATCTGATGTCTCGAGTGCCTTTGGGTCTCGCTCCCTGTTTGTGCCATCGATTTGTAAGTCGATCGGCTTGTTTCTCTACCTGTCGAGGAGCACTAGTTTCATGGGACTCACCGGCTATATGCTGAGGGTGTCCCTGACGAAGCTCTGTTGTGTGTTCCGTCTGGTTTGGTGGTCCCGTAAATAACTTTGTTTCAAGAACTGCAATCCTTTGTAAAAGTCTGTGGCAGTTAGTGCAGCAAGTAGATTCCAGAAGAGGCATTTTCTCTCTTATCCTTGTAGGCAGTTGTGTTTTCCTTTCCCCGGAATGTAAGCTGGTCGGGTAGAAGAATTCTGCGTTTTTGTAGTAATCCAAACTTTGTCGTTTGAGCACTGTGCTGATTTGAAGTTAAAGTTAGGTGATAAAAGGAGCTAAAATGATAAAAGTATAGAAGATAAAATATAAAAGCGATAGAGCAAAGCGCGGAGCTGTAAGCAAGAGCGTCCGAACAGTAGCTGAGCAGGAAGTGGTTTTAGGAATTTGACCGAATATATATGGTATTATCACGATATTGAAATGAGCGTTTTCAAACAATAAGAGGTTTTATATATTTTTTCTCCCCTCCTTGAACTGCCACCTTATCGTGGTGGAGGGGTTTGAGTACCCGAACGACCCTAGGAGCTATGTTGTCTGGGGCTATATGCCCCTGGTAGGGTCTCCCAAGGCAAACAGGTCCTAGGTGACGGGTCAGACTAAGAGCGGTTCAAAAACTCTTATGATGCCAACAAAATTGAGGACCGTGACGTCGCCCGGTATGGCGCAGCCGGGGCCCCACCCTGGAGCCAGGCCCGGGGTTGGGGCTCGTATGCGAGCGCCTGGTGGTCGGGCCTCCCCCCATGGGGTCCGGCCGGGCTCAGCCCGAAGGAGCGACGTGGGGCCACCCTCCCGTGGACCCACCACCTGCAGGAGGGACCGTAAGGGGCCGGTGCAAAGTGGATCGGGCGGCAGTCGAAGGCGGGGGCCTAGACAACCCGATCCCTGGACGCGGAATCTAGCTCTAGGGACATGGAACGTCACCTCTCTGGCGGGGAAGGAGCCTGAGATTGTGCGTGAGGTTCAGAGATTCCGACTAGAGATAGTTGGGATCACCTCTACGCACAGCTTGGGCTCTGGAACCACACTCCTCGAGAGAGGATGGACTCTTCACCACTCTGGAGTTGCCCATGGTGAGAGGCGGCGGGCTGGTGTGGGTTTGCTTATAGCCCCCCAGCTCAGCCGCCATGTGTTGGAGTTCACCCCGGTGAACGAGAGGGTCGCTTCCCTGCGCCTTCGGGTCGGGGATAGGTCTCTCACTGTTGTTTGTGCCTACGGGCCAAACGGCAGTGCAGAGTACCCGGCCTTCTTGGAGTCTCTGGGAGGGGTGCTGGAAAGTGCTCCGACTGGGGACTCCGTCGTTCTACTGGGGGACTTCAACGCCCACGTGGGCAGCGACAGTGACACCTGGAGGGGCGTGATTGGGAGGAACGGCCCCCCTGATCTGAACCCGAGTGGTGTTCTGTTATTGGACTTCTGTGCTAGTTACAGCTTGTCCATAACAAACACCATGTTCAAGCATAAGGGTGTCCATCAGTGCACATGGCACCAGGACACCCTAGGCCGGAAGTCAATGATCGACTTTGTGGTTGTTTCATCTGACCTCCGGCCGTATGTCTTGGACACTCGGGTGAAGAGAGGGGCGGAGCTGTCAACTGATCACCACCTGGTGGTGAGTTGGATCCGATGGCGGGGGAAGAAGCTGGACAGACTCGGCAGACCCAAACGTACTGTGAGGGTCTGTTGGGAACGTTTGGCCGAATCCCCCGTCAGAGAGATCTTCAACTCCCACCTCCGACAGAGCTTCGACCAGATCCCGAGGGAGTCTGGAGATATTGAGTCCGAGTGGACCATGTTCTCCACCTCCATTGCCAACGCGGCCACTCGGAGCTGTGGCCGTAAGGTCTCCGGTGCCTGTCGAGGCGGCAATCCCCGAACCCGGTGGTGGACACCGGAAGTAAGGGATGCCGTCAAGCTGAAGAAGGAGTCCTATCGGTCCTGGCTGGCTTGTGGGACTCCTGAGGCAGCTGATGGGTACCGACGGGCCAAGCGGACTGCAGCCCGGGTGGTTGGGGAGGCAAAAACTCGGGCCTGGGAGGAGTTCGGTGAGGCCATGGAGAAGGACTATCGGTCGGCCTCGAAGAGATTCTGGCAAACCGTCCGGCGCCTCAGGAGGGGGAAGCAGTGCCCTACCAATGCTGTTTACAGTGGAGGTGGGCAGCTGTTGACCTCGACTGGGGATATCACCGGACGGTGGAAGGAATACTTCGAGGATCTCCTCAATCCCGCCGTCACGTCTTCCATTGAGGAAGCAGAGGCTGAGGACTTGGAGACGGACTCGTCCATCACCCAAGCTGAAGTCACCGAGGTAGTCAAGAAACTCCTCGGTGGCAAGGCACCGGGGGTGGATGAGATCCGCCCTGAGTACCTCAAGTCTCTGGATGTTGTGGGGCTGTCTTGGCTGACACGCCTCTGCAGCATCGCGTGGCGGTCGGGGACAGTGCCTTTGGACTGGCAGACCGGGGTGGTGGTCCCTTTTTTTTAGAAGGGGGACCGGAGGGTGTGCTCCAACTATAGGGGGATCACACTTCTCAGCCTCCCCGGGAAAGTCTATTCCAGGGTACTGGAGAGGAGAATCCGGCCGATAGTAGAACC
This sequence comes from Leuciscus leuciscus, assembly GCF_965113295.1. Classification (NCBI taxonomy): domain Eukaryota; kingdom Metazoa; phylum Chordata; class Actinopteri; order Cypriniformes; family Leuciscidae; genus Leuciscus; species Leuciscus leuciscus. The sequence continues at coordinate 32,014,191 of NC_138732.1, forward strand.
TCGGATTCAGGAGGAACAGTGTGGTTTTCGTCCTGGTCGTGGAACACTGGACCAGCTCTATACCCTCTACAGGGTGCTGGAGGGTTCATGGGAGTTTGCCCAACCAATCCACATGTGCTTTGTGGATTTGGAGAAGGCATTCGACTGTGTCCCTCGCGGCATCTTGTGGAGGGTGCTCTGGGAGTATGGGGTTCGGGGCCCTTTGCTAAGGGCTACCCGGTCCCTGTACGACCGGAGCAGGAGCTTGGTTCGCATTGCCGGCAATAAGTCAGACTTGTTCCCGGTGCATGTTGGACTCCGGCAGGGCTGCCCTTTGTCGCCGGTTCTGTTCATAACTTTTATGGACAGAATTTCTAAGCGCAGCCAGGGGCCGGAGGGGGTCAGGTTTGGGGACCACACAATTTCATCTCTGCTCTTTGCGGATGATGTTGTCGTGTTGGCCCCATCAGACCAGGACCTTCAGCATGCACTGGGACGGTTTGCAGCCGAGTGTGAAGCGGCTGGGATGAGAATCAGCACCTCCAAATCCGAGGCCATGGTTCTCAGTCGGAAAAGGGTGGTTTGCCCGCTTCAGGTTGGTGGAGAGTTCCTGCCTCAAGTGGAGGAGTTCAAGTATCTTGGGGTCTTGTTCACGAGTGAGGGAAGGATGGAACGGGAGATTGACAGACGGATCGGTGCAGCTTCTGCAGTAATGCGGTCGCTGTACCGGTCTGTCGTGGTGAAGAAGGAGCTGAGCCGTAAGGCGAAGCTCTCGATTTACCGGTCAATCTACGTTCCTACTCTCACCTATGGTCATGAGCTGTGGGTTATGACCGAAAGGACAAGATCCCGGATACAGGCGGCCGAAATGAGCTTTCTCCGCAGGGTGGCTGGGCGATCCCTTAGAGATAGGGTGAGAAGCTCAGTCACTCGGGAGGAGCTCAGAGTAGAGCCGCTGCTCCTCCACATCGAGAGGGGCCAGCTGAGGTGGCTCGGGCATCTTTTCCGGATGCCTCCTGGACGCCTTCCCGGGAAGGTGTTCCGGGCATGTCCCACCGGGAAGAGACCCCGGGGAAGACCTAGGACACGCTGGAGGGACTATGTCTCCCGGCTGGCCTGGGAACGCCTCGGGGTCCCCCCGGAAGAGCTGGAGGAAGTGTCTAGGGAGAGGGAAGTCTGGGCATCCCTGCTTAGACTGCTGCCCCCGCGACCCGGCCCCGGATAAGCGGAAGAAGATGGATGGATGGATGGATATATTTTTTCTTAAAACAAAACAAACTAAATTATATTTCAATCCAATAAAGTAATGCACACAAAAACTACATAAAGTAAACAAATGTTTTAAACTGATTCAAGTGTTATAAAGAATTATAAAGAACAATAGGTAACACTTTACAATAAGGTAAAGTCAGTTAATGCATTAACCAACATTAACATTGAGCAAAAGCTACATCTGTTACCATAGTTATTCTTTGTTAACATTAGTTTAAAAAAAACTACAACTGATCATTGTTAGTTCATGTTAGCTCAGGTCCATTAAATCCTTCTGAATTTAATAATGTGTTATTAAATGTTGAAATTAATTGTTTTACAGGTGCAGGAGATCATAGATAGTTGGACGGATGGCTGGATGGACGCACACACCTCTTCGTGTTTGGTGAGTATGCAGGATGATGACAGGAGAACACAGGAGAGGAATACACTGGAGTACCAACGCTGGAGAACAGGTAAGCACTTCATAGAAACAAGACCAGACAATGATGTGAGACGAGGTGTGTGCTTTTGTAGCTGGCTTGATGATGGTGCAGATGAAGTGCAGGTGTGAGTGTTCAGTACTCTGGTGAAGGTGTGTTGTGTGAATGGCTGATGTGACAGCCTGGCAGATCCGTGACAATTACCCAACAATAATAAAGAATCAGAACATTTGCAATCAATGTGTAGGGCAGGGGTTCTCAACTCTGGTCCTCGAGGTCTATTTTCCTGCAGAGTTTAGCAGCAACCTTGATCAAACTCACCTGCTTATTGATCTTATGGGGACATTTTTTTGGTCCCCACAAGGAAAACAGCTTGTAAATCATACATAATGCAGAACATTTTCTGTAATGGGAGGTTTCAGATTAGGGGATATCATTTGTACAGTAAAACAAATCATTATTTCTATGGAAAATCCCCATAAAACATGAAGGGTGTGTGTGTGTGTGTGTGTGTGTGTGTGTGTGTGTGTGTGTGTGTGTGTGTGTGTGTGTGTGTGTGTGTGTGTGTGTGTGTGTGTGGAATGTCACGAGTCTGTGAGGTTGTAAAAGTCACAGGGAGTCCGCGCTGAACTGGGGGGAGGGGGGAGGGGGAGGGGGGGGGGGGGCGACAGACACCCCGGCGCTGGTGAATTATTCCGTGGGGAATTATTAACCAGCGCTGTTTGGACAAAGAAGATGTGTTCGACATCACATGATTCACTTAATGTGAAAAGCAGATGTCATTGTTGCTACAACATGAAAAGAGTTTGCACCAACATAAATGTGACTGCTACTCTGAACGCTTCCATGATCACCAAAGCCAAATGAAAATGTAAACATAGGTCGCACTTTTGGCGTAGGTGCGAGCTCTGGCACACTGTGACGTTGGCTGCCTAAACATCCGTTTGTCTCAGTTTACATGCAAACGAAGATTTTCAAAATCTCCACTCTGGCCGGAGTTTTTAGAAAGAATCGGTTTCAGAGGCGAATTCTCCGTTTGCGTGTAAACGAAGGGCGCAAACGAAGGGAAACGTCTCCGTTTTTCAAAATAACCATGTACGTGTAAACTGGGCCCAAGGCAACACTTAAAAATGTCTTGTGTGGACACCAAGCGGGAAGGAAGTCGACCGGAAGTTGAAGCCGGCCGCGTGCCACCATCTTGTAGCAGAACTTCACCTGCTGTTAGCATCCCATTGACTCCCATTCATTTTGGCGTCACTTTGACAGCGAATAACTTCACATCTGAGGCGTTTAAAGACTCCATTTGTCCATTATTTATTTCTAAAGAAACACAACAATGTATAAAATGCTCCATTACCTTGTAGCTTATGTTATGGCCTCGTAGAAGCAGTTTTTGTAAAAGTAGGCTAAAGATTGCGTCATAACCACGCGACTCTCTGTCGCACAGTAGAGAGATTACCGTATGGACAGGAGGAGAAGCTCGCGGGCAATCGGGAGGACATGGAGGCAAAATGACAAAATAATTCATCAGAATACCTAGCAAAAGTTTCTCCTGCTCCTAGCTCGTGGATACCTCCTACTCACGCTCTCCGTCTCTGCAAGATTCGGAAGGGAATGATTCAGATTTCTCATGCCACAGCCACTAGAAGACAGACGGGTTGCTCACGTCACATCTACGTCGTCAAGCTCGGTTTGAGTCTGCGCGTCAGGAACGAAAGTCCAAAAAAATCGCTAAAAATGGGCTTCACTTGTCTCAATTGAGTTCCAATGAGATGGCTCTGTCCACTTCTTATACTGTCTATGGTGGACACCCCTCATGGGTGAGCAGTTGCTCATTATCATTTAAAGAGACATGCACCGAAACGGGTCGCTGTGAACAGAGCTGTTTTGGAGGAGGTAAAAAGGGTGTTGTTTTACACACCCATTGAGGAATTTTAGTATACGTTACACACTTTACATGAAGACCCTAAAGAATCATACCAACTTGTGGAAAATGGGCATCCGATGACCCCTTTAAGAGAGCAAACATACATCTGCATTGCCCTTCATTCATGCTATTTGAAATCTTTTTTCATATTACTTTATCTCTGTCGTATGTTTTGTGCTGTGTTGTACAAATATGTCTCAATTTGAAGGTGTTTAACGTCACGGGATGATGTTGTGAAGCAGTAATTTCCCATTGTCTTCATGAACACTTGTTGAATTTGTGCTGGTCAGATGAAGTCCGACTGAGCATTGAGAAGTAATTAAGATTATTCTACAAACACTTTTAGTGTCCTGGTCCTTCTCCTTCTCCTGTCCCGGTCTTTTGGGCTGAGCGAAGTTTTAACAAAGTGTTGACTGTTTGTTTTGAACATCAGGAGTGAGAGAGAGCTTCAGCACAACCAGATCTAGCCTAGTTTTCCTGCAGATTAAAGTCTGACATTTCTGACATTAAACATCATGATCTTTAATGTAGTTGAGTATGGTAAGTATGCTTATAGCAACGGGTTTTTGTACATTTTAATGTAAAAGACAGTTTATACTTAATTGGTTTTCAGTCTTTATTCAGGAAATTTGTCAGTAAATATAGATTTTGTAACAGACTAAATAGACTCTTTAGACTGGATGTTGCTTCAAGTCTATAACGGTGTCTTGATGCTCGTAACGGTTCAGAGGTGAAGTGAACTGTACATTTTCATTTTTTAAGATGACATTTTTTGAAGAGTTTGTATATAAACAAATCGGTAGTGTTTAAGCACATTTCAGTTGACTACATTTTAATTTTGTATTTGTATTTCAACATGCGTATGTCAAGCATCTGTTGATTGAACTATTCCATGCTGAGAAAAAAAAAATTTTTTTTTTTTTTTTTTTTTTTTTGTGCTTTAAATGCAAATAATTGTATGTATCTTTTGGCAGTTAAGTATTTTATGTTAGCAGCGTCAGTATAAAATTGCTTAGTAACTAATTCAACAACTATTCCTATTATCATATAACATGTAACAAATAAAATGATAAACAATAAACTGTTTTTTGTCATTTGTAATTGACAGAATCTTCACACTAGATTTCTAAATGTTGGACTAAATAAAACTTCTCAGTTGAATGAACTATGAAACTAGTTGAGCAAACATGTTTTAAAATTGAAGTCAATGGGCCAACTAAAAAAATAATATGTATTCTTTTTGATAATATTCAGTGTTGAAATTGACGATGGTGAATGAATACAAACCAATAATATTTTATATTAACTACTAACAAATTATCTTTTTATTTGTGCATAATTTGACAAAAACAGCAGAATAAAAATATTTTATATGTGAAATGTACCTGGTTTTTATGTATACTGTTCACCTCATTTCATTTTGTTGGCTCTTTGGTAACTGGAAACAATAACTTTTTTAAGAAATCATTTTCACTTGATAAATAGGCTATTCAAATGTTATATATTTATTTATTTTAGGTTTATCATAGTTTTACAATGAATTTTCATAGTTTTAGATTGAAAGTCTAGAGCTGGCAGGGTAAATCAAAATCTATATATAAAAGTAATTTAAAACATTCACACGTGATAAAAAAAAAAAAAAAAGGTTCATGTAATTGTTTGAATCAACAACTAGAACATTTAAATAATAACCATTTCCATCCTCAGGAGTTCTGGCGCGGCCTTTGTGACGTCATAAGCACTCAGTCAAGAGTTCGGTGAGTGAATGCAGTGTGGAGAAGTGAATCTGCTGCATCGCGCGACATCAGAGGTAGGAACAACTATATTTACATTATTTCGCCATTAGATGGCGGCAAAGACTGTCTTTATGAGACAGTCTGTCAGACGCAAATGACTAGGGTGTCAGGGCACGGGAAAACCCCTTAACTGTTAAAAGTTCAAGATATTGCAGCGGACATTCAAACAGATTTTTATTATGAATATATGACTATATCTACTGTAAATGCAGGTACTCTCGTAATACTCTACTCTATAAGCTTCAATGAACAATATCAATGAGAAGTTTATGTTTATGTTGCTAAGATGGTTGCTAGGGGTGTTGTGCAGTGAAATGTTGAACCATTGAAGCGATCATTGCCGTGTTTTATCTAGGGATCGACCGATATGGATTTTTTAGTGCCGATGCCGATACCGATTTTTTTTCATCAGCCTTAGCCGATGACCGATACGGGCTGCCGATTTTCTTGGGCCGATATTTGGAGCCGATACTGCTTTTGCTCACTCAATTTACATCATAAAAATGACACAATGATGATAACAAATGTTACAAGTCTCAATTTAAAATAAGGAACATTTATTGAACTTATAAAAGGAACATTTATTGAACTTAAAAAAGGAACATTTATTGAACTTAAAAAAAAAAACAATATTTGAGATTTGACAAATATTAAAAACATGTGAGGTAGAACAAGTAAAAAAAAAAGTTCAGTGCTGAAAATACTGAAAATAAATATTTAAGCATAATTCAAATTCTGAAAATAAATTCTAAAAGATTAAAAAAAATCCATTTAATCATTTATTCAAGAAGACTCTTCATTAAAAAACGGTGAATCATCCATTAATTAAACAGGTATTTATGAATGAGACTGAATTAATTCGTTTTAAACGTGTTTGAATTAATGATTCAATTTTTTTTTTATATAAATAGACTGGAACATGTTACTCTGTGTAGTTGTCTGATATGTAATTGTGATCACCATTTTAAACAAAACAAAAACGATTTTAAACTAAATAGATTCTCAGTTTATTATGAATTAGGGACTGTTCACATATCGCGTCTAAAAACGTGTGGTAAGCACAGCCGCGACGCTTTCTCCTTTCTACAAGCGCTTGCACTCCCGTGGCGTCTGTCGTTGCTATGCAACTATGAACTGCACTCTAATCATGATGACGAGGAAGTAAGGATTAATTTATTTCAAGCCCTTTACGACTAACGTCACATATATTTATGGAGATGAAAAATAAAAACCTGCCCTGTCCAGCTTTGATCAGCTGCTCGGCCGAGCTTTCGATGTTGTCATGGAAAGGTCCGTTTTTTTGTCACATAACCTGCGTGCGCTTGCGGCATTCTGAAAAGTTTAAATGTTTTCAACTTTTCATCTCACCACGGCATATGAGCGCCGGGACAAACGAGCGCGCTGCATCGCATGCGTGTCGCAACCGCGTCGATTCTTTTACCTCAGGGAGTGTTCTGACTGAGTTCGACCACCTCGCTGAATAAAACTCCCACAAATATCACGGAATCACGAACCAACGTCGGCATTATTTAATCCTATGACCAGTGTTTGTAACAGCTGCCGTATGCATATGGATAGCCTCAAACTTAGCTATTTGCAGCTCCCTAAATACAATGACAAGCATATATTCGGCATTCGCGTTTTCCATTTGGACCCTCAAACTTGCTTAGCTATAGTTGCACACACATATAGAGCAACGTGTTTCCACTTTCAAAGTGTATGGCAATATTTCAGCTAAGTCAAACAGTTAAAAGATGCTTTGAAAGTTTAAAACTTAACGTTGTTTTGAAGAGGCTTCCAGCACTCAGCTAGTGTGGGAGGGGCAGTGCATGGGCTGCACGTGCAGCGTCTCCAGCAACACAAAGCTGCCTGCGGACGCCTGTCTGTAAATAATGCCGGGAAAAAACTATCGGCGAACGCAGCAGCCGCGTATCGGCCGATGCCGATACACGTCAAACCCGCAAATATCGGCCCGATATATCGGCTGACCGATATATCGGTCGATCACTAGTTTTATCTGGAAAAAAGCCCCACTAACGTTAATCAGAACCAAGGACTGGAACTACCCGTTTTATATAGATAAATATACTGCAGATAATGGCTTTATTGGTAAATTATGTTGTTAAGCATTTATAATTGCAGGATGTTTTTTCGTTGCTATATTTTCGTCTTGATAATTTCTCTTGTTTTAGTAAAAAAAAAGTATTTATTAAATTTTTACAATTTTCAAAACTCTTAGCTAAAAAAATCCAAACTGATCACACTTGTAACCCAGCTAGTCATTCTTTCAAAACCTGATCCATGCTTTCATTACAGTTATGCACATTTTCAGTCCACATAATCAATGTTTCAAAACACAAGATGATTGTAATATGTAACGGAACATTTGGTTTAATCACCAAAACACACATGACCTTCTTTCAGTTTAGTACTTTTAAAGGAATAGTAAACACCAAACAAATAGTTCATGGCCCTGTATGAGTTTCTTTCTCCTGCTGAACACAAAATAAGATATTTTGAAGAGTATCGGTAACCAAACAGTTGATGGACCCCATTGACCTCCATAGTATGGGGGTAAAAAATATGATGGATGTCAGTGGGGTCAATCAACTGTTTGGTTACCGATACTCTTCAAAATATCTTATGTTGTGTTCAGCAGGACAGAGAAACCCTACAGGATTGGAACAACTTGAGGGTGAGTAAATGATGACAGGATTTTCACAGAGATGGGACCAAGTCACACATGTGTAAGTCTCAAGTAAGTCTCAAGTCTTAACCTTCAAGTCTCAAGTTAGTCCCAAGTATTTTTTTCTTGGGCAAGTCAAGTCAAGTCAAGTCACAGGCTATGTCAAGTCAAGTCAAGTCCTGTAGTAGGTCAAGTCAAGTCCAAGTCAAGTCACCTTATTATTGTAATTTTACCTGCAGAATCTGATCTTAATAAAGTGAAAAGACAAGATATAAGTAGCCTAACTGTCAGTAAATTACAATAATTTGGATTTGCATTGTAAATACTCATGTTCAGTAAAATACATCATGGAATCAAACAAAATTGTAACTTCATAAAATTATGTATTTTTCACTTCTGCCAACAGTGTTTGAAATGTTTTAAATTGTCAACATTGAGTCCATAAAACAAATAACAGCTTAACATCCAACAGACTCCTCTCTGAACACCTCCCTCTCTCTCTCTCTCTCTCTCTCTCAAACACAGTTTACTTACAACATTAAACTTTGTTACATTTCTCCTCTCTCTCACACACACTCACTCTCACACACTCTCTCTCTCTCTCTCTCACACACACACACACACACACACACACACACACACACACACACACACACACACACACACACACACACACACACACACACACACAAACACACACACACGTCTGGTTCACTATCTTTGTGGGGACTCTCCATAGACTTAATGGTTTTTATACAGTACAAACTGTATATTCTGTCCCCTTACACTAACCCTACCCCTAAACCTACCCATCACAGAAAACTTTCTGCATTTTTACATTTTCAAAAAAATATTATTTAGTATGTTTATTTACCCATTCCCCTCATGGGGACCGCTGGCTGGTCCCCACAATGGAGGTGATCTCAGGTTTTACTATTCTTGTGGGGACATTTGGTTCCCACAATGTAATATAAATCAAACGCACACACACACACACACTCACTCATCGTTAGGAAAGATTAGATGAATGTGATCATTTATATTTGGGCCTTTTTTGGGCCTGAAATCGCTGATAAAACCTTATGGCTACTTTAGCTATTATTACATTAGCTAACTACCAACTAACCAGATAACATTAACAAATTGACAAGCACTTACTGGGCAGAATGGCTGTTAATGTTGCATGTCTTGCAAAGCGCTGTTCGTCTTTTGCCATCTTGTGAACAATTCTTGAAGCCGAAAGCGATGACCCTCGGTACCCCTCCGGCTGACATGTTGATGTGATATCTGATCTAAGTGGGCGTGGTGTGCGTAAGGTACGAGAGGGCATGACTGATGATAGTTTCATGATCCAGTCATGACAACGCTATTCTCAGCCTGCGCTCCAGCTGGGTAATCAACTTGATTTTTAAAAATAATTTCTATATTTTATATTCAAACTGAAAACATCCATCCATCCATCCATCCATCTTCTACCGCTTATCCGGGGCCGGGTCGCGGGGGCAGCAGTCTAAGCAGGGATGCCCAGACTTCCCTCTCCCTAGACACTTCCTCCAGCTCTTCCGGGGGGACACCGAGGCGTTCCCAGGCCAGCCGGGAGACATAGTCTCTCCAGCGTGTCCTAGGTCTTCCCCGGGGTCTCCTCCCGGTGGGACATGCCCGGAACACCTTCCCGGGAAGGCGTCCAGGAGGCATCCGGAAAAGATGCCCGAGCCACCTCAACTGACCCCTCTCGATGTGGAGGAGCAGCGGCTCTACTCTGAGCTCCTCCCGAGTGACCGAGCTTCTCACCCTATCTCTAAGGGATCGCCCAGCCACCCTGCGGAGAAAGCTCATTTCGGCCGCTTGTATCCGGGATCTTGTCCTTTCGGTCATGACCCACAGCTCATGACCATAGGTGAGAGTAGGAACGTAGATTGACTGGTAAATCGAGAGCTTCGCCTTGCGGCTCAGCTCCTTCTTTACCACGACAGACCGGTACAGGGACCGCATTACTGCAGAAGCTGCACCGATCCGCCTGTCAATCTCCCGTTCCATCCTTCCCTCACTCGTGAACAAGACCCCAAGATACTTGAACTCCTCCACTTGAGGCAGGAGCTCTCCACCAACCTGAAGCGAGCAAGCCACCCTTTTCCGACTGAGAACCATGGCCTCGGACTTGGAGGTGCTGATTTTCATCCCAGCCGCTTCACACTCGGCTGCAAACCGTCCCAGTGCATGCTGGAGGTCCTGGTCTGATGAGGCCAACACGACAACATCATCCGCAAAGAGCAGAGATGAAATCGTGTGGTCCCCAAACCCGACCCCCTCCGGCCCCTGGCTGCGCCTAGAAATTCTGTCCATAAAAATTATGAACAGAACCGGCGACAAAGGGCAGCCCTGCCGGAGTCCAACACGCACCGGGAACAAGTCTGACTTACTGCTGGCAATACGAACCAAGCTCCTGCTCCGGTCGTACAGGGACCGGATAGCCCTTAGCAAAGGGCCCCAGACCCCATACTCCCGGAGCACCCTCCACAGGCCGCCGCGAGGGACACAGTCGAATGCCTTCTCCAAATCCACAAAGCACATGTAGATTGGTTGGGCAAACTCCCATGAGCCCTCCAGCACCCTGTAGAGGGTATAGAGCTGGTCCAGTGTTCCACGACCGGGACGAAAACCACACTGTTCCTCCTGAATCCGAGGTTCTACTATCGGCCGGATTCTCCTCTCCAGTACCCTGGCATAGACTTTTCCAGGGAGGCTGAGAAGTGTGATCCCCCTATAGTTGGAGCACACCCTCCGATCCCCCTTCTTGAAACACTATTCTCAGCCTGCGCTCCAGCTGGGTAATACAACTTGATTTTTAAAAATAATTTCTATATTTTATATTCAAACTGAAAACATGATGTGATTAACACTCAAGTCATTCAAGTCATCGTGTCTCAAGTCATGTCAAGTCCCGAGTCTTTAACTTCCAAGTCCGAGTCAAGTCTCAAGTATTTTATTTTTTGTCAAGTCAAGTCACAAGTCATAAAAATAGCGACTCGAGTCCAAGTCACCAAGTCACAAGTCCCCATGTCTGCCTCCAGCTGTTCCAGGAAGAGCTCCAGGAACTCCTCAGGTACGTGCAGAACCTCCTCAAAGTGCTGCAGGATGTAGTGCTGTGCTTTACAGCGGAGCTTTGAGCAGGAGGAAAAGTCCTCTGTCAACTTGCAGATGCCAATGCAGTTTCCTATATTAAATTTGAAATGCTGGGTAAAACTTCATTCATAGCCACTTCCAGAATAAAATTTCAAGAATGTGTTTGCCTAGATATCATAGTTACATTCTTTTTTCTGGCAATACACTCATTCATTTTCATGCATTTATATATTTGGACTTAGGCAGTTTCAACCGTATAATGTTGGCAGTGGAAATTATGTATATAATTATAATCATTTCTAGGTAATTTGCACACAATTGCAGTTCAAATGCTTCTTCTCACCTAAAGTAGGAGCTGCAGCCACACATGATGATCTTGTGCACTTGAAATTCTCTGTCATTTGACTTGATGATCAAGTCAGTGTGTTCGCCCAGTAAACGTGCTTCATCAAACACGTCAAAGGCTGTTGCTCTTATGTTCTCCATGTTCTCTCAGGACTGTAAATGTATTCAGTCTTCTCTCCTCAAACTCTGATTAAAGTCTCCTCAGGATTGTGTCTTTGTGGGACTTTTGCTCAGGAGAGTTATATAGAATGTCTCTGTGACATCATAGTTGTAGAGCTTCAATATATCTTTTCAGTTTGTGTCTTGGCCACATAATTATTAACGAGTTTTGTTTTATCGATTCCTTTTGAATGAAACATCTTCACAGTAACAAAGATATTAAATTCAGAATTACTGCCATTATAAGTAAAATTACAAATAAATGGGCAAGCTGATTTTTTTTATTTTTTTTTATTTTTTTTTTATTTTTTATTTTTTTTTACAATATTTACAACTGGAAAAATTCAACAAACAAGACTTTGAACAGTCACTAAGACACTACGGCTGTATCTGAAATTGTCCCTTATACTGGACCAGCAGTTCTCAACTGGTTTGGCCATGGGACCCACATTTTCCCATGGACATTAATATTATTATTGGTTTTTTTTTTAGGAATTTGACCGAATATATATGGTATTATCACGATATTGAAATGAGCGTTTTCAAACAATAACAGGTTTTATATATTTTTTCTTAAAACAAAACAAACTAAATTATGTTTAAATCCAATAAAGTAATGCACACAAAAACTACATAAAGTAAACAAATGTTTTAAACTGATTCAAGTGTTATAAAGAATTATAAAGAACAATAGGTAACACTTTACAATAAGGTAAAGTCAGTTAATGCATTAACCAACATTAACATTGAGCAAAAGCTACATCTGTTACCATAGTTATTCTTTGTTAACATTAGTTTAAAAAAATACAACTGATCATTGTTAGTTCATGTTAGCTCAGGTCCATTAAATCCTTCTGAATTTAATAATGTGTTATTAAATGTTGAAATGAACATTAACCAAGATTAATAACTGCTTTAGGAGTATTGTCCATTGTCAGTTTATGTTAACTATAGTGAATTAACTAATAAAGCCTTATTGTAAAGTGTTACCTGTTACAGAATGCAGATCCAGACACAAAGAAATACATTGAAATGTGAGCTTTATTAACAGCACTGAGCAGAATGGAGAATACAGATGAGTATGCAGTTCAAATAGACTTTGAAGAATGAGTAAAGCTTAGTAACGAAGACCTTCCTTGTTTTACAGGTGCAGGAGATCATGGATAGTTGGACGGATGGCTGGATGGACGCACACACCTCTTCGTGTTTGGTGAGTATGCAGGATGATGACAGGAGAACACAGGAGAGGAATACACTGGAGTACCAACGCTGGAGAACAGGTAAGCACTTCATAGAAACAAGACCAGACAATGATGTGAGACGAGGTGTGTGCTTTTGTAGCTGGCTTGATGATGGTGCAGATGAAGTGCAGGTGTGAGTGTTCAGTACTCTGGTGAAGGTGTGCTGTGTGAATGGCTGATGTGACAGCCTGGCAGATCCGTGACAATTACCCAACAATAATAAAGAATCAGAACATTTGCAATCAATGTGTAGGGCAGGGGTTCTCAACTCTGGTCCTCGAGGTCTATTTTCCTGCAGAGTTTAGCAGCAACCTTGATCAAACTCACCTGCTTATTGATCTTATGGGGACATTTTTTTGGTCCCCACAAGGAAAACAGCTTGTAAATCATACATAATGCAGAACATTTTCTGTAATGGGAGGTTTCAGATTAGGGGATATAATTTGTACAGTAAAACAAATCATTATTTCTATGGAAAATCCCCATAAAACATGAAGGGTGTGTGTGTGTGCGTGTGTGTGTGTGTGTGTGTGTGTGTAAATTAGTCTACTACAAACTTCCTTAACAGTATTTATGCTTACAGGGCACCTATTATGACCCTTTTCACAAGATGTAAAATAAGTCTCTGATGTCCCCAGAGTATGTATAAATATAATACCCAACAGATATTTTTTTTACAGCATGTTTAAATTGTCATTTTTTGGGGGCTCAGAAAAACACACCGTTTTAGTGTGTATCCCTTTAAATGCAAATGAGCTGCTGCTGCCGCCCAAAGGGTGGAGCCTTACGAGCTCGCGCTCAGAGCCAGGACAATCTCATCTGATAATATCAAAACAGAAACTCTCATTAGTGGTGTTCATTTCGACTCGGAGTCGGACAATAATGCCCACAGAGCCAGAGAATATATACTGTATGGAGATTGAACAGGTATAGTTTAGCTTAATTATGGTTATAACTTATTTGTCATCTGCTTTTATCCACTATTAATACAAGCCTGCTGTAGCAGACCTCGTCCGAATGATGACCAAAATATACTGATGAGTTCGATTAAGTTTATTGTACATCACACAAAAGATGAAGCGTTAGTTTTACTCCAGAAAATCACTGTAAGAGCAGCTAAATAAAAACAGTATAAGATGTGAGCATTTAAGTCTTATCCGAACAGCTTCGGAGTCATTGGAATAGTTATATGACTTATTTCGGGTTGAATGGTGGTCGTCTCGCACCCCCCAAGCGCCTGTGAGCCGAAAAACCACCCTTGCAACTTTGGGCCGGCGGGCGTGTATCGCTTGATATCAGGTCTCGCGTTGTAACGAATTGCTTTATGGCACTGCACAGTGCACACGTACACGTAGAAAAAGGTAACGTTAGATACTGAGTTCTTCACACTTTCGTCATGGCTGAACCGGTAAAAAAGAAGCAGAAAGCTAGGAAAGGTTTGTCGGAGGACCAAAGAAAGAGGAAACGGCAGACTGACCGAGCAAGGAGTCAGACTCGAGTAAATATCGTTCTTGTTGATGGACTAGTAGACATCTTCAGAGCTTATCTGTGCCTGTTCGATGTCCGACGCTTTGTAACGCGTTGTGTCAGGAGGAGAAATAGGGATAGCTCACAGATGAAGTTATTTCAGAGGCCAGACAGACTCACGGAGGCGATTGGCATCTCACAACTTGCACTTTATTCCCCAATCGAACTCGTGTAACTGTTTGTCACCCATTCTACCGTCCACAGCTTTAAGTCAAGTCAAGTCAAGTTTATTTGTATAGCGCTTTTCACAATACAGATTGCATCAAAGCAGCTTCAAAGTATTAAATTAAAATAATACAACAAAGTTTGTTTCAAGAGGAATTTATTGATTGATAAAATTAAATTAAATATCCCCAAAATATCCCCAACTGAGCAAGCCAAAGGCAACAGTGGCAAGGAACCGAAAAACTCCATCAAGTGACCTAATGGTGTCCTAAAACTCCATCAGGTGCCTTAATGGAGAAAAAAAAAACCTTGGGAGAACCCAGGCTCAGTCGGGGGCCAGTTCTCCTCTGGCATTGGATAGAGGCCGGATTGTAGTTTGAACTGTAGGATTATATGAATGCCTGGCTGAAGAGATGCGACTTTAATCTAGTTTTAAACTGGGAGAGCGAGTCTGAGCAACGAACAGTATCAGGAAGACTATTCCAGAGTTTTGGAGCCAAATGTGAAAATGCTCTCCCTCCTTTGGTGGTTCTGGATATCCTAGGTATGACCAAAAGCCTTGAATTTAGTGATCTTAAAGAGCGCGATGGATTATAGGGCGATAGAAGATCCGTTAAATAGACTGGAGCTAAGCCGTTTAGGGCTTTATAAGTCAGTAGCAATACCTTGTAATTAATACGGAACTTTATAGGTAACCAATGCAGTGATGATAAAATCGGTGTTATATGATCATATTTTCTTGATCTCGTAAGAACTCTAGCGGCGGCATTTTGGACTAACTGTAGCTTGTTTATTGAGGATGCAGGACAACCAGCTAATAAAGCATTACAGTAATCCAGTCTCGAGGTCATGAATGCATGAACTAACTTTTCTGCATCAGAAACTGATTGCATATTACGTAGCTTAGCAATGTTTCTAAGGTGGAAAAAGGCTGTTTTTGTAACATATGAAATATGATTTTCAAAAGACAGGTTGCAATCGAGTATAACACCCAGGTCTTTTACTGTAGAGGATAAAGTAACAGGACATCCTATGATGTTAAAGTTGTATTGTGCGAGGTTTTGTGGGCGGTTTTTTGAACCGATAAGTATTACCTCTGTCTTGTCTGGATTTAATAAAAGAAAATTACGCGTCATCCAATCTTTTATATCTTTAACACACTCTGTCAATTTGGAAAATGTAGCGTTTTCATCCGGCCGTGATGAAATATATATTTGAGTGTCATCGGCATAACAATGGAAACTAATTCCATGTTTCCTTATAATATTTCCAAGTGGCATCATATATATTGAAAATAACAGAGGGCCTAATACAGATCCCTGCGGCACTCCATAGTTTACTGGAGTTATGATCGATTTTTCTCCATTTAAATAGACAAAATGGTAGCGGTCAGATAGGTATGATTTGAACCAGCTTAGTGCTTGTCCTTGAACACCAGTATAATTTTGTAGTCGATCTAAGAGTATTGTGTGATCTATAGTATCGAACGCAGCACTAAGATCAAGTAAAACTAGTATTGAGATACAGCCTTGGTCAGAAGCTAAAAGTAAATCATTTGTGATTTTAACGAGCGCAGTTTCAGTGCTATGATGCGGTCTGAATCCAGACTGAAACTTTTCATAGATATCATTTTGTTGCAAGAAAGATCCCAGTTGAGCGGACACCACTTTTTCTAATATTTTAGACATAAATGGAAGATTTGAAATGGGTCTATAATTTGCTAGATTATTATGATCTAATTGTGGTTTCTTAATGAGAGGTTTTATAACTGCCAGTTTAAATGTTCTTGGAACATGACCTAAAGATAAAGACGAGTTAATAATATTGAGGAGAGGCTCTTCCACTACAGGTAACACTTCTTTCAGTAGTTTAGTTGGTATAGGATCTAATAAACATGTTGTTGTTTTAGATGAAGTGATACGTTTATTTAACTCTTTTTGTTCTATAGTTGTAAAGCACTGTAATTGTTCTTTCGGGGTGATAATTGAAGCTGAATTATAAGGCGCGATTGAAGATTGAACGTTTATAATTGTGGTTCTGATGCTTTCTATTTTCTCAGTGAAGAAGTTCATGAAATCATTACTACTGAACTGTAACGGGATATTTTGTTCGGGTGACGTCTGTTTATTTGTTAGTCTAGCCACGGTGTTAAATAGAAACCTTGGATTGTTTTGGTTGTTTTCTATTAGTTTGCGGAGGTGCTCAGCCCTGGCAGCTTTTAGGGCCTTTTTATAACGCAAATTGATCTTTACTTGATAAACAAAAGTAAGATAAGAATGAGCATCAAACTGAAATAACCCGCATACATGGGGGTGTTCGAGGTGCACATACAATACAGACTGCCGACAGTTCAACAGGGCGCGCGCAGCTCTTAAAGGGGCCACACCTTATTTCCACTCATTACAGCCTCCGTCCTACTGAACAGGTACCGGTATAGAGGGCGGAAGGGATCAGGCCGTGAGTGCAGAGACGGCTCTGCGCGAGTGGCGACAGTAATATTAAATACAAGTACTCCACAGCGACTCTAGGGGTCGCTGTTTGACAAAAACGGAAAGCTGCATAGTGTGCCTTTAATAAAGTGAAAGTGAAAGTGAAAGTGACACATGACGGCGCTTGTCTGAAGTTTTAAATCATTGGTTACCCGTAAGCCAATCACATAACGTTTGGTTATGACGTGTGTTATGCGCTGGCTCAGCCGCATCGAACTTCCACTGTAAACACATGTATGATGTCAAAACAAAACCATCGAGCGAAATACCGGAGTGAACATGGCTGTGAATGACTTTTGCAGATTATATGAAGTAAATCTCCGCATCCACGGTACAATCAGCGTCTACGTCACTGCTCTCAGCCCGCCCTCTGTTCGTTGATTGGCCGGCTGTTTTGAGGCCGGAGGAAAACTGAGAGATAGGTCGCTATCTCAGACTGAGTACAGAAGCGAACTGAAATTGAGCGGAAGTACGAAGTCTGACGTAGTCAGGCTAGTCTACAGCTGCTCAAGCGTCGAAACAATGGCGGACTGTGTCCCGCTCCCTCAGGGCGGGTCTATGCTCAAACTGCAGTGTCAATCAACAGTCGTGGGAGGGGCCTGTGCAAAGTGACGTCACATTGCCGCGAATCTGAGAACGGCTTGTTCTGAGACAGTGCTTATGATTTATTGGGATTATAAAAAAAGCACTGGGTGGATTTTTATCATTATAGGGTGGTTGTGTACACACACTGCCAACACACATTTATGTTGGCATAACGTTGGCTGTCTTGCGCAGTCTACCCTCGTCGGACAGGTAATACAAGGTGCAGGCGACAGGGAACCGCATGACGGTCGTCTCAGCCTCGATGTAGGGACGCAGCAATTCGGTGAGTGACAGCAGCGATGACCTTGACATCCTACAATTTTCACGCCACTCATCCGGGACAACATCTTCATTTTCAAAGTTCTCCCACCAGACAGCAGTTCGCCCAGGTCGGACCCAAAACCGGCGACGCTGGCGGTGACGCGGACTGGTTCTTCGTGTTGGAGGGAGGAGAAGTTGTTGCAAAATTGCTGACCTCCGAGCACTCATTCGTCTCTGCTCCTCGACATAATGGAGCAGCTGTATTTGCAAATGCAAACACACGAAAAGAGTTTGCACCAACATAAATGTGACTGCTACTCTGAACGCTTCCATGATCACCAAAGCCAAATGAAAATGTAAACATAGGTCGCACTTTTGGCGTAGGTGCGAGCTCTGGCGCATACTGTGACGTTGGCTGCCTAAACATCCGTTTGTCTCAGTTTACATGCAAACGAAGATTTTCAAAATCTCCACTCTGGCCGGAGATTTTAGAAAGAATCGGTTTCAGAGTCGAATTCTCCATTTGCGTGTAAACGAAGGGCGCAAACGAAGGGAAATGTCTCCCTTCGTTTGCGCTCAGAAGTGAAAATTATTTATTTTTCACTTCTGCCAACAGTGTTTGAAATGTTTTAAATTGTCAACATTGAGTCCATAAAACAAATAACAGCTTAACATCCAACAGACTCCTCTCTGAACACCTCCCTCTCTCTCTCTCTCTCTCAAACACAGTTTACTTACAACATTAAACTTTGTTACATTTCTCCTCTCTCTCACACACACTCACTCTCACACACTCTCTCTCTCTCTCTCTCTCACACACACACACTCACACACACTCACTCATCGTTAGGAAAGATTAGATGAATGTGATCATTTATATTTGGGCCTTTTTTGGGCCTGAAATCGCTGATAAAACCTTATGGCTACTTTAGCTAATTATTACATTAGCTAACTACCAACTAACCAGATAACATTAACAAATTGACAAGCACTTACTGGGCAGAATGGCTGTTAATGTTGCATGTCTTGCAAAGCGCTGTTCGTCTTTTGCCATCTTGTGAACAATTCTTGAAGCCGAAAGCGATGACCCTCGGTACCCCTCCGGCTGACATGTTGATGTGATATCTGATCTAAGTGGGCGTGGTGTGCGTAAGGTACGAGAGGGCATGACTGATGATAGTTTCATGATCCAGTCATGACAACGCTATTCTCAGCCTGCGCTCCAGCTGGGTAATCAACTTGATTTTTAAAAATAATTTCTATATTTTATATTCAAACTGAAAACATGATGTGATTAACACTCAAGTCATTCAAGTCATCGTGTCTCAAGTCATGTCAAGTCCCGAGTCTTTAACTTCCAAGTCCGAGTCAAGTCTCAAGTATTTTATTTTTTGTCAAGTCAAGTCACAAGTCATAAAAATAGCGACTCGAGTCCAAGTCACCAAGTCACAAGTCCCCATGTCTGCCTCCAGCTGTTCCAGGAAGAGCTCCAGGAACTCCTCAGGTACGTGCAGAACCTCCTCAAAGTGCTGCAGGATGTAGTGCTGTGCTTTACAGCGGAGCTTTGAGCAGGAGGAAAAGTCCTCTGTCAACTTGCAGATGCCAATGCAGTTTCCTATATTAAATTTGAAATGCTGGGTAAAACTTCATTCATAGCCACTTCCAGAATAAAATTTCAAGAATGTGTTTGCCTAGATATCATAGTTACATTCTTTTTTTCTGGCAATACACTCATTCATTTTCATGCATTTATATATTTGGACTTAGGCAATTTCAACCGTATAATGTTGGCAGTGGAAATGATGTATATAATTATAATCATTTCTAGGTAATTTGCACACAATTGCAGTTCAAATGCTTCTTCTCACCTAAAGTAGGAGCTGCAGCCACACATGATGATCTTGTGCACTTGAAATTCTCTGTCATTTGACTTGATGATCAAGTCAGTGTGTTCGCCCAGTAAACGTGCTTCATCAAACACGTCAAAGGCTGTTGCTCTAATGTTCTCCATGTTCTCTCAGGACTGTAAATGTATTCAGTCTTCTCTCCTCAAACTCTGATTAAAGTCTTCTCAGGATTGTGTCTTTGTGGGACTCTTGCTCAGGAGAGTTCTATAGAATGTCTCTGTGACATCATAGTTGTAGAGCTTCAATATATCTTTTCAGTTTGTGTCTTGGCCACATAATTATTAAAGAGTTTTGTTTTATCGATTCCTTTTGAATGAAACATCTTCACAGTAACAAAGATATTAAATTCAGAATTACTGCCATTATAAGTAAAATTACAAATAAATGGGAAAGCTGATTTTTTTTTCTTTTTTTTTTACAATATTTACAACTGGAAAAATTCAACAAACAAGACTTTGAACAGTCACTAAGACACTACGGCTGTATCTGAAATTGTCCCTTATACTGGACCAGCAGTTCTCAACTGGTTTGGCCATGGGACCCACATTTTCCCATGGACATTAATATTATTATTGGGTTTTTTTTTAGGAATTTGACCGAATATATATGGTATTATCACGATATTGAAATGAGCGTTTTCAAACAATAACAGGTTTTATATATTTTTTCTTAAAACAAAACAAACAAAATTATGTTTAAATCCAATAAAGTAATGCACACAAAAACTACATAAAGTAAACAAATGTTTTAAACTGATTCAAGTGTTATAAAGAATTATAAAGAACAATAGGTAACACTTTACAATAAGGTAAAGTCAGTTAATGCATTAACCAACATTAACATTGAGCAAAAGCTACATCTGTTACCATAGTTATTCTTTGTTAACATTAGTTTAAAAAAATACAACTGATCATTGTTAGTTCATGTTAGCTCAGGTCCATTAAATCCTTCTGAATTTAATAATGTGTTATTAAATGTTGAAATGAACATTAACCAAGATTAATAACTGCTTTAGGAGTATTGTCCATTGTCAGTTTATGTTAACTATAGTGAATTAACTAATAAAGCCTTATTGTAAAGTGTTACCTGTTACAGAATGCAGATCCAGACACAAAGAAATACATTGAAATGTGAGCTTTATTAACAGCACTGAGCAGAATGGAGAATACAGATGAGTATGCAGTTCAAATAGACTTTGAAGAATGAGTAAAGCTTAGTAACGAAGACCTTCCTTGTTTTACAGGTGCAGGAGATCATGGATAGTTGGACGGATGGCTGGATGGACGCACACACCTCTTCGTGTTTGGTGAGTATGCAGGATGATGACAGGAGAACACAGGAGAGGAATACACTGGAGTACCAACGCTGGAGAACAGGTAAGCACTTCATAGAAACAAGACCAGACAATGATGTGAGACGAGGTGTGTGCTTTTGTAGCTGGCTTGATGATGGTGCAGATGAAGTGCAGGTGTGAGTGTTCAGTACTCTGGTGAAGGTGTGCTGTGTGAATGGCTGATGTGACAGCCTGGCAGATCCGTGACAATTACCCAACAATAATAAAGAATCAGAACATTTGCAATCAATGTGTAGGGCAGGGGTTCTCAACTCTGGTCCTCGAGGTCTATTTTCCTGCAGAGTTTAGCAGCAACCTTGATCAAACTCACCTGCTTATTGATCTTATGGGGACATTTTTTTGGTCCCCACAAGGAAAACAGCTTGTAAATCATACATAATGCAGAACATTTTCTGTAATGGGAGGTTTCAGATTAGGGGATATAATTTGTACAGTAAAACAAATCATTATTTCTATGGAAAATCCCCATAAAACATGAAGGGTGTGTGTGTGTGCGTGTGTGTGTGTGTGTGTGTAAATTAGTCTACTACAAACTTCCTTAACAGTATTTATGCTTACAGGGCACCTATTATGACCCTTTTCACAAGATGTAAAATAAGTCTCTGATGTCCCCAGAGTATGTATAAATATAATACCCAACAGATATTTTTTTTACAGCATGTTTAAATTGTCATTTTTGGGGGGCTCAGAAAAACACACCGTTTTAGTGTGTATCCCTTTAAATGCAAATGAGCTGCTGCTGCCGCCCAAAGGGTGGAGCCTTACGAGCTCGCGCTCAGAGCCAGGACAATCTCATCTGATAATATCAAAACAGAAACTCTCATTAGTGGTGTTCATTTCGACTCGGAGTCGGACAATAATGCCCACAGAGCCAGAGAATATATACTGTATGGAGATTGAACAGGTATAGTTTAGCTTAATTATGGTTATAACTTATTTGTCATCTGCTTTTATCCACTATTAATACAAGCCTGCTGTAGCAGACCTCGTCCGAATGATGACCAAAATATACTGATGAGTTCGATTAAGTTTATTGTACATCACACAAAAGATGAAGCGTTAGTTTTACTCCAGAAAATCACTGTAAGAGCAGCTAAATAAAAACAGTATAAGATGTGAGCATTTAAGTCTTATCCGAACAGCTTCGGAGTCATTGGAATAGTTATATGACTTATTTCGGGTTGAATGGTGGTCGTCTCGCACCCCCCAAGCGCCTGTGAGCCGAAAAACCACCCTTGCAACTTTGGGCCGGCGGGCGTGTATCGCTTGATATCAGGTCTCGCCTTGTAACGAATTGCTTTATGGCACTGCACTGTGCACACGTACACATAGAAAAAGGTAACGTTAGATACTGAGTTTTTCACACTTTCGTCATGGCTGAACCGGTAAAAAAGAAGCAGAAAGCTAGGAAAGGTTTGTCGGAGGACCAAAGAAAGAGGAAACGGCAGACTGACCGAGCAAGGAGTCAGACTCGAGTAAATATCGTTCTTGTTGATGGACTAGTAGACATCTTCAGAGCTTATCTGTGCCTGTTCGATGTCCGACGCTTTGTAACGCGTTGTGTCAGGAGGAGAAATAGGGATAGCTCACAGATGAAGTTATTACAGAGGCCAGACAGACTCACGGAGGCGATTGGCATCTCACAATTTGCACTTTATTCCCCAATCGAACTCGTGTAACTGTTTGTCACCCATTCTACCGTCCACAGCTTTACTTGATAAACAAAAGTAAGATAAGAATGAGCATCAAACTGAAATAACCCGCATACATGGGGGTGTTCGAGGTGCACATACAATACAGACTGCCGACAGTTCAACAGGGCGCGCGCAGCTCTTAAAGGGGCCACACCTTATTTCCACTCATTACAGCCTCCATCCTACTGAACAGGTACCGGTATAGAGGGCGGAAGGGATCAGGCCGTGAGTGCAGAGACGGCTCTGCGCGAGTGGCGACAGTAATATTAAATACAAGTACTCCACAGCGACTCTAGGGGTCGCTGTTTGACAAAAACGGAAAGCTGCATAGTGTGCCTTTAATAAAGTGAAAGTGAAAGTGAAAGTGACACATGACGGCGCTTGTCTGAAGTTTTAAATCATTGGTTACCCGTAAGCCAATCACATAACGTTTGGTTATGACGTGTGTTATGCGCTGGCTCAGCCGCATCGAACTTCCACTGTAAACACATGTATGATGTGAAAACAAAACCATCGAGCGAAATACCGGAGTGAACATTGCTGTGAACGACTTTTGCAGATTATGTGAAGTAAATCTCCGCATCCACGGTACAATCAGCGTCTACGTCACGGCTCTCAGCCCGCCCTCTGTTCGTTGATTGGCCGGCTGTTTTGAGGCCGGAGGAAAACTGAGAGATAGGTCGCTATCTCAGACTGAGTACAGAAGCGAACTGAAATTGAGCGGAAGTACGAAGTCTGACGTAGTCAGGCTAGTTTACAGCTGCTCAAGCGTCGAAACAATGGCGGACTGTGTCCCGCTCCCTCAGGGCGGGTCTATGCTCAAACTGCAGTGTCAATCAACAGTCGTGGGAGGGGCCTGTGCAAAGTGACGTCACATTGCCGCGAATCTGAGAACGGCTTGTTCTGAGACAGTGCTTATGATTTATTGGGATTATAAAAAAAAGCACTGGGTGGATTTTTATCATTATAGGGTGGTTGTGTACACACACTGCCAACACACATTTATGTTGGCATAACGTTGGCTGTCTTGCGCAGTCTACCCTCGTCGGACAGGTAATACAAGGTGCAGGCGACAGGGAACCGCATGACGGTCGTCTCAGCCTCGACGCAGCAATTCGGAGAGTGACAGCAGCGATGACCTTGACATCCTACAATTTTCACGCCACTCATCCGGGACAACATCTTCATTTTCAAAGTTCTCCCACCAGACAGCAGTTCGCCCAGGTCGGACCCAAAACCGGCGACGCTGGCGGTGACGCGGACTGGTTCTTCGTGTTGGAGGGAGGAGAAGTTGTTGCAAAATTGCTGACCTCCGAGCACTCATTCGTCTCTGCTCCTCGACATAATGGAGCAGCTGTATTTGCAAATGCAAACACACGAAAAGAGTTTGCACCAACATAAATGTGACTGCTACTCTGAACGCTTCCATGATCACCAAAGCCAAATGAAAATGTAAACATAGGTCGCACTTTTGGCGTAGGTGCGAGCTCTGGCGCATACTGTGACGTTGGCTGCCTAAACATCCGTTTGTCTCAGTTTACATGCAAACGAAGATTTTCTAAATCTCCACTCTGGCCGGAGTTTTTAGAAAGAATCGGTTTCAGAGGCAAATTCTCCATTTGCGTGTAAACGAAGGGCGCAAACGAAGGGAAATGTCTCCCTTCGTTTGCGCTCAGAAGTGAAAATTATTTATTTTTCACTTCTGCCAACAGTGTTTGAAATGTTTTAAATTGTCAACATTGAGTCCATAAAACAAATAACAGCTTAACATCCAACAGACTCCTCTCTGAACACCTCCCTCTCTCTCTCTCTCTCAAACACAGTTTACTTACAACATTAAACTTTGTTACATTTCTCCTCTCTCTCACACACACTCACTCTCACACACTCTCTCTCTCACACACACACACACACACACACACACACACACACACACACACACACACACACACACACACACACACACACACACACACTCACTCATCGTTAGGAAAGATTAGATGAATGTGATCATTTATATTTGGGCCTTTTTTGGGCCTGAAATCGCTGATAAAACCTTATGGCTACTTTAGCTATTATTACATTAGCTAACTACCAACTAACCAGATAACATTAACAAATTGACAAGCACTTACTGGGCAGAATGGCTGTTAATGTTGCATGTCTTGCAAAGCGCTGTTCGTCTTTTGCCATCTTGTGAACAATTCTTGAAGCCGAAAGCGATGACCCTCGGTACCCCTCCAGCTGACATGTTGATGTGATATCTGATCTAAGTGGGCGTGGTGTGCGTAAGGTACGAGAGGGCATGACTGATGATAGTTTCATGATCCAGTCATGACAACGCTATTCTCAGCCTGCGCTCCAGCTGGGTAATCAACTTGATTTTTAAAAATAATTTCTATATTTTATATTCAAACTGAAAACATGATGTGATTAACACTCAAGTCATTCAAGTCATCGTGTCTCAAGTCATGTCAAGTCCCGAGTCTTTAACTTCCAAGTCCGAGTCAAGTCTCAAGTATTTAATTTTTTGTCAAGTCAAGTCACAAGTCATAAAAATAGCGACTCGAGTCCAAGTCACCAAGTCACAAGTCCCCATGTCTGCCTCCAGCTGTTCCAGGAAGAGCTCCAGGAACTCCTCAGGTACGTGCAGAACCTCCTCAAAGTGCTGCAGGATGTAGTGCTGTGCTTTACAGCGGAGCTTTGAGCAGGAGGAAAAGTCCTCTGTCAACTTGCAGATGCCAATGCAGTTTCCTATATTAAATTTGAAATGCTGGGTAAAACTTCATTCATAGCCACTTCCAGAATAAAATTTCAAGAATGTGTTTGCCTAGATATCATAGTTACATTCTTTTTTCTGGCAATACACTCATTCATTTTCATGCATTTATATATTTGGACTTAGGCAGTTTCAACCGTATAATGTTGGCAGTGGAAATGATGTATATAATTATAATCATTTCTAGGTAATTTGCACACAATTGCAGTTCAAATGCTTCTTCTCACCTAAAGTAGGAGCTGCAGCCACACATGATGATCTTGTGCACTTGAAATTCTCTGTCATTTGACTTGATGATCAAGTCAGTGTGTTCGCCCAGTAAACGTGCTTCATCAAACACGTCAAAGGCTGTTGCTCTTATGTTCTCCATGTTCTCTCAGGACTGTAAATGTATTCAGTCTTCTCTCCTCAAACTCTGATTAAAGTCTTCTCAGGATTGTGTCTTTGTGGGACTCTTGCTCAGGAGAGTTCTATAGAATGTCTCTGTGACATCATAGTTGTAGAGCTTCAATATATCTTTTCAGTTTGTGTCTTGGCCACATAATTATTAAAGAGTTTTGTTTTATCGATTCCTTTTGAATGAAACATCTTCACAGTAACAAAGATATTAAATTCAGAATTACTGCCATTATAAGTAAAATTACAAATAAATGGGAAAGCTGATTTTTTTTTCTTTTTTTTTTACAATATTTACAACTGGAAAAATTCAACAAACAAGACTTTGAACAGTCACTAAGACACTACGGCTGTATCTGAAATTGTCCCTTATACTGGACCAGCAGTTCTCAACTGGTTTGGCCATGGGACCCACATTTTCCCATGGACATTAATATTATTATTGGGTTTTTTTTTAGGAATTTGACCGAATATATATGGTATTATCACGATATTGAAATGAGCGTTTTCAAACAATAACAGGTTTTATATATTTTTTCTTAAAACAAAACAAACTAAATTATGTTTAAATCCAATAAAGTAATGCACACAAAAACTACATAAAGTAAACAAATGTTTTAAACTGATTCAAGTGTTATAAAGAATTATAAAGAACAATAGGTAACACTTTACAATAAGGTAAAGTCAGTTAATGCATTAACCAACATTAACATTGAGCAAAAGCTACATCTGTTACCATAGTTATTCTTTGTTAACATTAGTTTAAAAAAATACAACTGATCATTGTTAGTTCATGTTAGCTCAGGTCCATTAAATCCTTCTGAATTTAATAATGTGTTATTAAATGTTGAAATGAACATTAACCAAGATTAATAACTGCTTTAGGAGTATTGTCCATTGTCAGTTTATGTTAACTATAGTGAATTAACTAATAAAGCCTTATTGTAAAGTGTTACCTGTTACAGAATGCAGATCCAGACACAAAGAAATACATTGAAATGTGAGCTTTATTAACAGCACTGAGCAGAATGGAGAATACAGATGAGTATGCAGTTCAAATAGACTTTGAAGAATGAGTAAAGCTTAGTAACGAAGACCTTCCTTGTTTTACAGGTGCAGGAGATCATGGATAGTTGGACGGATGGCTGGATGGACGCACACACCTCTTCGTGTTTGGTGAGTATGCAGGATGATGACAGGAGAACACAGGAGAGGAATACACTGGAGTACCAACGCTGGAGAACAGGTAAGCACTTCATAGAAACAAGACCAGACAATGATGTGAGACGAGGTGTGTGCTTTTGTAGCTGGCTTGATGATGGTGCAGATGAAGTGCAGGTGTGAGTGTTCAGTACTCTGGTGAAGGTGTGCTGTGTGAATGGCTGATGTGACAGCCAGATCCGTGACAATTACCCAACAATAATAAAGAATCAGAACATTTGCAATCAATGTGTAGGGCAGGGGTTCTCAACTCTGGTCCTCGAGGTCTATTTTCCTGCAGAGTTTAGCAGCAACCTTGATCAAACTCACCTGCTTATTGATCTTATGGGGACATTTTTTTGGTCCCCACAAGGAAAACAGCTTGTAAATCATACATAATGCAGAACATTTTCTGTAATGGGAGGTTTCAGATTAGGGGATATAATTTGTACAGTAAAACAAATCATTATTTCTATGGAAAATCCCCATAAAACATGAAGGGTGTGTGTGTGTGTGTGTGTGTGTGTGTGAATTAGTCTACTACAAACTTCCTTAACACAGGGTTCCCACGGGTCATGGAATTTCTGGAATGTCATGGAATTTTAAAAGGTCTATTCCAGACATTGAAAGTCAGGGAATTTTATATATTTTTTGTCCAAGTCATGGAATATCAGGGAATTTAGTTTGTTGCTTTAAATTTTAGTTTCCATTTATCAAAATGTAATTTTTCTATACCGATTTTTTTATCGCGCTGTTTCACACATCTTTCTGTATTGTTGTGCTTAGGCTATTTTGAGCACCATATTTATTCCCTTCCCGCTCAATTGGAAATCACTTAGTTAACAGGTACAGGTGACTGCATTCGACTAAGGCAAACATGCCAGGAAAATGTAAATTTCAAGAGCTTTGGCTACAAAATGAACAATTTAAAGACTGGGGGCCCTATCTTGCACCCAGCGCAATTGACTTTGTACACCGACACATGTATCATTCCTATTTTGCACCCGCTCAAAGCGGACTTTTCCCTCCTCAGACGCACGTCGGTAAGTTAGGAAATACACTTGCGCTCCCGGGGGGCGGTTCAGCGCAAAGAGGAGGCGTGTTCCGGCGCAAACGTTCCCTCATGCTATTTTGCAGGTTTAGAAAACAATTGCGCCACTAACCAGGAAAAAAACTGTTTAAAGTCAGTGGCGCGTTGCGCATGTTATTCATATGCTATTTTTAGGGCGCAAGCTTGGCCATAATCAATGTAGTGTGTGCACAACACGCACTTTGATTCTCTCATCTACACAGAAGCAGCAGTTTTCATTTTTGCAAATCATACATTATTACGATAGATAGATAGATAGATAGACCCGCCCACAAAGTTACTTGCGCTTTGCGCTTGACACTTGCGTTTCAGATCGTTAAAATAGGGCCCTGGGTGTTAAAAGTAGACGACAGAAAAGCTAAATGTAAAGTTTGTAAAACTACTATTGAGCTATCAAATATGGGTGAGGGTGCACTTCGCAGCCACGCAAACAGCAAGAAGCATGCTACTCGTAAATAGCCGACAGGAGCATCATCTTCGGCCCAAGTGCCCATCACTGCTCTACTGCAGCCTCCCCATAGCCTGGAAATCCAGACCTAAATCTAAAAGATTAATGGTCTGGCGTCGACTAATGAAAATCGGCAAGCTCGAGGGGCGGCACCAAGCATACATTTGAAAATCTCACTGCACGCAATTGGATAACACTACGACCAATCACAACAAGTTATCGCTTAGCTACCAGTGGAGCTAACTGGTAGATTAGACTCTTACTGTATCCAGTCGGTAAAAAAGCAAAAACGCTGTTCCTCTTTTAGAGAAAAAGTCTAATTCTTTCATTGTAGCGGCCAAAGCCGTTTCAAACAAATGGTGTTCATCCATAGCCATCTTGCAATGTTTACTAATGACTTCGAAGTCACAGCGCTGTCGTCATCTGTTTAGCTCGCCTCTGGCCCGCCTATATCAGGTAACCCGATGTGATTGGTGCAGCTCAGATCGAGAGGCATATTTAATGAGCATCATTACTCGACACCAGAGTAACTCGCTGAGCAAATTCAACGTGTGCTCTCGCGAGAACTCTGGATTACCAGGGTAGCCTCCCCATATAGCTCCAAGAGAACGGCAATCAGCTAATGAAGCCGCTCCCACCCCCAGCAGTGACGGCAGTGTGAGACACAAGCCGCGTTTCCATTACCCTTCAAATTGCGCAAATTGAAATTGCGAATTGAAAATACGCACAATGGAAACACGTCAATTTCGCAAAAACTCCCGTTTATCGCAAAAACGTTTTTACGCTCTCATGAGGTGGTTTTTCAGGCAATTCAAAAAAGGAATATTCTGGGATATATGTAAACCTACCAACATCCATTGCCATGGTTTTTGGAATGACTTTGCGAGAGGGATCGTTTGTCATGTGAAAAGGCGGTATTCTAGTCGTGGTGTAGTATAATATTGTGTATTAAGCCGCACTAACTTTAGACCTAGTATACAATTAGGATTATAATGGTAAATAAAGTTTGAAATTGGTTGGATTTAAAACACTGTCTGTGGCTGTTTTTTGTCTGCTCGGTGCTCCGCAAAACAGCGGCCTGTTTTGCCGTTCATCATAGGTCATGGAAATTCATCTTTTGTGAAAAAAGTCAGTGAAACAAAAAAAAAGTTTTGTGAACAAAGTCAGTGAAAGTCAGGGAAAGGTCAGGGAATTTGACATTTGGTTTAGAGTGGGAACCCTGTTAACAGTATTTATGCTTACAGGGCACCTATTATGACCCTTTTCACAAAAAATAAGTCTCTGATGTCCCCAGAGTATGTATGTGAAGTTTTAGCTCAAAATACCCAACAGATATTTTTTTTACAGCATGTTTAAATTGTCATTTTTGGGGGGCTCAGAAAAACACACCGTTTTAGTGTGTATCCCTTTAAATGCAAATGAGCTGCTGCTGCCGCCCAAAGGGTGGAGCCTTACGAGCTCGCGCTCAGAGCCAGGACAATCTCATCTGATAATATCAAAACAGAAACTCTCATTAGTGGTGTTCATTTCGACTCGGAGTCGGACAATAATGCCCACAGAGCCAGAGAATATATACTGTATGGAGATTGAACAGGTATAGTTTAGCTTAATTATGGTTATAACTTATTTGTCATCTGCTTTTATCCACTATTAATACAAGCCTGCTGTAGCAGACCTCGTCCGAATGATGACCAAGATATACTGATGAGTTCGATTAAGTTTATTGTACATCACACAAAAGATGAAGCGTTAGTTTTACTCCAGAAAATCACTGTAAGAGCAGCTAAATAAAAACAGTATAAGATGTGAGCATTTAAGTCTTATCCGAACAGCTTCGGAGTCATTGGAATAGTTATATGACTTATTTCGGGTTGAATGGTGGTCGTCTCGCACTCCCCAAGCGCCTGTGAGCCGAAAAACCACCCTTGCAACTTTGGGCCGGCGGGCGTGTATCGCTTGATATCAGGTCTCACGTTGTAACGAATTGCTTTATGGCACTGCACAGTGCACACGTACACGTAGAAAAAGGTAACGTTAGATACTGAGTTCTTCACACTTTCGTCATGGCTGAACCGGTAAAAAAGAAGCAGAAAGCTAGGAAAGGTTTGTCGGAGGACCAAAGAAAGAGGAAACGGCAGACTGACCGAGCAAGGAGTCAGACTCGAGTAAATATCGTTCTTGTTGATGGACTAGTAGACATCTTCAGAGCTTATCTGTGCCTGTTCGATGTCCGACGCTTTGTAACGCGTTGTGTCAGGAGGAGAAATAGGGATAGCTCACAGATGAAGTTATTACAGAGGCCAGACAGACTCACGGAGGCGATTGGCATCTCACAACTTGCACTTTATTCCCCAATCGAACTCGTGTAACTGTTTGTCACCCATTCTACCGTCCACAGCTTTTCTTGATAAACAAAAGTAAGATAAGAATGAGCATCAAACTGAAATAACCCGCATACATGGGGGTGTTCGAGGTGCACATACAATACAGACTGCCGACAGTTCAACAGGGCGCGCGCAGCTCTTAAAGGGGCCACACCTTATTTCCACTCATTACAGCCTCCATCCTACTGAACAGGTACCGGTATAGAGGGCGGAAGGGATCAGGCCGTGAGTGCAGAGACGGCTCTGCGCGAGTGGCGACAGTAATATTAAATACAAGTACTCCACAGCGACTCTAGGGGTCGCTGTTTGAGAAAAACGGAAAGCTGCATAGTGTGCCTTTAATAAAGTGAAAGTGAAAGTGAAAGTGACACATGACGGCGCTTGTCTGAAGTTTTAAATCATTGGTTACCCGTAAGCCAATCACATAACGTTTGGTTATGACGTGTGTTATGCGCTGGCTCAGCCGCATCGAACTTCCACTGTAAACACATGTATGATGTGAAAACAAAACCATCGAGCGAAATACCGGAGTGAACATGGCTGTGAACGACTTTTGCAGATTATGTGAAGTAAATCTCCGCATCCACGGTACAATCAGCGTCTACGTCACGGCTCTCAGCCCGCCCTCTGTTCGTTGATTGGCCGGCTGTTTTGAGGCCGGAGGAAAACTGAGAGATAGGTCGCTATCTCAGACTGAGTACAGAAGCGAACTGAAATTGAGCGGAAGTACGAAGTCTGACGTAGTCAGGCTAGTCTACAGTTGCTCAAGCGTCGAAACAATGGCGGACTGTGTCCCGCTCCCTCAGGGCGGGTCTATGCTCAAACTGCAGTGTCAATCAACAGTCGTGGGAGGGGCCTGTGCAAAGTGATGTCACATTGCCGCGAATCTGAGAACGGCTTGTTCTGAGACAGTGCTTATGATTTATTGGGATTATAAAAAAAAGCACTGGGTGGATTTTTATCATTATAGGGTGGTTGTGTACACACACTGCCAACACACATTTATGTTGGCATAACGTTGGCTGTCTTGCGCAGTCTACCCTCGTCGGACAGGTAATACAAGGTGCAGGCGACAGGGAACCGCATGACGGTCGTCTCAGCCTCGATGTAGGGACGCAGCAATTCGGAGAGTGACAGCAGCGATGACCTTGATATCCTAAAATTTTCATGCCACTCATCCGGGACAACCACTTCATTTTCGAAGTTCTCCCACTAGACAGCAGTTCGCCCAGGTCGGACCCAAAACCGGCGACGCTGGCGGTGACGCGGACTGGTTCTTTTGTGTTGGAGGGAGGAGAAGTTGTTGCAAAATTGCTGACCTCCGAGCACTCATTCGTCTCTGCTCCTCGACATAATGGAGCAGCTGTATTTGCAAATGCAAACACATGAAAAGAGTTTGCACCAACATAAATGTGACTGCTACTCTGAACGCTTCCATGATCACCAAAGCCAAATGAAAATGTAAACATAGGTCGCACTTTTGGCGTAGGTGCGAGCTCTGGCACACTGTGACGTTGGCTGCCTAAACATCCGTTTGTCTCAGTTTACATGCAAACGAAGATTTTCAAAATCTCCACTCTGGCCGGAGTTTTTAGAAAGAATCGGTTTCAGAGGCGAATTCTCCGTTTGCGTGTAAACGAAGGGCGCAAACGAAGGGAAATGTCTCCGTTTTTCAAAATAACCATGTACGTGTAAACTGGGCCCAAGGCAACACTTAAAAATGTCTTGTGTGGACACCAAGCGGGAAGGAAGTCGACCGGAAGTTGAAGCCGGCCGCGTGCCACCATCTTGTAGCAGAACTTCACCTGCTGTTAGCATCCCATTGACTCCCATTCATTTTGGCGTCACTTTGACAGCGAATAACTTCACATCTGAGGCGTTTAAAGACTCCATTTGTCCATTATTTATTTCTAAAGAAACACAACAATGTATAAAATGCTCCATTACCTTGTAGCTTATGTTATGGCCCTGTAGAAGCAGTTTTTGTAAAAGTAGGCTAAAGATTGCGTCATAACCACGCGACTCTCTGTCGCACAGTAGAGAGATTACCGTATGGACAGGAGGAGAAGCTCGCGGGCAATCGGGAGGACATGGAGGCAAAATGACAAAATAATGAATCAGAATACCTAGCAAAAGTTTCTCCTGCTCCTAGCTCGTGGATACCTCCTACTCACGCTCTCCGTCTCTGCAAGATTCGGAAGGGAATGATTCAGATTTCTCATGCCACAGCCACTAGAAGACAGACGGGTTGCTCACGTCACATCTACGTCGTCAAGCTCGGTTTGAGTCTGCGCGTCAGGAACGGAAGTCCAAAAAAATCGCTAAAAATGGGCTTCACTTGTCTCAATTGAGTTCCAATGAGATGGCTCTGTCCACTTCTTATACTGTCTATGGTGGACACAGAGCCGTCGCAATGGGGTAGGCAAGGTAGGCAGCTGCCTAGGGCCCCCAGCTGAAGGGGGCCCCCGATGGCCGCACGGTCGTTTAGGTTGTGTATCTGCCCTCGTCAAACAGTATCAACCACTGTAAACAAACTATCACAGTGAGACAGCGCAATCACTCTCCAGTACTGCTCCGTGAGAGGGGCCCCCCAAACTAGAGGGATTCCTCCTATGCAACGACAAACACTATGAGTGCCCTAATCACTGTAATGTTGAAGTGACATCCACTGTCGCGCACCCCCCATCAGGTCCCCCACTAGCTGTCAGTAACAGCGCTACGCGGGCATTTAAATTTAAAAATGTCATCATGAAGCGCTCATACCCTTCAGGATTTTCCGAAAGAAAGAAGAAAAACGCCAAAGACACAGCGGCAAGTAAACCATTATTAGCTCCAAATGCAACTGTCTGACGTGTTTTCACATCTCTGCGAACATAAACCTTGACATCAGTGACCAAACACAACGGTATGTGAGCGTTGTTAGAGGGTGAAAAAGTTCAACTAATAGTCATACACAACTTTGTTCTGTTTGCAGAATTTAAGCATAAAATACACACTAGACAACTTCTCGCCCCTTCACTGTTGTAGCTACAGCGTTCGAAAACTTCCTTTGAGCTAAATCCTCTTGATGCACGAGCCCAGATTACGATCGCATGAGATTTTTTGCCATGTATAAAGGCAAAAGCTAGAGAAGTGTTGTAACTTACTCTTGACGGCTGTCTGCCCGCGGTTGCGGTCACCGGTAAAAACTTTGTCAATTCCAAACAAAATGAGCTGGTCCTATGACTCCCATCCCATGCAGTTAGGTCCAAACAAAATAATCCATCAAGTCCGGTTACATTTTAGGCGTATGCAGGCTATCAATTTCCGTTGGTGATGTTTCTATTCCATCTGGAGAAAAATGCCCTTTTTCCTTCGCGTTTGTCCTTTTATTCTTCTCCATCAACACAGCTCAACACTTTGTAGGCTACCGTAACAACAGGTAGTTTTGCGTATGACGTTACTGTCTGTGGCATTATGGGAAGTTAAGTTCTTTTCCTGTAAAGTAAATATCGAATCCTCCACATTTCACTTTCATGATATGCAATGAGAATAACAATAAACGTATGGCTATTCACTTTTTTTCTTTTTTTTTTTCTTTTGTTGCTTTATTAGGTGCTTTGCTTAAATTTCTTAAACACTTAAACAGTAATTCATGACTCTTAAAATGCACCAGAATTCAAGAAATCCCATCTGAATTTAAAAAAATTTCCTGAGGGAGGACTTGGGACCACTCTTTTGCCTAGGGCCCCCAAATATCTTGAAACGGCCCTGGGTGGACACCCCTCATGGGTGAGCAGTTGCTCATTATCATTTAAAGAGACATGCACCGAAACGGGTCGCTGTGAACAGAGCTGTTTTGGAGGAGGTAAAAAGGGTGTTGTTTTACACACCCATTGTGGAATTTTAGTATACGTTACACACTTTACATGAAGACCCTAAAGAATCATACCAACTTGTGGAAAATGGGCATCCGATGACCCCTTTAAGAGAGCAAACATACATCTGCATTGCCCTTCATTCATGCTATTTGAAATCTTTTTTCATATTACTTTATCTCTGTCATATTACTTTCTATATCAGTCATTTTTTTCTTTACATTATTTTTCTCAAATTTTACTGTATGTTTTGTGCTGTGTTGTACAAATATGTCTCAATTTGAAGGTGTTTAACGTCACGGGATGATGTTGTGAAGCAGTAATTTCCCATTGTCTTCATGAACACTTGTTGAATTTGTGCTGGTCAGATGAAGTCCGACTGAGCATTGAGAAGTAATTAAGATTATTCTACAAACACTTTTAGTGTCCTGGTCCTTCTCCTTCTCCTGTCCCGGTCTTTTGGGCTGAGCGAAGTTTTAACAAAGTGTTGACTGTTTGTTTTGAACATCAGGAGTGAGAGAGAGCTTCAGCACAACCAGATCTAGCCTAGTTTTCCTGCAGATTAAAGTCTGACATTTCTGACATTAAACATCATGATCTTTAAAGTCCCACTCCGATCATATTTTGAGCTATTTTTAAACATTCTCAGTGGTCTTTAAATGATGATTATGCCGTTTTTAGCCAAAATCACAAAACCTGTGCCGTTTTCTGGGACTTCGCTTCAGCAGAGCGGCAGTAGCTCATTAGCAATTCGCCTCTGCGTTGTGGGCGGAGCCGTTGGCTGAAGCGAGATACATAGGCAGCAACAGCCTCTTTCTGTCTTTCTGTCAACACAGAAAACATTTCATCACTGGATAGTTTTTTTCGTTTAATTAAAGTGTTGTTTTATGTCAGCTGAATGTCCGGAACGCTTTTCAGAGAAGATAAGGCAACTTATTTAGCACAATTCACACCCAGCGGCAATTCAGAAAAAGAAAAAAAAAATCTCCGAATGCTCCACATGAAACTTTGGTCTTCCGACCTTTTACCGCCGTGTCGATTTATTTTGATTAATATGTGCGAGGGAGAGAGAGCAAGACAGCGCTTAGTTTGGAGACGGTGAGGTCTTGTTTACATTTTCGCCTGGCTCCGAAGAAGACAGAGAGTGCGCGCGCGCGCGTCCGGGTCTCTCTCTCTGCTCGTTCTTTCAGTTATAAACATGTCCTGTCACAAGCGCAGCAGTTCATCTACATTACTCACCGATCAAATAAGACTTTGGCGGGACAAAAATTCACTTTGGCGGGCGCTAAAACAAGTTCAATGCAGGAAAATTCATGCGTGAATTTAACTGAGTAGTACATGACCATGCACTCGCACAAATGCGACCACATACAATTTTAACTCGCACATTCTCAAAAAATGGTCGCAGTCTGGAACCCTGGAACGTAATCCATTCATCTCTCACAGCAACATGTTTTGGTAAAGCATGAAAGCTAATACCAATATCTCTCCTCTTAGCATTGCAACCCGCTACCGCACATAGGTATTGATCCGCCATCGTCTTCTCTACTCCTGAACCTGACCGGGCGGGCCCCGCCCAGTGGAGTTACTACGTCACAACTCCAGTCTATTTTAGCCGGCATTTTAGCGTCTGCTACTGATTCACAGCCATTTGAATGCAGAAATACTCAGAAATACAACTTTGAGCTTATTTTTCTCAAGATATGTCCTCTAGCATAAGAAAAATGCCACAAGAACATGTTAACACCTAGAAAAACATGATTTTCATCGGAGTGGGTCTTTAATGTAGTTGAGTATGGTAAGTATGCTTATAGCAATGGGTTTTTGTACATTTTAATGTAAAAGACAGTTTATACTTAATTGGTTTTCAGTCTTTATTCAGGAAATTTGTCAGTAAATATAGATTTTGTAACTGACTAAATAAACTCTTTAGACTGGATGTTGCTTCAAGTCTATAACGGTGTCTTGATGCTCGTAACGGTTCAGAGGTGAAGTGAACTGTACATTTTCATTTTTTAAGATGACATTTTTTGAAGAGTTTGTATATAAACAAATCGGTAGTGTTTAAGCACATTTCAGTTGACTACATTTTAATTTTGTATTTGTATTTCAACATGCGTATGTCAAGCATCTGTTGATTGAACTATTCCATGCTGAGAAAAAAAAAAACGTAATTTTTTTTTTTTTTTTTTTTGTGCTTTAAATGCAAATAATTGTATGTATCTTTTGCCAGTTAAGTATTTTATGTTAGCAGCGTCAGTATAAAATTGCTTAGTAACTAATTCAACAACTATTCCTATTATCATATAACATGTAACAAATAAAATGATAAACAATAAACAGTTTTTTGTCATTTGTAATTGACAGAATCTTCACACTAGATTTCTAAATGTTGGACTAAATAAAACTTCTCAGTTGAATGAACTATGAAACTAGTTGAGCAAACATGTTTTAAAATTGAAGTTAATGGGCCAACTAAAAAAATAATATGTATTGTTTTTGATAATATTCAGTGTTGAAATTGACGATGGTGAATGAATACAAACCAATAATATTTTATATTAACTACTAACAAATTATCTTTTTATTTGTGCATAATTTGACAAAAACAGCAGAATAAAAATATTTTATATGTGAAATGTACCTGGTTTTTATGTATACTGTTCACCTCATTTCATTTTGTTGGCTCTTTGGTAACTGGAAACAATAACTTTTTAAGAAATCATTTTCACTTGATAAATAGGCTATTCAAATGTTATATATTTATTTATTTTAGGTCTATCATAGTTTTACAATGAATTTTCATAGTTTTAGATTGAAAGTCTAGAGCTGGCAGGGTAAATCAAAATCTATATATAAAAGTAATTTAAAACATTCACACGTGATAAAAAAAAAAAAGGTTCATGTAATTGTTTGAATCAACAACTAGAACATTTAAATAATAACCATTTCCATCCTCAGGAGTTCTGGCGCGGCCTTTGTGACGTCATAAGCACTCAGTCAAGAGTTCGGTGAGTGAATGCAGTGTGGAGAAGTGAATCTGCTGCATCGCGTGACATCAGAGGTAGGAACAACTATATTACATTATTTCGCCATCAGATGGCGGCAAAGACTGTCTTTATGAGACAGTCTGTAAGACGCAAATGACTAGGGTGTCAGGGCACGGGAAAACCCCTTAACTGTTAAAAGTTCAAGATATTGCAGCGGACATTCAAACAGATTTTTATTATGAATATATGACTATATCTACTGTAAATGCAGGTACTCTCGTAATACTCTACTCTATAAGCTTCAATGAACAATATCAATGAGAAGTTTATGTTTATGTTGCTAAGATGGTTGCTAGGGGTGTTGTGCAGTGAAATGTTGAACCATTGAAGCGATCATTGCCGTGTTTTATCTGGAAAAAACGCCACTAACGTTAATCAGAACCAAGGACTGGAACTACCCGTTTTATATAGATAAATATACTGCAGATAATGGCTTTATTGGTAAATGATGTTGTTAAGCATTTATAATTGCAGGATGTTTTTTCGTTGCTATATTTTCGTCTTGATAATTTCTCTTGTTTTATCTTTCTATCTTTCTTGCAACAAAATGATATCTATGAAAAGTTTCAGTCTGGATTCAGACCGCATCATAGCACTGAAACTGCGCTCGTTAAAATCACAAATGATTTACTTTTAGCTTCTGACCAAGGCTGTATCTCAATACTAGTTTTACTTGATCTTAGTGCTGCGTTCGATACTATAGATCACACAATACTCTTAGATCGACTACAAAATTATACTGGTGTTCAAGGACAAGCACTAAGCTGGTTCAAATCATACCTATTTGACGGCTACCATTTTGTCTATTTAAATGGAGAAAAATCGATCATAACTCCAGTAAACTATGGAGTGCCGCAGGGATCTGTATTAGGCCCTCTGTTATTTTCAATATATATGATGCCACTTGGAAATATTATAAGGAAACATGGAATTAGTTTCCATTGTTATGCCGATGACACTCAAATATATATTTCATCACGGCCGGATGAAAACGCTACATTTTCCAAATTGACAGAGTGTGTTAAAGATATAAAAGATTGGATGACGCGTAATTTTCTTTTATTAAATCCAGACAAGACAGAGGTAATACTTATCGGTTCAAAAAACCGCCCACAAAACCTCGCACAATACAACTTTAACATCATAGGATGTCCTGTTACTTTATCCTCTACAGTAAAAGACCTGGGTGTTATACTCGATTGCAACCTGTCTTTTGAAAATCATATTTCATATGTTACAAAAACAGCCTTTTTCCACCTTAGAAACATTGCTAAGCTACGTAATATGCTATCAGTTTCTGATGCAGAAAAGTTAGTTCATGCATTCATGACCTCGAGACTGGATTACTGTAATGCTTTATTAGCTGGTTGTCCTGCATCCTCAATAAACAAGCTACAGTTAGTCCAAAATGCCGCCGCTAGAGTTCTTACGAGATCAAGAAAATATGATCATATAACACCGATTTTATCATCACTGCATTGGTTACCTATAAAGTTCCGTATTAATTACAAGGTATTGCTACTGACTTATAAAGCCCTAAACGGCTTAGCTCCAGTCTATTTAACGGATCTTCTATCGCCCTATAATCCATCGCGCTCTTTAAGATCACTAAATTCAAGGCTTTTGGTCATACCTAGGATATCCAGAACCACCAAAGGAGGGAGAGCATTTTCACATTTGGCTCCAAAACTCTGGAATAGTCTTCCTGATACTGTTCGTTGCTCAGACTCGCTCTCCCAGTTTAAAACTATATTACAGTCGCATCTCTTCAGCCAGGCATTCATATAATCCCACAGTTCAAACTACAATCCGGCCTCTATCCAATGCCAGAGGAGAACTGGCCCCCGACTGAACCTGGGTTCTCCCAAGGTTTTTTTTCTCCATTAAGGCACCTGATGGAGTTTTAGGACACCATTAGGTCACTTGATGGAGTTTTTCGGTTCCTTGCCACTGTTGCCTTTGGCTTGCTCAGTTGGGGATATTTTGGGGATATTTAATTTAATTTTATCAATCAATAAATTCCTCTTGAAACAAACTTTGTTGTATTATTTGAATTTAATACTGTGAAGCTGCTTTGATGCAATCTGTATTGTGAAAAGCGCCATACAAATAAACTTGACTTGACTTGACTTGTTTTAGTAAAAAAAAAGTATTTATAAAATTTTTACAATTTTCAAAACTCTTGGCTAAAAATATCCAAACTGATCACACTTGTAACCCAGCTAGTCATTCTTTCAAAACCTGATCCATGCTTTCATTACAGTTATGCACATTTTCAGTCCACATAATCAATGTTTCAAAACACAAGATGATTGTAATATGTAACGGAACATTTGGTTTAATCACCAAAACACACATGACCTTCTTTCAGTTTAGTACTTTTAAAGGAATAGTAAACACCAAACAAATAGTTCATGGCCCTGTATGAGTTTCTTTCTCCTGCTGAACACAAAATAAGATATTTTGAAGAGTATCGGTAACCAAACAGTTGATGGACCCCATTGACCTCCATAGTATGGGGGTAAAAAATATGATGGATGTCAGTGGGGTCAATCAACTATTTGGTTACCGATACTCTTCAAAATATCTTATGTTGTGTTCAGCAGGACAGAGAAACCCTACAGGATTGGAACAACTTGAGGGTGAGTAAATGATGACAGGATTTTCACAGAGATGGGACCAAGTCACACATGTGTAAGTCTCAAGTAAGTCTCAAGTCTTAACCTTCAAGTCTCAAGTTAGTCCCAAGTATTTTTTTCTTGGGCAAGTCAAGTCAAGTCAAGTCCTGTAGTAGGTCAAGTCAAGTCACCTTATTATTGTAATTTTACCTGCAGAATCTGATCTTAATAAAGTGAAAAGACAAGATATAAGTAGCCTAACTGTCAGTAAATTACAATAATTTGGATTTGCATGTAAATACTCATGTTCAGTAAAATACATCATGGAATCAAACAAAATTGTAACTTCATAAAATTATGTATTTTTCACTTCTGCCAACAGTGTTTGAAATGTTTTAAATTGTCAACATTGAGTCCATAAAACAAATAACAGCTTAACATCCAACAGACTCCTCTCTGAACACCTCTCTCTCTCTCTCTCTCTCTCTCTCTCTCAAACACAGTTTACTTACAACATTAAACTTTGTTACATTTCTCCTCTCTCTCTCACACACTCACTCTCACACACTCTCTCTCTCTCTCTCTCTCTCACACACACACACACACACACACACACACACACTCACTCATCGTCAGTGGCGGCTGGTGAAAAATATCTTCGGTGGGGCTGTGTTATATTCAGTCGGTTTCAATAGTCTGGTAACCATGGGAGTCTTTTAGCGTAGTGGCTCCGAGGTTGTGGAATGCTCTTCCTCAAGACATCTGTCAAACATCCACTCTTCTCTCCTTCAAAAACAAATTTTTTTATCTTAATATTACTCTTCTGCTCACAGTCTGTAAATTCTACATTGTTATTGATATGCTATTTGTTTGAATCCCTCTTTGTTTTGTGTCTTTAACCTAACTTTGTAAGTGACCTCTGTATATTAGGCCTACTTTCTGCCCTTGATATGTGTATTGTGCTTTGATGTTGATGTTTATTTTGTTCTATTCTTTAACCCTGTCCCAGTGGTTCTCAAACTTTTTAGAGTTGTACCCCATGAGGCTTTTAACATCCTTCTGCATAAGTTACCCACTCTTCAGTCGCACCTTTTTCAGTAAGGGACAATATTTGCCCCCTTAAATCAATTTTTCCAGTGCATTTTTACCTTTACAAATACCTTTATAAAATAAATAATGCTTTAAATAATGAATGTTCATAATAAATGTTCAATAGAGAAATATGCAATGATGGTAAAAACGAAGTGATGCTTTTAAATATTGAATTAAAACCGCCAGTAGGTGGAGAGTCATCGAGTCATTCATTCAGTAATGAAGCAAGTGGCTGTATTTATGAAATAATCATTGAATCATTGACTCTAATGATTCATTCAAAACCGCAGATTCGTTCACAAACACTGCTGTGTGCTGCAGTTCTGCGGTGGCTTTCGTTGGAGCTATTATTTTGTTGTAAAAAAAATTTTTGACAACTGTGTTGAAAATGAACATCACTTAATATTAATATTTCGTTTGTTGAACTGTTGTATAAAATCAATGTCACATTCGCAATCATGTGGATCTTCATATAATGTGATCATCATTAAACACAGAAACTCACACAGGGTATGTGTTTGTATCGAAGAGAGTTTGATTCTTATATCGATCTCCATGCACAGCCTGTGTCTATATTTGTTCTTCATGCCAGTAAGTGCTAAATCCCTACTTTTACAAAGGTAACGTACATTGTCGAGAACGGCAGAATAGCGCGATTTGCCGAGGCAGCAATCTGCACGAGACCTGTCATATAGCCTACGCTGCTTAAATGCAGAAAGTTTTGACCGCAAAAGATGAGGTAATTTGATCGGATGTCACGTATTTACAGCATTTTACCTGATAGAAATGCATGCTCAGTTTAAATCTTATTTTAAGGTGAGGTAGTATTAAAGGAACGGCAAAATTCAGCATTTTGTTCCCCTAGCAGCTAACGTTACCCCCTTCTGGGGGCAGTCATGGCCTAGTGGTTAGGGAGTTGAACTGGTAACCCAAAGGTTGCTGGTTCGATTCCAGAGCCGGTGGGAAATGACTGAGGTGCCCTTGAGCAAGGCACCTAACCCCTAATCGCTCCCCGGGCGCCACACAAAGGCTGCCCGCTGCTCTGGGTGTGTGTATCCACGTTTGCAGTGTCTGTGTGTGTTAACTACTCACTACTCTGCTCCTAATGTGTGTGCATTAACTTGGATGGGTTAAATGCAGAGGTCAAATTCCAAGTATGGGTTACCATACTTGGCCGTTACGTGTCACTTTCACTTTCACTTTCACTTTCTGTCACCTCACGTACCCCAGTTTGAGAACCACTGCCTTTTAATGTTACATATCTTTGTAAAGCGACCTTGGGTGTTGGAAAGGCGCTATATAAATAAAAATAATTATAATAATTATTAACCACCCAAACACAATTTAACACAAACTGCATGATACCAGTGCTCTGTGAAAAAGTCAGTAATTATTTAATGCCATATTACAAGGCTGAGGCTTCCTTACACAAAAACAAACAAATTGCACAAACTTTCCATTTGCATTTGAAATTGAA
The DNA here is from genome assembly GCF_965113295.1 of Leuciscus leuciscus. Lineage (NCBI taxonomy): Eukaryota > Metazoa > Chordata > Actinopteri > Cypriniformes > Leuciscidae > Leuciscus > Leuciscus leuciscus. The sequence continues at coordinate 32,057,514 of NC_138732.1, forward strand.
CTCACTTCATTCAGTCCGGTAACTGTCCATGCCGGATCTGTCCCCGCTGTTTTAAAATGTAATCACGGAAAGCAAAACAAGGCATTAGCATGACGCATCCACGCATGAGTGCGCGCGCAGCTTGGGGCGCTGAACAGAAGCGCCCATAGCTGACTAGATTTGAGCTCGCTGATTGGCTACAGTTTATGCCAAACATTTATATATTAAATCAGCAATTGGCTAAGCTGCTTCACAAACCCGCCTCTTTGGGGCGATTGACTCCAGCGCCCCAGAGCTGATGAGACGTGCACGCAGGTGGAGGAGACGTGTTAAAAAAGCAGACATTTTAATTTCTATCATATTTTTCACATATACTGGGTGCATTTAATATCTCAAACACAAAAAAATACTGACAATTTGTATGTATGATTTATGTATATATTTACTTATTTATTTAATGAGTGTGGCTCATAAACTGTGGTCTGGCCAAGCGGCAACCTCCCCGTCTCTCTCTTGAAACCAACACGGAAGTGAGTTAAACTGCAATTCATTGACTGGCCGCTTGGACTGGCTGCAGAAGTGAGTCAAATCTGTATCTCCCCCATGTTAAAATTACCAACTTTACAGCAGAAAAAAACATGTTTACAGCCTGGATCTCTATGTGGCTTTGGTCTATACAGCTAATTTTGCCCTTCATAACAACTGTGAGGGGGGTGCATTTTTTTATAACTCATCCGTTTAGTTGATTAATATTTAAATTTAAGGGTGTGGCTGTGGCCACTTGAGTGACAGGTGGGTTGTCGCCTTCTTATACTGTCTATGGTTGTCGCTGATGTCAATGCTAGCCGTTTGTCTGCTGTTACTAGCCGTCACTTCACCTCAGTAAATGTTAGCTGCTGAACTTGCCTTCTCTGCAGTGTTTGTGCTTTTCTTCGGGATTATTTCATACAATTTAATACACCCATTACTTGGGTACAAAGCCCACGGCTTTTGATTCTGTCGTCGTGGTCGAGTATCGTTCGAGAGAACAACCAGAGCTGTATTTCAGTTGTTTTCCTCTGTGAACATGCACTAATGGATGTCTGACAATTTCGTTGCTTTTTGGAGTTTTCAAATTTAAAAACGTCAATAAAGGCTCGTTCGTTCTGCTCTCACGGAACAGATTATAATATGTTTATGCCGTCAGATGAAATCCTGCAGGCGTCGGCGCTTTCTCCGTCCGTGCTATAAATGCACATGAATGAGAGCGGATTTTCTAGCGCATTTACTTGCACTTTAAAGGCAATATATCTATGGTTTAACTCATTTGAGAGGCGGCCAAAATCAGACCAGAATTTAAAATGGACTGAATAAGCTACGAACTTGAGCGATGCCGCGCTGACGGACCATAAGAAAGAGTGACTGACATGTAGCCTATGCACATAAATGACTGTCACACACACACTCTCGAAGAAATATTAGTGCATAATACATTTTCAACTAGCAGAATATTACAGAATCACAATACACAGTCTCACTTGTAGCCATGTCTTTTAACTATTATAATTCGAAGGGCAAAAATAGGAACTTTTAATTGGCTTTACATAATCAGCTAACTCGATCATGTCGAGGCTCGAGCTAGTGATTTCAGATAGCCAGGCTAGGTTCCTCAGCTCCACCAAAGCCCGTTACGCCCCGCCTCTTTGCCCATTTTCTGTTATCCGGGAGTGACGCAAGGCCAAGATGGCGACGGCCGGCTCCGCCTACTTTAGGCTTCAAAAATGCTCTTCAGAAACCTACGGGTGACGTCACGGACACTACGTCCATATTTTTTTACAGTCTATGGGTCTGGCTCATGGGGGGGCGGCGCCCTAGCGCCCTCTATTGGCCAGCCGCCCCAGTAGGAAAGATTAGATGAATGTGATCATTTATATTTGGGCCTTTTTTGGGCCTGAAATCGCTGATAAAACCTTATGGCTACTTTAGCTATTATTACATTAGCTAACTACCAACTAACCAGATAACATTAACAAATTGACAAGCACTTACTGGGCAGAATGGCTGTTAATGTTGCATGTCTTGCAAAGCGCTGTTCGTCTTTTGCCATCTTATGAACAATTCTTGAAGCCGAAAGCGATGACCCTCGGTACCCCTCCGGCTGACATGTTGATGTGATATCTGATCTAAGTGGGCGTGGTGTGCGTAAGGTACGAGAGGGCATGACTGATGATAGTTTCATGATCCAGTCATGACAACGCTATTCTCAGCCTGCGCTCCAGCTGGGTAATCAACTTGATTTTTAAAAATAATTTCTATATTTTATATTCAAACTGAAAACATGATGTGATTAACACTCAAGTCATTCAAGTCATCGTGTCTCAAGTCATGTCAAGTCCCGAGTCTTTAACTTCCAAGTCCGAGTCAAGTCTCAAGTATTTAATTTTTTGTCAAGTCAAGTCACAAGTCATAAAAATAGCGACTCGAGTCCAAGTCACCAAGTCACAAGTCCCCATGTCTGCCTCCAGCTGTTCCAGGAAGAGCTCCAGGAACTCCTCAGGTACGTGCAGAACCTCCTCAAAGTGCTGCAGGATGTAGTGCTGTGCTTTACAGCGGAGCTTTGAGCAGGAGGAAAAGTCCTCTGTCAACTTGCAGATGCCAATGCAGTTTCCTATATTAAATTTGAAATGCTGGGTAAAACTTCATTCATAGCCACTTCCAGAATAAAATTTCAAGAATGTGTTTGCCTAGATATCATAGTTACATTCTTTTTTCTGGCAATACACTCATTCATTTTCATGCATTTATATATTTGGACTTAGGCAGTTTCAACCGTATAATGTTGGCAGTGGAAATGATGTATATAATTATAATCATTTCTAGGTAATTTGCACACAATTGCAGTTCAAATGCTTCTTCTCACCTAAAGTAGGAGCTGCAGCCACACATGATGATCTTGTGCACTTGAAATTCTCTGTCATTTGACTTGATGATCAAGTCAGTGTGTTCGCCCAGTAAACGTGCTTCATCAAACACGTCAAAGGCTGTTGCTCTTATGTTCTCCATGTTCTCTCAGGACTGTAAATGTATTCAGTCTTCTCTCCTCAAACTCTGATTAAAGTCTCCTCAGGATTGTGTCTTTGTGGGACTTTTGCTCAGGAGAGTTCTATAGAATGTCTCTGTGACATCATAGTTGTAGAGCTTCAATATATCTTTTCAGTTTGTGTCTTGGCCACATAATTATTAAAGAGTTTTGTTTTATCGATTCCTTTTGAATGAAACATCTTCACAGTAACAAAGATATTAAACAGACACTACGGCTGTATCTGAAATTGTCCCTTATACTGGACCAGCAGTTCTCAACTGGTTTGGCCATGGGACCCACATTTTCCCATGGACATTAATATTATTATTGGTTTTTTTTTTGGGAATTTGACCGAATATATATGGTATTATCACGATATTGAAATGAGCGTTTTCAAACAATAACAGGTTTTATATATTTTTTCTTAAAACAAAACAAACTAAATTATATTTAAATCCAATAAAGTAATGCACACAAAAACTACATAAAGTAAACAAATGTTTTAAACTGATTCAAGTGTTATAAAGAATTATAAAGAACAATAGGTAACACTTTACAATAAGGTAAAGTCAGTTAATGCATTAACCAACATTAACATTGAGCAAAAGCTACATATGTTACCATAGTTATTCTTTGTTAACATTAGTTTAAAAAAATATATAACTGATCATTGTTAGTTCATGTTAGCTCAGGTCCATTAAATCCTTCTGAATTTAATAATGTGTTATTAAATGTTGAAATGAACATTAACCAAGATTAATAACTGCTTTAGGAGTATTGTCCATTGTCAGTTTATGTTAACTATAGTGAATTAACTAATAAAGCCTTATTGTAAAGTGTTACCTGTTACAGAATGCAGATCCAGACACAAAGAAATACATTGAAATGTGAGCTTTATTAACAGCACTGAGCAGAATGGAGAATACGGATGAGTATGCAGTTCAAATAGACTTTGAAGAATGAGTAAAGCTTAGTAACGAAGACCTTCCTTGTTTTACAGGTGCAGGAGATCATGGATAGTTGGACGGATGGCTGGATGGACGCACACACCTCTTCGTGTTTGGTGAGTATGCAGGATGATGACAGGAGAACACACGAGAGGAATACACTGGAGTACCAACGCTGGAGAACAGGTAAGCACTTCATAGAAACAAGACCAGACAATGATGTGAGACGAGGTGTGTGCTTTTGTAGCTGGCTTGATGATGGTGCAGATGAAGTGCAGGTGTGAGTGTTCAGTACTCTGGTGAAGGTGTGCTGTGTGAATGGCTGATGTGACAGCCTGGCAGATCCGTGACAATTACCCAACAATAATAAAGAATCAGAACATTTGCAATCAATGTGTAGGGCAGGGGTTCTCAACTCTGGTCCTCGAGGTCTATTTTCCTGCAGAGTTTAGCAGCAACCTTGATCAAACTCACCTGCTTATTGATCTTATGGGGACATTTTTTTGGTCCCCACAAGGAAAACAGCTTGTAAATCATACATAATGCAGAACATTTTCTGTAATGGGAGGTTTCAGATTAGGGGATATCATTTGTACAGTAAAACAAATCATTATTTCTATGGAAAATCCCCATAAAACATGAAGTGTGTGTGTGTGTGTGTGTGTGTGTGTGTGTGTGTGTGTGTGTGTGTGTGTGTGTGTGTGTGTGTGTGTGTGTGTGTGTGTGTGTGTGTGTGTGTGTGTGTGTGTGTGCGTGTGTGTGTGTGTGTGTGTGTGTGTGTGTGTAAATTAGTCTACTACAAACTTCCTTAACCGTATTTATGCTTACAGGGCACCTATTATGACCCTTTTCACAAGATGTAAAATAAGTCTCTGATGTCCCCAGAGTATGTATAAATATAATACCCAACAGATATTTTTTTTACAGCATGTTTAAATTGTCATTTTTTGGGGGCTCAGAAAAACACACCGTTTTAGTGTGTATCCCTTTAAATGCAAATGAGCTGCTGCTGCCGCCCAAAGGGTGGAGCCTTACGAGCTCGCGCTCAGAGCCAGGACAATCTCATCTGATAATATCAAAACAGAAACTCTCATTAGTGGTGTTCATTTCGACTCGGAGTCGGACAATAATGCCCACAGAGCCAGAGAATATATACTGTATGGAGATTGAACAGGTATAGTTTAGCTTAATTATGGTTATAACTTATTTGTCATCTGCTTTTATCCACTATTAATACAAGCCTGCTGTAGCAGACCTCGTCCGAATGATGACCAAGATATACTGATGAGTTCGATTAAGTTTATTGTACATCACACAAAAGATGAAGCGTTAGTTTTACTCCAGAAAATCACTGTAAGAGCAGCTAAATAAAAACAGTATAAGATGTGAGCATTTAAGTCTTATCCGAACAGCTTCGGAGTCATTGGAATAGTTATATGACTTATTTCGGGTTGAATGGTGGTCGTCTCGCACCCCCCAAGCGCCTTTGAGCCGAAAAACCACCCTTGCAACTTTGGGCCGGCGGGCGTGTATCGCTTGATATCAGGTCTCGCGTTGTAACGAATTGCTTTATGGCACTGCACAGTGCACACATACACGTAGAAAAAGGTAAAGTTAGATACTGAGTTCTTCACACTTTCGTCATGGCTGAACCGGTAAAAAAGAAGCAGAAAGCTAGGAAAGGTTTGTCGGAGGACCAAAGAAAGAGGAAACGGCAGACTGACCGAGCAAGGAGTCAGACTCGAGTAAATATCGTTCTTGTTGATGGACTAGTAGACATCTTCAGAGCTTATCTGTGCCTGTTCGATGTCCGACGCTTTGTAACGCGTTGTGTCAGGAGGAGAAATAGGGATAGCTCACAGATGAAGTTATTACAGAGGCCAGACAGACTCACGGAGGCGATTGGCATCTCACAACTTGCACTTTATTCCCCAATCGAACTCGTGTAACTGTTTGTCACCCATTCTACCGTCCACAGCTTTACTTGATAAACAAAAGTAAGATAAGAATGAGCATCAAACTGAAATAACCCGCATACATGGGGGTGTTCGAGGTGCACATACAATACAGACTGCCGACAGTTCAACAGGGCGCGCGCAGCTCTTAAAGGAGCCACACCTTATTTCCACTCATTACAGCCTCCATCCTACTGAACAGGTACCGGTATAGAGGGCGGAAGGGATCAGGCCGTGAGTGCAGAGACGGCTCTGCGCGAGTGGCGACAGTAATATTAAATACAAGTACTCCACAGCGACTCTAGGGGTCGCTGTTTGACAAAAACGGAAAGCTGCATAGTGTGCCTTTAATAAAGTGAAAGTGAAAGTGAAAGTGACACATGACGGCGCTTGTCTGAAGTTTTAAATCATTGGTTACCCGTAAGCCAATCACATAACGTTTGGTTATGACGTGTGTTATGTGCTGGCTCAGCCGCATCGAACTTCCACTGTAAACACATGTATGATGTGAAAACAAAACCATCGAGCGAAATACCGGAGTGAACATGGCTGTGAACGACTTTTGCAGATTATGTGAAGTAAATCTCCGCATCCACGGTACAATCAGCGTCTACGTCACGGCTCTCAGCCCGCCCTCTGTTCGTTGATTGGCCGGCTGTTTTGAGGCCGGAGGAAAACTGAGAGATAGGTCGCTATCTCAGACTGAGTACAGAAGCGAACTGAAATTGAGCGGAAGTACGAAGTCTGACGTAGTCAGGCTAGTCTACAGCTGCTCAAGCGTCGAAACAATGGCGGACTGTGTCCCGCTCCCTCAGGGCGGGTCTATGCTCAAACTGCAGTGTCAATCAACAGTCGTGGGAGGGGCCTGTGCAAAGTGACGTCACATTGCCGCGAATCTGAGAACGGCTTGTTCTGAGACAGTGCTTATGATTTATTGGGATTATAAAAAAAGCACTGGGTGGATTTTTATCATTATAGGGTGGTTGTGTACACACACTGCCAACACACATTTATGTTGGCATAACGTTGGCTGTCTTGCGCAGTCTACCCTCGTCGGACAGGTAATACAAGGTGCAGGCGACAGGGAACCGCATGACGGTCGTCTCAGCCTCGATGTAGGGACGCAGCAATTCGGAGAGTGACAGCAGCGATGACCTTGACATCCTACAATTTTCACGCCACTCATCCGGGACAACATCTTCATTTTCAAAGTTCTCCCACCAGACAGCAGTTCGCCCAGGTCGGACCCAAAACCGGCGACGCTGGCGGTGACGCGGACTGGTTCTTCGTGTTGGAGGGAGGAGAAGTTGTTGCAAAATTGCTGACCTCCGAGCACTCATTCGTCTCTGCTCCTCGACATAATGGAGCAGCTGTATTTGCAAATGCAAACACACGAAAAGAGTTTGCACCAACATAAATGTGACTGCTACTCTGAACGCTTCCATGATCACCAAAGCCAAATGAAAATGTAAACATAGGTCGCACTTTTGGCGTAGGTGCGAGCTCTGGCGCATACTGTGACGTTGGCTGCCTAAACATCCGTTTGTCTCAGTTTACATGCAAACGAAGATTTTCAAAATCTCCACTCTGGCCGGAGTTTTTAGAAAGAATCGGTTTCAGAGGCGAATTCTCCATTTGCGTGTAAACGAAGGGTGCAAACGAAGGGAAATGTCTCCGTTTTTCAAAATAACCATGTACGTGTAAACTGGGCCCAAGGCAACACTTAAAAATGTCTTGTGTGGACACCAAGCGGGAAGGAAGTCGACCAGAAGTTGAAGCCGGCCGCGTGCCACCATCTTGTAGCAGAACTTCACCTGCTGTTATAGCATCCCATTGACTCCCATTCATTTTGGCGTCACTTTGACAGCGAATAACTTCACATCTGAGGCGTTTAAAGACTCCATTTGTCCATTATTTATTTCTAAAGAAACACAACAATGTATAAAATGCTCCATTACCTTGTAGCTTATGTTATGGCCCGGTAGAAGCAGTTTTTGTAAAAGTAGGCTAAAGATTGCGTCATAACCACGCGACTCTCTGTCGCACAGTAGAGAGATTACCGTATGGACAGGAGGAGAAGCTCGCGGGCAATCGGGGGGATATGGAGGCAAAATGACAAAATAATGAATCAGAATACCTAGCAAAAGTTTCTCCTGCTCCTAGCTCGTGGATACCTCCTACTCACGCTCTCCGTCTCTGCAAGATTCGGAAGGGAATGATTCAGATTTCTCATGCCACAGCCACTAGAAGACAGACAGAACGTCACATCTACGTCGTCAAGCTCGGTTTGAGTCTGCGCGTCAGGAACGGAAGTCCAAAAAAATCGCTAAAAATGGGCTTCACTTGTCTCAATTGAGTTCCAATGAGATGGCTCTGTCCACTTCTTATACTGTCTATGGTGGACACAGAGCCGTCGCAATGGGGTAGGCAAGGTAGGCAGCTGCCTAGGGCCCCCAGCTGAAGGGGGCCCCCGATGGCCGCACGGTCGTTTAGGTTGTGTATCTGCCCTCGTCAAACAGTATCAACCACTGTAAACAAACTATCACAGTGAGACAGCGCAATCACTCTCCAGTACTGCTCCGTGAGAGGGGCCCCCCAAACTAGAGGGATTCCTCCTATGCAACGACAAACACTATGAGTGCCCTAATCACTGTAATGTTGAAGTGACATCCACCGTCGCGCACCCCCCATCAGGTCCCCCACTAGCTGTCAGTAACAGCGCTACGCGGGCATTTAAATTTAAAAATGTCATCATGAAGCGCTCATACCCTTCAGGATTTTCCAAAAGACAGAGAAAGAAAGAATAAAAACGCCCAAGACACAGCGGCAAGTAAACCATTATTAGCTCCAAATGCAACTGTCTGACGTGTTTTCACATCTCTGCGAACATAAACCTTGACATCAGTGACCAAACACAACGGTATGTGAGCGTTGTTAGAGGGTGAAAAAGTTAAACTAATAGTCATACACAACTTTGTTCTGTTTGCAGAATTTAAGCATAACATACACACTAGACAACTTCTCGCCCCTTCACTGTTGTAGCTACAGCGTTCGAAAACTTCCTTTGAGCTAAATCCTCTTGATGCACGAGCCCAGATTACGATCGCATGAGATTTTTTGCCATGTATAAAGGCAAAAGCTAGAGAAGTGTTGTAACTTACTCTTGACGGCTGTCTGCCCGCGGTTGCGGTCACCGGTAAAAACTTTGTCAATTCCAAACAAAATGAGCTGGTCCTATGACTCCCATCCCATGCAGTTAGGTCCAAACAAAATAATCCATCAAGTCCGGTTACATTTTAGGCGTATGCAGGCTATCAATTTCCGTTGGTGATGTTTCTATTCCATCTGGAGAAAAATGCCCTTTTTCCTTCGCGTTTGTCCTTTTATTCTTCTCCATCAACACATCTCAACACTTTGTAGGCTACCGTAACAACAGGTAGTTTTGCGTATGACGTTACTGTCTGTGGCATTATGGGAAGTTAAGTTCTTTTCCTGTAAAGTAAATATCGAATCCTCCACATTTCACTTTCATGATATGCAATGAGAATAACAATAAACGTATGGCTATTCACTTTTTTTATTTTTATTTTTTCTTTTGTTGCTTTATTAGGTGCTTTGCTTAAATTTCTTAAACACTTAAACAGTAATTCATGACTCTTAAAATGCACCAGAATTCAAGAAATCCCATCTGAATTTAAAAAATTTTCCTGAGGGAGGACTTGGGACCACTCTTTTGCCTAGGGCCCCCAAATATCTTGAAACGGCCCTGGGTGGACACCCCTCATGGGTGAGCAGTTGCTCATTATCATTTAAAGAGACATGCACCGAAACGGGTCGCTGTGAACAGAGCTGTTTTGGAGGAGGTAAAAAGGGTGTTGTTTTACACACCCATTGAGGAATTTTAGTATACGTTACACACTTTACATGAAGACCCTAAAGAATCATACCAACTTGTGGAAAATGGGCATCCGATGACCCCTTTAAGAGAGCAAACATACATCTGCATTGCCCTTCATTCATGCTATTTGAAATCTTTTTTCATATTACTTTATCTCTGTCATATTACTTTCTATATCAGTCATTTTTTTCTTTACATTATTTTTCTCAAATTTTACTGTATGTTTTGTGCTGTGTTGTACAAATATGTCTCAATTTGAAGGTGTTTAACGTCACGGGATGATGTTGTCAGGGCCGGCCCTGACCAATTTGCTGCCCTAGGCAAGATTTTACCTGGCGCCCCATGCATCACAGCCCATTTCACCCCGTCATTGTGTTCATGATTTAGCATATATATATATAGGCCTATATACACACACACACACACACACACATTACAGCCTAAACACAAATACCAAGAGCATTACATAGCATTCAAGTCAAGTCCCCATTATCTTTTATAGCACGATTTACAATAAAGATTTAATGTGAACTTTGCTATTTTTAATAAACCTGTAAATAAATCATTACTATGCCATAAAATGTACAGGCCAAAAGTTTGGAAACATTACTATTTTTAATGTTTTTGAAAGAAATTTCTTCTGCTCATCAAGCCTGCATTTATTTGATCAAAAATACAGAATTTTTTTTTATATTGTGATATATTATTACAATTTAAAATAATTGGTTTTCAATTTATTATACTTTAAATTATAATTTATTTCTGTGATGCAAAGCTGAATTTTCAGCATCATTACTCCAGTCTTCAGTGTCACATGTGACATCCAGTCTATCACATGATCCTTTAGAAATCATTCTAATATGATGATTCATTATCAAAGTTGGAAACAGTTCTGCTGCTTAATATTTTTTCATAACCTGTGATACTTTTTTAGGATACTTTGATAAATAAATAGTAAAATAGTTTTTTTAAATGTTTTAAAAATAGAAATCTTTTGTAACAACAATATACAGTAATTTGGGGTCATTTTTTTTTTTTTTTTTTTGAAATAAATCAATACTTTTATTCAGCAAGGATGTGTTAAATTGATAAAAAGTGATCGTAAAGATGATTTATATAATTAGAAAATATTTTTATTTTATTTTAAATAAATGCAGTTCTTTTTAACCTTTTATTCATCAAATATATTAGGCAGCAGAACTGTGTCCAACACTCATAATAAATCAGAATATTAGAATGATTTCTAAAGGATCATGTGATAGACTGGATGTCACATGTGACACTGAAGACTGGAGTAATGATGCTGAAAATTCAGCTTTGCATCACAGAAATAAATGATAATTTAAAGTATAATAAATTGAAAACCAATTATTTTAAATTGTAATAATATATCACAATATTTATTATTTTTTCTGTATTTTTGATCAAATAAATGCAGGCTTGATGAGCAGAAGAAACTTTTTTCAAAAACATTAAAAATAGTAATGTTTCCAAACTTTTGGCCTGTACTGTATCCCCACAACTGCACAACTGTAGAGTAAAACATTAATAAAAAAGTGATAATAAAAAATGCGTCTTAAAACTGACATGATTGTTACAAAACCACACAGTCTGGGGACTCTGGAGAACTCAGAACAACTGCTAACATTAAGTTTAAGGTAAAAATAACTGCCATGAAATTATAGTATCTTACTCCTATGCCATAAATTGTTCATTCACTACATCACTTTACCTCTGTCTTTATCCCCTTTTATCCTCTTCTCTTCTTTTTGGCACTGTATCTATCGCAGACTATGCTCATTTATAATGTGTCATGTAAATTCGGCCTTCCGTCACAATCAGGAAACTTTCACCGCGTCTAGAACTGGCGCGAGCTGCCAGGCCCGTTTCTACGAGCTGTGTGTTAACAAAAGCAGTGCTGTCTACATTGGATGCGGAGTCGCGCACGCTACACAACAAATTACCAACAACTGATCGCGCGCGCGCTCTGTTTCTGACGCACTTCAAGCACTCGATGGGCGGGGGACGATTGGTGAGCCGGACTTTTTTTTGTTTTTTTTGTAGTATTTCGAATTAATGGTTTTAAAATAGTATTATATATATATATATATATATAAAAAAAGTAAAAAAAAAAAAAAAAAAAAAAAAAAATCACTCGTTCACTCATTCTGGCGCCCCTATGGATGAGTGGCGCCCCTAGCATTTGCCTATACCGCCTATGCCGCGGGCCGGCCCTGGATGTTGTGAAGCAGTAATTTCCCATTGTCTTCATGAACACTTGTTGATTTTGTGCTGGTCAGATGAAGTCCGACTGAGCATTGAGAAGTAATTAAGATTATTCTACAAACACTTTTAGTGTCCTGGTCCTTCTCCTTCTCCTGTCCCGGTCTTTTGGGCTGAGCGAAGTTTTAACAAAGTGTTGACTGTTTGTTTTGAACATCAGGAGTGAGAGAGAGCTTCAGCACAACCAGATCTAGCCTAGTTTTCCTGCAGATTAAAGTCTGACATTTCTGACATTAAACATCATGATCTTTAATGTAGTTGAGTATGGTAAGTATGCTTATAGCAACGGGTTTTTGTACATTTTAATGTAAAAGACAGTTTATACTTAATTGGTTTTCAGTCTTTATTCAGGAAATTTGTCAGTAAATATAGATTTTGTAACAGACTAAATAGACTCTTTAGACTGGATGTTGCTTTAAGTCTATAACGGTGTCTTGATGCTCGTAACGGTTCAGAGGTGAAGTGAACTGTACATTTTCATTTTTTAAGATGACATTTTTTGAAGAGTTTGTATATAAAAAAAAATCGGTAGTGTTTAAGCACATTTCAGTTGACTACATTTTAATTTTGTATTTGTATTTCAACATGCGTATGTCAAGCATCTGTTGATTGAACTATTCCATGCTTTTTTTTTTTGTGCTTTAAATGCAAATAATTGTATGTATCTTTTGGCAGTTAAGTATTTTATGTTAGCAGCGTCAGTATAAAATTGCTTAGTAACTAATTCAACAACTATTCCTATTATCATATAACATGTAACAAATAAAATAATAAACAATAAACTGTTTTTTGTCATTTGTAATTGACAGAATCTTCACACTAGATTTCTAAATGTTGGACTAAATAAAACTTCTCAGTTGAATGAACTATGAAACTAGTTGAGCAAACATGTTTTAAAATTGAAGTCAATGGGCCAACTAAAAAAATAATATGTATTCTTTTTGATAATATTCAGTGTTGAAATTGACGATGAATGAATGAATGAATGAAGCATTTATATTGACGATGGTGAATGAATACAAACCAATAATATTTTATATTAACTACTAACAAATTATCTTTTTATTTGTGCATAATTTGACAAAAACAGCAGAATAAAAATATTTTATATGTGAAATGTACCTGGTTTTTATGTATACTGTTCACCTCATTTCATTTTGTTGGCTCTTTGGTAACTGGAAACAATAACTTTTTAAGAAATCATTTTCACTTGATAAATAGGCTATTCAAATGTTATATATTTATTTATTTTAGGTTTATCATAGTTTTACAATGAATTTTCATAGTTTTAGATTGAAAGTCTAGAGCTGGCAGGGTAAATCAAAATCTATATATAAAAGTAATTTAAAACATTCACACGTGATAAAAAAAAAAAAAAAGGTTCATGTAATTGTTTGAATCAACAACTAGAACATTTAAATAATAACCATTTCCATCCTCAGGAGTTCTGGCGCGGCCTTTGTGACGTCATAAGCACTCAGTCAAGAGTTCGGTGAGTGAATGCAGTGTGGAGAAGTGAATCTGCTGCATCGCGCGACATCAGAGGTAGGAACAACTATATTTACATTATTTCGCCATTAGATGGCGGCAAAGACTGTCTTTATGAGACAGTCTGTCAGACGCAAATGACTAGGGTGTCAGGGCACGGGAAAACCCCTTAACTGTTAAAAGTTCAAGATATTGCAGCGGACATTCAAACAGATTTTTATTATGAATATATGACTATATCTACTGTAAATGCAGGTACTCTCGTAATACTCTACTCTATAAGCTTCAATGAACAATATCAATGAGAAGTTTATGTTTATGTTGCTAAGATGGTTGCTAGGGGTGTTGTGCAGTGAAATGTTGAACCATTGAAGCGATCATTGCCGTGTTTTATCTGGAAAAAACCCCACTAACGTTAATCAGAACCAAGGACTGGAACTACCCGTTTTATATAGATAAATATACTGCAGATAATGGCTTTATTGGTAAATGATGTTGTTAAGCATTTATAATTGCAGGATGTTTTTTCGTTGCTATATTTTCGTCTTGATAATTTCTCTTGTTTTAGTAAAAAAAAAGTATTTATTAAATTTTTACAATTTTCAAAACTCTTAGCTAAAAAAATCCAAACTGATCACACTTGTAACCCAGCTAGTCATTCTTTCAAAACCTGATCCATGCTTTCATTACAGTTATGCACATTTTCAGTCCACATAATCAATGTTTCAAAACACAAGATGATTGTAATATGTAACGGAACATTTGGTTTAATCACCAACACACACATGACCTTCTTTCAGTTTAGTACTTTTAAAGGAATAGTAAACACCAAACAAATAGTTCATGGCCCTGTATGAGTTTCTTTCTCCTGCTGAACACAACATAAGATATTTTGAAGAGTATCGGTAACCAAACAGTTGATGGACCCCATTGACCTCCATAGTATGGGGGTAAAAATTATGATGGATGTCAGTGGGGTCAATCAACTGTTTGGTTACCGATACTCTTCAAAATATCTTATGTTGTGTTCAGCAGGACCGAGAAACCCTACAGGATTGGAACAACTTGAGGGTGAGTAAATGATGACAGGATTTTCACAGAGATGGGACCAAGTCACACATGTGTAAGTCTCAAGTAAGTCTCAAGTCTTAACCTTCAAGTCTCAAGTTAGTCCCAAGTATTTTTTTCTTGGGCAAGTCAAGTCAAGTCAAGTCAAGTCACAGGCTATGTCAAGTCAAGTCAAGTCCTGTAGTAGGTCAAGTCAAGTCACCTTATTATTGTAATTTTACCTGCAGAATCTGATCTTAATAAAGTGAAAAGACAAGATATAAGTAGCCTAACTGTCAGTAAATTACAATAATTTGGATTTGCATGTAAATACTCATGTTCAGTAAAATACATCATGGAATCAAACAAAATTGTAACTTCATAAAATTATGTATTTTTCACTTCTGCCAACAGTGTTTGAAATGTTTTAAATTGTCAACATTGAGTCCATAAAACAAATAACAGCTTAACATCCAACAGACTCCTCTCTGAACACCTCCCTCTCTCTCTCTCTCTCAAACACAGTTTACTTACAACATTAAACTTTGTTACATTTCTCCTCTCTCTCACACACACTCACTCTCACACACTCTCTCTCTCTCACACACACACACACACACACACACACACACACACACACACACACACACACACACACACACACACACTCACTCATCGTCAGTGGCGGCTGGTGAAAAATATCTTCGGTGGGGCTGTGTTATATTCAGTCGGTTTCAATAGTCTGGTAACCATGGGAGTCTTTTAGCGTAGTGGCTCCGAGGTTGTGGAATGCTCTTCCTCAAGACATCTGTCAAACATCCACTCTTCTCTCCTTCAAAAACATTTTTTATCTTAATATTACTCTTCTGCTCACAGTCTGTAAATTCTACATTGTTATTGATATGCTATTTGTTTGAATCCCTCTTTGTTTTGTGTCTTTAACCTAACTTTGTAAGTGACCTCTGTATATTAGGCCTACTTTCTGCCCTTGATATGTGTATTGTGCTTTGATGTTGATGTTTATTTTGTTCTATTCTTTAACCCTGTCCCAGTGGTTCTCAAACTTTTTAGAGTTGTACCCCATGAGGCTTTTAACATCCTTCTGCATAAGTTACCCACTCTTCAGTCGCACCTTTTTCAGTAAGGGACAATATTTGCCCCCTTAAATCAATTTTTCCAGTGCATTTTTACCTTTACAAATACCTTTATAAAATAAATAATGATTTAAATAATGAATGTTCATAATAAATGTTCAATAGAGAAATATGCAATGATGCTAAAAACGAAGTGATGCTTTTAAATATTGAATTAAAACCGCCAGTAGGTGGAGAGTCATCGAGTCATTCATTCAGTAATGAAGCAAGTGGCTGTATTTATGAATTAATCATTGAATCATTGACTCTAATGATTCATTCAAAACCGCAGATTCGTTCACAAACACTGCTGTGTGCTGCAGTTCTGCGGTGGCTTTCGTTGGAGCTATTATTTTGTTGTAAAAAAAAATGTTGACAACTGTGTTGAAAATGAACATCACTTAATATTAATATTTCGTTTGTTGAACTGTTGTATAAAATCAATGTCACATTCGCAATCATGTGGATCTTCATATAATGTGATCATCATTAAACACAGAAACTCACACAGGGTATGTGTTTGTATCGAAGAGAGTTTGATTCTTGTTGTGTTTATGTACTTGTCAGGAGATGGCGCTGTAGTTCACATGTTGATACCTATAAAAGGTGTAGAGTAAGAATGGAAGTTGTTGCACCTGCTGCCTAATCATGTACATGGCTGGCACTGTTATATTGCTTGTGGGTTTGAATAAACCTTGAAGAAATGAGAACTTTCTTGTCTTCCTGATTACTTGGACCTAGACATAACAAATTGGCGACGAGGATTTTGCTGTTCTACATGAAAGATGTCTGCTGTTGCTTCTTTTCCTACGCCATTCTTACCATGTCCGGGTGAGCCGTCTATTCCTTTTGGCGTCTGGTTGAAGATGTTTGAGAATTACTTACTTGTCATAAATGCATCAGGAGATGACTGGCCAGTTGCAAGAAAGCGAGCGTTGTTTCTTCATTGCCTGGGAACAGAAGGGCAGAGACTATTCTATACTTTACCAAACCCAGGAGAAACAATGGAGGATGCTATTGAGACTTTGAAACTACACTTTATTCCTCGACGTAATGTTGTGGCTGAGCGTCATGCATTCAGAAAACGAATTCAAGCACCAGGTGAAACAATCCTGCAGTATGTTGCTTCTCTTCGGGACTTAGCTACCACATGTGAGTTTGCATCTAATAATGATGAAATGTTGCGAGATCAATTAGTGGAGAATGTAAACAGTCATCGTATTAGAGAACGTCTGTTGTTAGAGACTGATTTGACGCTTAACAAGGCTATTACTATTGCTACACAAAGGGAGGCTGCTGGTGAACAAGCTAAACTTTTTTCAAATCAGACTTCAGTACCTGTGCAAGCAATACAAGCAACAAGTGTGCCTGCTGTTGATCGTTACAAAAGACAATCACCTTTGAAACCTCTGCCTGTGCCTTCAAAGTCTTTTGCTACTTCCTTGGCTCGTGCATGTTATCGATGTGGATCTACAAAACATCTTGCAAATGATTCCAGATGTCCTGCAGTTTCTGTAAAGTGCAATAATTGTCAAAAGTTGGGACATTTTTCAAGAGTGTGTCGTTCACAGCAAACACATTCTGTACATGAGATTGAACTTCCTGAGCTTCAGATTCTTTACATGCATGATTCAGTATCTAATAAGATAAAGTGTACTACTACTATCATGACTGCATCAGTCTCTGTACCTGTGGAGTTGATTGTGGATTCTGGATCTTCCATTTCCATTCTGCCTAAATCTGTGTATGAAAAACACTTTAAACAAGACTCTTTGCTGCCTCCTGCTGTTAAATTGGTGACGTATTCACGAAATCCAATACCAGTGCTTGGTTGTCTACCTGTTACTGTTACCAGAGATAATATGACCTGTAATACTTCAATCTTTATAGTCGAATGTGGCACTGCTCTTCTTGGAATGGATTTAATTAATGGATTGCATCTCAAGTTTGAAGGTTCTTCCATACTTCCAGGACCGACTCCGTCTTCAGCCTCTGTAATGCGACTTTCTGCTTCTGTGCCTGTTACTAAGCTAGGATGTGCAAAAGGATTTGAGCATAAGGTAAAAACTTCTTCAGTGGAGAAACCTGTACGTCAGAAACTCAGACAGTTGCCATTATCTGTTCGAAATGCTGTCAGTGATGAACTTCAACGCCTTCTTGACTTGGGTGTTATTGAACGAGTGGATGCATCACCGTGGATTTCTCCAATTGTAGTTGTTCAGAAGAAGACCGGTGGTATTCGCATGTGTGTAGACCTGCGAGAACCAAATAAAGCTGTTGTTGCGGACAGTTATCCTTTGCCCCATATTGATGAGATGATGTCTATGCTGCGTGGAGCAACTGTCTTTTCTACAATTGATTTAGAGAATGCTTATTTCCAGCTCTTGTTACATGAAGAAAGTCGTGATCTGACTGCATTCATCACCCATGAAGGACTATTTAGATTCTGTCGAGTACCTTATGGCCTTGCTTCAGCTCCATCTGCATTTCAGAAAATGCTAGCAACTGTATTACAAGGATTGCCAAACGTAGCCAATTATTTGGATGATGTCATTGTCTGGGGACGCACAAAAAGTGACCATGACCACATGCTTAAAGTGGTTCTTCAGCGTATACATGATGCAGGCTTACAGTTGAATGATTCAAAATGTCACTTAAATAAAAGCAGTTTGCGCTTCCTTGGTCATACTGTGTCTGCACAGGGTATTCACCCAGATGAGGATCATCTTAGTGCAATGCTTCATGCTCCTGTTCCTAAAGATGTACATCAGCTCCGTTCCCTTCTTGGATTGTTGTCATGGTACAATAAATTCATTCCAAATTTCGCTACAGTTGTAGAACCATTGCGTGCTTGCATCAGACAAGGTTCTGAGTTCAGCTGGTCAGATGAGGCTCAGAAGAGTTTCAGTACTGTAAAGGAGTTGTTACTCCAAAGCCCTGCTTTAGCATTGTTTGACCCTAACTTGCCTATTGTCGTTTCAACGGATGCGTCAGATTATGGACTAGGTGCTGTATTCTCTCAAATTCATGAAAACAACACAGAGCACATTGTTGCATTTGCTTCAAGAACATTGTCTACTGCAGAACGCAAATATTCAACAATTGAAAAGGAAGCTCTAGCATGTGTCTGGGGTGTTGAAAAATGGAGAACTTACCTCTGGGGTCGAAAATTTCTTCTACGTACGGATCATCAGGCCTTGACAGTGCTCCTCTCCTCTAAAGGCACAGATCGCGCTGGAATGAGGATCGCACGTTGGGCAGAGCGACTCTTGTGTTTTAACTATGAGGTGAATTATTATCCCGGCTCTCAAAACCAAGTTGCTGATTATCTTTCACGCCTACCCTTGCCTGCTTCTGATGAGGATCTTTCCGATACTGAGCCGGAGTTTGTTGCATTTTTGTCTTCTGAAATGTCTGCTGTGTCTCCAACTGAATTTGCTCTTGCCTCTGCATCATGCTCAGAAATGACTGCATTACGTGCTCAGATTGTTCGTGGATGGCCTTCTTCATCAGCTGCTGTGGGGGTTGTTCTACGTCCATATTTTCAAATACGTCATGAACTTGCTGTGCAAAAGGACTATGTGTTTAGAGGGTCACGTCTTGTTGTTCCTGTTGCATTGCGACGTGTTTTGGTGAATCTTGCCCATGAAGGTCATCAAGGAATAGTGCGTACGAAACAGCGCATTCGTGAACTTTACTGGTGGCCTGGTATTGACTGCTTGGTTAAGGAACAGATCAAGAATTGTGAAGTTTGCTTGTCTTCTGATAAGGTTACAACTGTTCGTGCTGCACCTTTACAACCTGTACCTTTTCCAACTATGCCATGGGAAAAAGTGGCTGTTGACATTGTTGGCCCATTTGAAACCGCTACCTGGGATTGTCGGTACATTATGACATTGATTGACTATCATAGTAAGTGGCCAGAAGTGGCATTCACTTCTTCAATCACAAGTAAAAATGTGATCAACTTCTTGACGTCAGTTTTCAGCAGATTTGGAAATCCTCATTACATTGTATCTGACAATGGATGTCAGTTCAAGTCAGTGGAGTTTGCTGCATTTCTGAAAGATCGAGACATTCAACACATACATACGTCAGTGTATCATCCAGCTGCAAATGGAGCTATTGAGCGATTTCATCGAGTACTGAAGAGTTCTATTCAATCTGCTATTCTGTCTGGAAAGCCATGGAAATCAACAGTGACAGACTTTCTTCAAACTTACCGTGCTACTCCCCATGCTGTTACTGGACGGTCTCCTTCTGAGTTACTCTGTGGCAGAAAGTTGCGTACTCGTCTAAATGTTCTCCCTCTTCCTATAACTTGTAAGGATCCTGCTGTGAGTCAGAAAGTGGCATTGTCTCAAAAGAAGATGAAAACATACACAGACCTCAAACGAAGAGCCTGTACTCCTGAGTTCAAACCTGGAGACTGGGTGCGTATAAAAATTCCAGTTCATGTTCCAAAGGGACATCCTAGATTCTCAAAGCCTTTGAGAATTGTACATCAACTTGGTCCATGCACTTACCAGTTATCAGATGGAAAAAACTGGCATGCATCTCATCTTTCTCCAGCTTGTGCACCTGTGGAAAATGCCATTGATAGTGAACTGGTGTCCTTGCCCCTCCAGTCTGTTCCTTCCTCTACGGTGTTGCCTAAAAATGAACTTGTGAACTTGCCTAATCAAATTGCTTCTCCATCTGTTCCTGTAAGGTCTTCTTCAAGAGTGAAACGCCCTCCGCGTTGGTTGCATGATTATGTTACGTAGTACAAAAGACATTGATTATTTTGTGCTAAATGAGAAATTAATTCTAGTTCTAATATGTCTGGTTACAGAATGTAGAATATATTGTTAAACTAATTGAATTGGATGTACATTTTGTATAGATTTTGCCTATTGCACCAACTATGTAATTTGGGTGGAATTTACAGTTTTGAGTAAAGGGGGAATGTTGTGTTTATGTACTTGTCAGGAGATGGCGCTGTAGTTCACATGTTGATACCTATAAAAGGTGTAGAGTAAGAATGGAAGTTGTTGCACCTGCTGCCTAATCATGTACATGGCTGGCACTGTTATATTGCTTGTGGGTTTGAATAAACCTTGAAGAAATGAGAACTTTCTTGTCTTCCTGATTACTTGGACCTAGACATAACAATTCTTATATCGATCTCCATGCACAGCCTGTGTCTATATTTGTTCTTCATGCTAGTAAGTGCTAAATCCCTACTTTTACAAAGGTAACGTACATTGTCGAGAACGGCAGAATAGCGCGATTTGCCGAGGCAGCAATCTGCACGAGACCTGTCATATAGCCTACGCTGCTTAAATGCAGAAAGTTTTGACCGCAAAAGATGAGGTAATTTGATCGGATGTCACGTATTTACAGCATTTTACCTGATAGAAATGCATGCTCAGTTTAAATCTTATTTTAAGGTGAGGTAGTATTAAAGGAACGGCAAAATTCAGCATTTTGTTCCCCTAGCAGCTAACGTTACCCCCTTCTGTCACCTCACGTACCCCAGTTTGAGAACCACTGCCTTTTAATGTTACATATCTTTGTAAAGCGACCTTGGGTGTTGGAAAGGCGCTATATAAATAAAAATAATTATAATAATTATTAACCACCCAAACACAATTTAACACAAACTGCATGATACCAGTGCTCTGTGAAAAAGTCAGTAATTATTTAATGCCATATTACAAGGCTGAGGCTTCCTTACACAAAAACAAACAAATTGCACAAACTTTCCATTTGCATTTGAAATTGAACTCACTTCATTCAGTCCGGTAACTGTCCATGCCGGATCTGTCCCCGTGTTTTAAAATGTAATCACGGAAAGCAAAACAAGGCATTAGCATGACGCATCCACGCATGAGTGCGCGCGCAGCTTGGGGCGCTGAACAGAAGCGCCCATAGCTGACTAGATTTGAGCTCGCTGATTGGCTACAGTTTATGTCAAACATTTATATATTAAATCAGCAATTGGCTAAGCTGCTTCACAAACCCGCCTCTTTGGGGCGATTGACTCCAGCGCCCCAGAGCTGATGAGACGTGCACGCAGGTGGAGGAGACGTGTTAAAAAAGCAGACATTTTTAATTTCTATCATATTTTTCACATATACTGGGTGCATTTAATATCTCAAACACAAAAAAATACTGACAATTTGTATGTATGATTTATGTATATATTTACTTATTTATTTAATGAGTGTGACTCATAAACTGTGGTCTGGCTCATGGGGGGGCGGCGCCCTAGCGCCCTCTATTGGCCAGCCGCCCCAGTAGGAAAGATTAGATGAATGTGATCATTTATATTTGGGCCTTTTTTGGGCCTGAAATCGCTGATAAAACCTTATGGCTACTTTAGCTATTATTACATTAGCTAACTACCAACTAACCAGATAACATTAACAAATTGACAAGCACTTACTGGGCAGAATGGCTGTTAATGTTGCATGTCTTGCAAAGCGCTGTTCGTCTTTTGCCATCTTGTGAACAATTCTTGAAGCCGAAAGCGATGACCCTCGGTACCCCTCCGGCTGACATGTTGATGTGATATCTGATCTAAGTGGGCGTGGTGTGCGTAAGGTACGAGAGGGCATGACTGATGATAGTTTCATGATCCAGTCATGACAACGCTATTCTCAGCCTGCGCTCCAGCTGGGTAATCAACTTGATTTTTAAAAATAATTTCTATATTTTATATTCAAACTGTAAACATGATGTGATTAACACTCAAGTCATTCAAGTCATCGTGTCTCAAGTCATGTCAAGTCCCGAGTCTTTAACTTCCAAGTCCGAGTCAAGTCTCAAGTATTTTATTTTTTGTCAAGTCAAGTCACAAGTCATAAAAATAGCGACTCGAGTCCAAGTCACCAAGTCACAAGTCCCCATGTCTGCCTCCAGCTGTTCCAGGAAGAGCTCCAGGAACTCCTCAGGTACGTGCAGAACCTCCTCAAAGTGCTGCAGGATGTAGTGCTGTGCTTTACAGCGGAGCTTTGAGCAGGAGGAAAAGTCCTCTGTCAACTTGCAGATGCCAATGCAGTTTCCTATATTAAATTTGAAATGCTGGGTAAAACTTCATTCATAGCCACTTCCAGAATAAAATTTCAAGAATGTGTTTGCCTAGATATCATAGTTACATTCTTTTTTCTGGCAATACACCCATTCATTTTCATGCATTTATATATTTGGACTTAGGCAGTTTCAACCGTATAATGTTGGCAGTGGAAATGATGTATATAATTATAATCATTTCTAGGTAATTTGCACACAATTGCAGTTCAAATGCTTCTTCTCACCTAAAGTAGGAGCTGCAGCCACACATGATGATCTTGTGCACTTGAAATTCTCTGTCATTTGACTTGATGATCAAGTCAGTGTGTTCGCCCAGTAAACGTGCTTCATCAAACACGTCAAAGGCTGTTGCTCTTATGTTCTCCATGTTCTCTCAGGACTGTAAATGTATTCAGTCTTCTCTCCTCAAACTCTGATTAAAGTCTCCTCAGGATTGTGTCTTTGTGGGACTTTTGCTCAGGAGAGTTCTATAGAATGTCTCTGTGACATCATAGTTGTAGAGCTTCAATATATCTTCTCAGTTTGTGTCTTGGCCACATAATTATTAAAGAGTTTTGTTTTATCGATTCCTTTTGAATGAAACATCTTCACAGTAACAAAGATATTAAATTCAGAATTACTGCCATTATAAGTAAAATTACAAATAAATGGGCAAGCTTAATTTTTTTTTTTTTTTTTTTTTTTACAATATTTACAACTGGAAAAATTCAACAAACAAGACTTTGAACAGTCACTAAGACACTACGGCTGTATTTGAAATTGTCCCTTATACTGGACCAGCAGTTCTCAACTGGTTTGGCCATGGGACCCACATTTTCCCATGGACATTTATATTATTATTGTTTGTTTTTTTAGGAATTTGACCGAATATATATGGTATTATCACGATATTGAAATGAGCGTTTTCAAACAATAACAGGTTTTATATATTTTTTCTTAAAACAAAACAAACTAAATTATATTTCAATCCAATAAAGTAATACACATAAAAACTACATAAAGTAAACAAATGTTTTAAACTGATTCAAGTGTAATAAAGAATTATAAAGAACAATAGGTAACACTTTACAATAAGGTAAAGTCAGTTAATGCATTAACCAACATTAACATTGAGCAAAAGCTACATCTGTTACCATAGTTATTCTTTGTTAACATTAGTTTAAAAAAAAATACAACTGATCATTGTTAGTTCATGTTAGCTCAGGTCCATTAAATCCTTCTGAATTTAATAATGTGTTATTAAATGTTGAAATGAACATTAACCAAGATTAATAACTGCTTTAGGAGTATTGTCCATTGTCAGTTTATGTTAACTATAGTGAATTAACTAATAAAGCCTTATTGTAAAGTGTTACCTGTTACAGAATGCAGATCCAGACACAAAGAAATACATTGAAATGTGAGCTTTATTAACAGCACTGAGCAGAATGGAGAATACGGATGAGTATGCAGTTCAAATAGACTTTGAAGAATGAGTAAAGCTTAGTAACTAGGGATGCACCGATACCGGTATCTGGTATCGGCCTCGATACCACATTTTCTAAAGTACTCGTACTCGTTAAAAGTCCCTCGATACTGGGGGCCGATACCACGTTCTGAGAAATGTCTATGTTTGAGCGGCGTGTAAGGGGTTAATCAAAGGCGCCGAGTGCCCGCCTCCAGGCACGCCCCCGCAGCTCAGAGCGGGGAGAAGGCGAGGCGAGACGAAACATGTCAGCCGTGTGGAACTATTTCAAAGTGAATGAAGACGACAAAACAAAGGCGGACTGCAAATTGTGCTCAGCGAAATTGTCCAGAGGAGGCTCAAAAGGTAGCGCATTTAACACAAGTAATTTAATCAAGCACCTAAAATCCCAACATGACAACGAGTACAAAGAGTTTACCCACGCTTCTAAATCAACACAACCCACGCTGCAGCAAACTCTTTCAAGACAAGAGAAAATGTCCAGAGACAATCCACGTGCTGTGAAAATAACACAGGCAATTATCGAGTACATTGCATTGAGTGACCAGCCACTCTCGGAGGTAGAAAATGTGGGATTCCTGCGTCTCCTCCATGTTCTGGAGCCCAGATATGATGTCCCAAGCCGCCGCTACATGACTGACACGGAGCTGCCTAAACTACACGACTCCGTGAAAAAACATATCCACAGCCTACTGCAAGCCTCCTCTACGTTTAGTTTCACCACGGATATTTGGACAAGCAGTGTTAGCCCCGTGTCGCTAATTAGCCTAACCTCCCAGTGGATAGACGAGAGTTTCATGCCGCAACGAGCCATATTACATGCGAAACAATTCCGCGGCTCGCACACCAGCCAGGCTATAGCGCATGTGTTTGAGGAAATGCTCCAGACATGGGGTATACCTAAAACATCAGTACATGTTGTGCTTCGAGATAATGCCAAAAACATGATTAAAGCCATGAATGACGCAGGGCTCCCAAGTCTGCCGTGTGTCGCGCACACGCTCCAACTGGCTGTTCACGAGGGCTTATTAGCACAGAGGAGCATAGCAGATGCTATAGCAGTGGGGCGGAAAATAATTGGGCATTTTAAACATTCCGCCTTAGCCTACTCCCGCCTCGAGGACATTCAGGGACAGCTCAACCAGCCAATAAAGAGACTACAGCAGGACGTACAGACGCGCTGGAACAGCACGTATTACATGCTCCAGTCCCTCATTGAGCAAAAGCGAGTGCTGGGGGTGTATGTGTCCGAGCATGAGGGAGTTCATCCGCACTATCTCACCGCTCACCAATGGGCTCTTATGGAGAAGACTGTTGCCATCCTTGCCCCCTTTGAGGAACTAACTAAAAAAGTGAGCAGCTACGACGCACTAGCCTCTGATGTCATCCCAGCTGTGACTGTGCTAGTGAGACTTCTAAACAGAGAAACAGACGAGGACCACGGCGTCAAGACAATGAAAGCAACCTTACTGGCAGCTGTCAAGAAGCGCTTCAGTGACGTCGAGACCAACCCACTGTACTTCATCTCCACCATACTTGACCCAAGGTAAAGTCTGTGTGCTATAGGTATTCAATGATAAACTACAGTACTAAATGTAAGATTAATTTCCATCTGAAATATTATATTATATTTTTGTAACTAAAATACACAAATACAAATGTATGCAATATAATATGAAATATATTTCCCTTATTACTACCAGAAAGCCAAATGGCTGGCATTTGTGACAGTGGTTTAGGGGAAACTAAAATCTGTCCTATTTTTCCACATATTAATACATTCATGAATTTTGTTCAGGTATAAAGATCGCTTCTTCTCCAACAATGCTCCGGAGGCCAAGCTGCACCTGAAGCAGGAGCTGCAGATGATGTCCAGAGCTGAGGCAGAGGGGAGTCGGGCAGAAGCTGCAGAACCTCCTGCTAAACTGTTCCTCAAGGCCCAGGCCAGCACTAGCAGCAGTCTGGACACTGTATTTGAAGAAATCGCTAAGGAGCAGCCCCAGGCAGCACAGCCGCTGGCAGCAGGTGCTGCCATTGAGCTCGACACATACCTCGGAGAGGCCCCAAGCCCTCGTGAAGACAGTCCTCTGAAGTACTGGGGTGTCAACAAAATCAGGTTCCCCACTTTGGCTAAAATGGCCCATAAATACCTCTCAGCCCCATGTAGCAGTGTGGAAAGTGAAAGGCTTTTTAGCTCAGTGTCACACATTATAGATGAAAACAGAAACAGGCTGACTGCTGATAATGCAGAAAAGCTACTTTTCTTAAAAAAAAACCTGCCACTCACTTTTTCTAAATAGGCTCCATTAAGTGAGTCGTCTTAGACTTGATGTTAATACCTACCTCAGTTGCACTGACTGCCACAGTTCTATGTTGGTGGATGTTGTTAGTTTATTCAAATATTGTGCACTAAATAGCAAAGATGTTTATTAATGCCCCTTGTGTCGTCCAAAGCGGCAGAGTTTACAACAAACTGAAAAAAATACTTGAGTTGCACTGTCACTGTTTACATTTTTTTTAATAATTATTTATTCTGTAATATGTTGCATACAACATGCTTTTCATTTTAAATAAATGTTCTTAATTCCAAACTAGTCCCTTGTTTTTTTGTTAAATTATATG
Source organism: Leuciscus leuciscus (assembly GCF_965113295.1). Lineage (NCBI taxonomy): Eukaryota > Metazoa > Chordata > Actinopteri > Cypriniformes > Leuciscidae > Leuciscus > Leuciscus leuciscus. The sequence goes on from NC_138732.1 coordinate 32,084,469, forward strand.
ACTAAAGTGTGTGTGTGTGTGTGTGTGTGTGTAAATTAGTCTACTACAAACTTCCTTAACAGTATTTATGCTTACAGGGCACCTATTATGACCCTTTTCACAAGATGTAAAATAAGTCTCTGATGTCCCCAGAGTATGTATAAATATAATACCCAACAGATATTTTTTTTACAGCATGTTTAAATTGTCATTTTTTGGGGGCTCAGAAAAACACACCGTTTTAGTGTGTATCCCTTTAAATGCAAATGAGCTGCTGCTGCCGCCCAAAGGGTGGAGCCTTACGAGCTCGCGCTCAGAGCCAGGACAATCTCATCTGATAATATCAAAACAGAAACTCTCATTAGTGGTGTTCATTTCGACTCGGAGTCGGACAATAATGCCCACAGAGCCAGAGAATATATACTGTATGGAGATTGAACAGGTATAGTTTAGCTTAATTATGGTTATAACTTATTTGTCATCTGCTTTTATCCACTATTAATACAAGCCTGCTGTAGCAGACCTCGTCCGAATGATGACCAAAATATACTGATGAGTTCGATTAAGTTTATTGTACATCACACAAAAGATGAAGCGTTAGTTTTACTCCAGAAAATCACTGTAAGAGCAGCTAAATAAAAACAGTATAAGATGTGAGCATTTAAGTCTTATCCAAAACTCTCTCTCTCCCTTTCATTAGCATGGAACATACACAGCGAAGTACACAAAACACTCGTTACAACTAACAGTAAACAAATATATACACACCTTTTCAGTCTGTGCTTAAAGGTGAACTAAGTAACTTTTTTACTTTAACCGAACAGCTTCGGAGTCATTGGAATAGTTATATGACTTATTTCGGGTTGAATGGTGGTCGTCTCGCACCCCCCAAGCGCCTGTGAGCCGAAAAACCACCCTTGCAACTTTGGGCCGGCGGGCGTGTATCGCTTGATATCAGGTCTCGCGTTGTAACGAGTTGCTTTATGGCACTGCACAGTGCACACGTACACGTAGAAAAAGGTAACGTTAGATACTGAGTTCTTCACACTTTCGTCATGGCTGAACCGGTAAAAAAGAAGCAGAAAGCTAGGAAAGGTTTGTCGGAGGACCAAAGAAAGAGGAAACGGCAGACTGACCGAGCAAGGAGTCAGACTCGAGTAAATATCGTTCTTGTTGATGGACTAGTAGACATCTTCAGAGCTTATCTGTGCCTGTTCGATGTCCGACGCTTTGTAACGCGTTGTGTCAGGAGGAGAAATAGGGATAGCTCACAGATGAAGTTATTACAGAGGCCAGACAGACTCACGGAGGCGATTGGCATCTCACAACTTGCACTTTATTCCCCAATCGAACTCGTGTAACTGTTTGTCACCCATTC
>NC_138732.1:32090825-32199157 GCF_965113295.1 Leuciscus leuciscus
AGCTGATGGCGGGCACAAAGCCAGCCCAGCTCTGCTAAAACTGCAGTTCATGACATTACATCTGTCTCTGTAAAGACGAAGCAAAACTCTTTGCAGTTGATACATGTAGCATGATTTAAACCGACTAAATAAAGACGAAGGAATTTTTTTTAGTGCGAGGACGTAAATCTGAACTGAGCCGATCCTCAGTTTCAGTCGTAATAGGCCTTATTAATACGTTAACGATAAACTCCTGGTCAGAAATTGGTCTCGCGATCCAATTTTGAAAACCTATGCATTATCATAAAGTGCTATTTTGATTAATGTTTATGGGAGGTGGAACAGATGCAATAATTCCTGTTCACAGCTGTAGTAATTAAACAGAAGTCTAATGCCTGTTTGCTCACAGCTCTATTAAGTAAAACAGAAGTCTAATTCCTGTTCACAGATGTTTAATTCCTGTCGTGCTCACAGCTCTATTAACCCTCTGAGGTCGAGAAACGCGCCGACGCGTTTTGCTGGATTTTTTTCACATAGCAGCAACATAAACTTAAATTACTCCGTCATTTATGGTTATACAGAAAAAAGAAATATAAAAAAAGAATCTGTGATATTTCTACTTTTGTATGTGTCCACTTACAATCAAATCAAAACATTGTGCTTTTGTAAAATAAAGAAAATAAACAGGGTGTGCGTTCTGCCTCTCCGTCGCGGTGAACTTTTTTTTCTTGAGCACGTCTATAAACTGAAACAAAACTCAGCGAATCCTTCTCACACATTTATGAGCCATATACCTTTATACACATTTAAGTGTGTACTTTTAAATGATCGGATTCAAACTGCAAACAAATATTCTCTGTTTAAGTAATTTGTATAAAACCAACAGGATGTCCAGTATCTCAAACGCTTGCTAATTACTTTTTAATTCGACACGCCCACTCGCGCAAAAGTGATTCACATGCAAATCTCCACATGGAACGCGAACACCCTCGTTACCTCAAACACAAAACACCAAAACACTTCACAAGTCTCTGCTTTTCGTCGAGTTTGGAAGACACGTCTGAGCTTACATTGGATTTATCCCAGAAGAAGAAGAACGCGATTTGAAGACAAGAAAGATGTAAGGTAAGAAATTCTTACTTATTAGTTTATGGTATTGTTGCATAAACTTCACATTGCAGTTGAACTGTTGCTAGATATATGGTGAATATTATACTATTTAGACCCGTGTTTCCTGTTAAATACTGTTTGTGGATATCTGCTCAAACATAGATATGTATAACCATAATGTTTAATATTTTGGAGCGCGATGGCGTTTGAATGTATCATATTTTGGAGCGCGCTGTGGGTTTGAGTATCATATTTTGGAGCGCGCTGTGGGTTTGAATGTATCATATTTTGGAGCGTGATCTCATTTCATATCATCATAACGAATGGAAACATTTGAAGTAACATATGATAATCAATATATTTTTCTCTAGCGTAGTTGTTCTTGAAATCTTTTGGAAGATTTAATTTATTGTTATTATTATTTTATGCAGGTGGGTAGTAACGAAGTACATTTACTTCGTTACATTTACTTGAGTATTTTTTGGGAAAAATTGTACTTTTAAAGGAGAACTCTGTAACTCTAGCGAACTCTAGTCACTTCTTCGCTGATTTTCCCTTTTGTTGTCGCATGTTTTCCCCACGAGCTCCCCCTACAGCTGTGGGGGGGCGTATATTTCACAACACAGTCGTAAAAACTCACTTGCGGCGGCCTCCTCCCCCTCTCTACCGCTGCTCATGTGCGTTTGTTTTGATCGGAGCAAGCCAACTGTATCGCGTGGAGCTATGTCTACCGAGGTGAGTAATCTGGTAATACATCATACATGCGTGTGTGTTTATGTCGAATTGCCGTAAAGCAATTTGTGTTTCGCGCTCGTTCTCGTTCTAGTTCTCGCTTCTCACGAGACTTCCAATTTCACTTTGCCGGGACGGCAGTGCGCAAGTTGCAAGGTTGGTTTTCCGCCTGGGAACGCTGGGGGGAGCGGGGAAAGTCACCAATATCACCAGAACAGGTTGTTTAACCATCCAAATGATTTCTAGACAGTTTTATTAAGTTAAAAAAGTGACCAAGTTCTCCTTTAAGAGTAGATTTGAATGTGGGTACTTATTACTTTTACTCGAGTACATTTCTAATGAAAAAACTGTACTTTTACTTCGTTACGTTGGGCGACGTCCTTCTCGTTACTTTATTTTGATGCAATGTGTTGTTAAATGCGTAGTTTATTCCAAGCGCGATGTATCTTTTTTTCTGGGCTTGAGCGATGCTCAATTCACAAATGAATCACTCTTTTGAGTCGATTCTGTTCAAAGACTTCATCAAACAAGTTGGCAGATCTGTCTAAATCGGTTCGCGAATCAGATTCAGTTCCTGATTCTGTTCAGTTCCTGCACGCACTAAATCATCTGAAGCGATTGCAATTCACACTCGACTCGGAGTCGTAACAGGAAGATTTAAGGACATCAAGAGCGTTAGATGAAGTGGCCGTGGACCTACAGTACAGTCAAGTGAGAGTAAATCTTCAAATGCATCATATATTTGCCAGCGATGAAGATCTTTATTAGTTGAACATCTTCGTAAGCTGTCTGTGAATGAATGATTCCACAGGACGATACATTCGATTTCATTTAACTCAGGTAATACATTTTACAACCAAACAGATTATTATGCCATGATAGCACTACTAGAAAGGATGACATTACCCGTTTTTTGGACATAATACATTCATTTCTACATTAAATAAGCTACCATTGTTCACAGTTTATGAACACCCGCCATCCTGCGGTAGTGTGTGTGTATTGTTGCGCAGTGGCGTACGAACTCGACTTGAAAACGAATGCCTTTGCCTGCCGTACACACAGTTAACCAGTTTAAACATGCTTGCAGAAATATACATTATTTGATTATATTTTGGAGAACAGACAGAAAAAGATCCGTCGATGTACTTGTGTTTGTTTTTTTGTGTTCAGATGTTCAGTAGCAGTGATGAGCGCGAGCACATGTGAAGAGTTTTAACTCTTTCTTCTCTGTGTCAGTTACATGCCTTTGAATGCAACACTCTGCAGATTCACTTTATTTCGACATTGTCTAATAATCCAAATGTAGTTGTATAAGTTACTATTATACAAACCAAAGGACAGGCAATGATTTTCGGGCTACAGATGGCAGAAATAATGTTTTTTGTTGCAAAGAGAGCCAATCTACTTATGAAAATAATAGTCATTTAAATAAAAAAAATCTAAATAATATTATTTTATATATATATATATATATATATATATATATGACGACTTCAGATGCAAAAGCCTCTAAGTACCATCTGAAATTTTCTTCTAAAAGAGCATTTTTATCAAGTTTGTATGTTTATGTTCAGTTATTTCACTTAAATGGCAATGAAAAGTACCTATTAATTGTCATTAAAGTGAAATTACTGAACTTAAATATACAAGCTTGATAAAAATGCTTGTTTTAGAAGAAAGTTTCAGATGGCACTCAGAGGCTTTTGCATCTGAAGTCTTCATATATATATACTGTATGTATATATATATATATATATATATATTAGGGATGTCAACGATTAATCGACGATCGATTAATTGTCGATAATACATTTAATCGATACAACTTATCGATCATCGATTAAGCAGGTCTTCATGCGCGTGCGCGCTGCTCAACCGCGAAACATGTAAAGCCAGCGCGCCGGAGTTATGTTTGGGACCATTTTACACCTTCATCATGACTATAAGTTTGCGTGTGCATTCGCAGCCTTTTGTTTTGTGCAAATGTAAGTTGTAATACTGTTTATTTTCTGTAGGCCTATCTATATCTGATTGATCTCATATTGGATGCATTTGGTTAAGAATTAACTGTAGTAAAGCGTCAGCTTCAGCGCGCGCAGCTCAAACGGCAGTGCACGACTAATAATGACTATTGAGACTGTAATATTACATAACATTATAAAGATTACAATATTGTAATAAAACATTGTGAATTATTTGGGTTTAGTTGCCGTGTCGCGTTGCTCCAGGAAGAGCGCGTCCACAACATGAGTAGTTCTGAATGAATGGCACGTAACTTAGTTCAAGTTCACTTGTGCATGAATTTGCGTCATTTTGTGCAGATATAATTTGTAATATTATGTTTATTTTGAATATATCTGATTAATCTCATATAGGATGCGTTTCTTTTAGATAAATAACGTGCTAGCAAAGTGCTCCAGTTTAACGGTAGCAGATTCATTCAGCGCGTGCAGTTGTTCCAGGAAGAGCGCGTCCACAACAGTCACACTAAGCGCATATGAGGCGGCGTTGGTGACAAATTGTATTAGTAGTTATATTTGATTATTAAATAATTAATTTAATTATCAATCACATCGAAACATTTTACAATCCTACTAGCCCTTTATTTATATTTAAAACCATTCTCATTGATTTGGTGAGGAACATAGCGTTTTGAGCAGCATTTGCAGACCCTGTCATGCTGTCACAGCCACTGCAGTAGACGCATATCGCAGTATTAAGGCTAACGATTAATCGATTAATTGATCGTTAATTTAAACGACGATCGATCATGGGAATTTGTGAAAATTGACATCCCTAATATATATATATATAAAAAATAGAGGCCTGCCCTATATGATCCGAAGTAAGTTACTCGCTACTTGAGTAGTTTTTTCATTGGATACTTTTTTACTCTTACTCAAGTAACTATTAAGATTATTACTTTTACTTTTACTTTGAGTAAATATTTCTATAAGTACTTGTACTTTTACTTGAGTACAGTTTTTGGGTACTCTACCCACCTCTGAGCACTGCGTAGCCTATGCCTACAAGGCACAACAAACCTGGTGTTCATTAGGCTATATATTGTTGGAAACGTGTGTGTGTGTGTGTATTCTGTGAATTTAAAAAATAAATTTTAACCAGAAAAATCTAAAAATCTATTCCCAAAATCGTGCAGCCCTATAGTTTCTCTTGATGTCAGTATGTTCACAGTTTTTTCCTTTTTTTTTTTCTTTCAGGGACCAGATGCAACTGAGTCCTGCTGACTTCAACATTCACATGAGTCTCTGTACATGAACATGGTAAAGTGAAAATCAAACACCTTGGAAATTAAAGCTGGCGTCGGCAAATTTTTTTTGATCATATTCAGTGTAATCGACACTATAATCCGACAGAACAACATAAATAAGGTGGTTTTAGAAAAAACCCCGAGCTTCTAACTCCACCTGGAGCGTGTTATTTGTTTTGCAAAAATCCAGCGCTCCCGCTTCATCAGGTCCAATCAGCGCAGGGGGGTGTGAGATCTGACTGTCAATCACAGGTCGTGCACACGCCACAGATCCCCCTCACTCGCGCACGTTAATATCACATGCACACGCCACGCCTGAAGTTCGCCTGGAGATTGCATGAAGCGTAATGGCGGAGAGAAAATCTACTAACAAGCTTCCAATTCCTCGGTTATTGCTATCTATGGATAGATTAGCCAGGGCAGCCTACCTCCGAGTCCATGGTGTTGATAGATGCTGAAGAGACGGACGCGTTCACAGAAAATCAGGTACACACGCACAGTGACGCACTGACGAGCACGACCTCGATGGGAGGGTGCTCGCTGGTAGTGGGGAGGGGCATGAGAGTTGTAAACATTCAAAATTTTGGCTAATCGACCCAATCTGCCAGACTTGCCGACGGCAGCTTTAAAGGTATGTACAATGTTTTTAGGAATGGCACAAAGGTCTCTGTCTTTGGATCATTGTTTTCAATGTGCTCTTTTGTCATTTGTATTTTTGGATTGTGTTGTGTTGTAAATAAATCCAAACAATCTAAAAGCCATTCTTTTTTAAATCTCCTCATTCTTTGTGCAAGGTTGCTCTGAATGACAGGGCCTGATCGCTCCTAATAGGGCAGTTAGGGGAGTGTCTTTGTCTTTCTCAGGTGTTAAAAGCTTACATATTCATGAGATGATCACGCCTCTTCGCATATGGCTTTGTCACACAAAACACGTCTTCGAAATTTTAAATCAATATATTGTCTTATCTGAATGAGCAGTCAGGGTGATTTTCACATAGTTTTGGAGCAAATATTCTAGGCTATGTCATACAATTTTCAAAAGTCTTGTGAAGAAATAATCAGTATGGGTTTCATGGCCTTATTTCAGTGAGAATTTTTTGGGGTATTTTCACAAACCACGCATAAATGTCATTATCTCAAAACTACAAACTTTTACATACATGCTGCTGATATATTATTGTAGCAGAGTTTGTGCTGAATACAGTGTAATCAGACTTTAGCCATGAAAATGTCACTAGTAACAGAAAAAAACACAAATGTCAGAGCATGTCAGACCACCTCCAGGGCCCAGAAAACAGCTCAGACCTCAGAGGGTTAAGTAAAACAGAAGAAATAATTCCTGTTCACAGATGTTTAATTCCTGTCGTGCTCACGGCTCTATTAATTAAAACAGAAGTATTAATACCTGTTTTTATTTGAACCGTTTAATGTGTAATGTGTAAGTAAACAGAAGTTCTAATTCCTGTTTCTATTGTAAACCATATATAATGTGTAATTGGAGACCAGTTTTATGAATTAAGAAAACAGATGAACTTCTTCTTTAAACCGTCTCATGTGTATAATGTATAATGTGTAATTCCTGTTAGTCACATGTTGTGAAACTCGCGTCATTTTCCGCATGCAACAGAGCGCGAAATGAACCCATATTTCAGATAAAAGATAATAATCTGCAGTCTGAATACCCCACTGACCAACACTAGAGGGCAGCCTTTAAAGGTGTGGCAGTTCTCAAATCACGCGCCCCACTGACGTCACGCCTGCATGAGCGCAATATCGCCATCTGGTGGACGCTCTCAGATAATACCGGCTTTCATTTTTCTGCTAACAATTTTCCTCTCTCTCTCCCCCGAGGATAGAAGAATGGTTTGACTCTCAAATATTCACCTGCATTCAAAGCTTAGCTTATGCTGATGTTATTTGGAGTTAGACAATTCTTCTTTTCTGTTTTTGACTGTCACACTTTAAGTGAAGTTCGAAAAAAAAACTTTTCGAATTAAAGCTTAGATTTGATTCACTCAGTTAATTGATAGTCCACCTATGAGGAAGCACGCCACCGTGTGGCCATCTTGGGTCGAGGTATCAATATCTGTTTCACCCCCAGTCTGCATTGAAGTGTCTCAACATTGCTACCCTTCTCGTTTGATTATTTTATAATCAATACTAATAACTTAAGTGTTATTGTAAGGATTATAGGAAGTCATTCTGATTTTTCAGTTTAATTATTGTATAATTAGTATTTATACTCCACTGTTCTCATTCTAATTTTCTTTTCTTCTTTATTATTATTTGGACCTCTCCTTGCATGCTTATTTGAATTTTAATTTAAACTAGTTTGAATTTTAATTTAAATTGTTTTCACTAACAACCAGGTGGACCACGGAGAAGGAATACGCCCCTTTCCTTTGTGGCACAAACCCACTGCAGGGCCTATCCCTTTGCCTGCGTCTCGAGCCTGTGTTGTTTATTTGAATTTTATTTCATTGATAATTTTTTCTCTTTCCCCAGCCTCTTCAAAGGGGGGGGGGGGGGGGGGGGGGGTAGGTTATTCTGATAATTATTACCATCGGTTATCATAATTCCTTTCAATTGTATCATTATTTTGGTAAAGCCTTTGCCTCTGACCCCTGCATACATATTTACTCAATTTGATGAAAACAGAAAGCCTTAATTCACTTTAACTCTAACCTCTTAATCCCTTATTGTGTATCTATTGGCAGGACTCAGTCAGTGCACTGTGGTGATCCGAAAGTCATCTTTGGTGGTTTCCGGTGGGCGGGGATCATCTGTCCGACGTTACTGACACTGCGCTCTGTCTGGTGTTGGGACCGTCGGAAGGTCTGACCGCGCCCGCTGGTTTCCACCTGGATGACCTCTATTCACCCCAGGTAAACTAAAGTTTGATAGAACCCATCCACTTATTGGGAACCACAGAATACTAGCTATTCCTTCGGGTGTATTTTAAGTGCTTGGACCCACCTTTCTCTCTCTAAGACACACCTTCTTTCGAGGTCCTGTCCCGATAATCCACGCATCTCCTGGCCCTATCAGGAACTCTAGCAGTGTTAATAGGCTTAGGCCTCTTTCTTTTCTTTAATTTTTTTTTTATTTTATAACACTCCCCGTGTTATTGTTTGTGACATTTCATTGCAGACCAATTCACTTCCTTGTGTTGTGTTTCCCTCTGATCTTCCCTACCTTCAACTTTGTTTTTTTTTTCCATTCTGTTGTGATTTGTTTCTCTCATTTCACTTAGACACAGAACCTAAGAGAGACCCCAGGAAAGCTGAATAATAGAGTGACGATCAAAAGTGGGCGTCGCTAAACGACCCCCCCAGGCTACCGCCTGTCCAAATCTCTATTGTGGGTTTTACCCATACCCACGAAATTGGCTCCGCTAACTGTCGACATCAGTTAGCCCCGAAATTCTCATAAACGGCATAGCCCGTATGAGTATAGCTCATTAACCCTATAAACAAACTTGCATTGTGTCTCTTTTTGTGTGTGCTGTGCTTCTCTCACCACAGTAAGCAGAGATGTCGAGCTCACCCAGTCCTGCAGTCCGCTGGCACGACCTCGAGACGTGGCTGCGAGAAATGATGGCAACCATTCTGCCCCAGGATGCCGCTGACCCACAGTACCTGGACCAGTTTGAGACCTACGATCCAACCCAGAAGTACGACCACGAGCAGCTAGTCAAAATCTTCGGAAAACTCGCACTCAACCTCGTCACCAAGGCCCGGGCCAGCGAAAGGACCAACCTCGACCTGGAGCAGAAGGCAGCCGCACTACGGCTTCAAGCCACGGAAGCCCGGAAGGACCGAGCCCACACACAGAGTCGTCTAGACCAGCTACTCTTCCTGACCGAGGAGGAGGACGAGACGGACACAACGCTACAACAGGAAGTTGAAAGACTTCAAAATGCCCTGGACGATCTTCGTCGGCACACAGACCTTACCACAGAGAATCAACACCGTTCCAGGCCAGCAGATGGCAGCACGACGGTGACGGTGCTCATCCAAAGCATCGGACCGAGCGCTCGGAAAGATTCTGGAACCAGCACCACCCGCCGTCCAGAACTCCAAGCCCAGACCGTCGAACTTGGAACCACTCTCCCCAGAACACTGGTGAGCCCGAGTCTTCTTACACAACAGATGAAGACAGTGCAGCCACGTCTGACACAGACACAGAAAACGAACACTAACACCGACTGCTTCAAGGTCATGACTGAACTGCAGCTGAGTAACCACACCAATGTCTGCGCCACATACAGACAACCCACCCACCCACCCTAACGATTGCAGTGATTACACAGCACAAACGAACTTTACCAACTACACTGCACGCCTCAGAGCCGCTAACGCTACCTCCGCTGTGTACAAAGAAAGTCATGCGGGCCTCTGATGAACAGACTTTTCCTATGCCACCACTTACCCCTCCACCACCCTCGCAGGCCATCTGAGCTCACTGACAACCAGTGCCTCAGACAGCTGTCTGCCACCACGCACATGTTGCGTTCACAAGACTTCAATACGCATTGTGCACCTGTTGCCATCACAGCGCCAAAGCTTGTAAGGCCACAAAGCACAAGGGGGGGCCAGGCGTAACAATGACGCCACATGTGCCAAAAAGCCATGCATGGGACATCAAAGCATGTGGCATACAAACCTCAGCGAACCAAAAAGACTGTCCTAAACCAACCAAGGACGACCCTCGCTGAAATTTTTCCTCCCTTTCTCTCTCTCTCTCCCTTTTACCTCTAACAGGATGCTGTGGTGGTTCGCGAGGAAGCAGCCACGATCGGACATCACCTCACCAGGTCCGGCATCCGGCATCGCATGGAGAGAGCAGCCCCGGTCCTGACTACCAAGGCAGGACCCACACTCAGAAAGTGTACGTTCGACTCAAACCCAGCAACGTCGAAAGAGCACACTACCTCAACACAGCAAACATAGTCACAGTAAGACGACCTGTGGCCGAAATTCAGACCGAACTTCCACAGCTAAAAGAGCAACCTACCACGAAAGCGACACACAACTGTACTCGGTTCCAAACCCGCACGTGTGTACTTTGACTAAAGACATTCATTATCTCTGCCCTAGCAACACCTTCCTCAGAGACACAAGCAGAGATTGTAGGTGAACGATGGCTTGCTAACACACCTGCGCACACAGCCACTGTAACTCACGACCAACATGACACTGCCACACGTGTCAACATGCTCAGAGTATGTCGATTCAAGTACCAACAGGTGCCATCCCACACCTTGGTGACCTGTCATGGTACCATCTTACGAAAACAACCTGAGCCAGACAGCACTGGAACTCCCATCCTCCAAGAACTACAACTTCACCTTAGATCCAGAACTGGACCTCTGGTTTGAGGAAAGGGGGGGGGGGGGGTCCCAACTCATGAACATGGCTCCTGTCAACACAGCCCTCCAAGCATGGGCAACCGCCCAGCCTGAATACCTCACCTGTGTCCAAATCTGGACCGCAGCTGACACTGTGCTGTGTCTCTCCATGAACATCTACAGTCAAGCTCACGAAAGCCGTGTCCGAAGGTCTCAGAGGGAATCCCCGGAAAGGGGGTGCCAAGTCAAAGACCACGCCGAACCTCATCGAGCTGAATCCTCAGCTTCTAAGGACCACCTGCTATCCTACCATCATGATCCACCTGCTACACGACCATCAGGATTCACCTGTCATCCATTGTGCTAATTTGTTGTTCGATGAAGTCCATCCCCGGTCTTCATCTAACAAAAAGGGGGAATTATGTAGCAACAATGACATCTGCTTTTCGCACTAAGTAGATCATGTGATGGCAAAACACATCGTCTTTGTCCTTACTGGTTAATAATTACCCCACAAGGACCAATTCACCAGCGCCGGGGTGTCTGAAGCCCCCCAGTTCAGCGTGGACTCCCTGTGACTTTACAGCCTCATGACATTCCAACCACACACACACACACACACACACACACACACACACACACACCCCCACACACACACAAACATCCTTTGTGTAACTTAACATCCTTTAAGTATGTAACTCAGGCTTGTATCTGAACTTCCTGTATGCATGTGTGATTAATGCATGTGTGATAAACTTCGCATTGCTACAACCTTCATGTGATGCGTTTGATATCTCTGTAATCCTCTCCAGCTAACGGAGTTTAATTCCGATAGCAGAATTCAGTGATGCGCATTGTTTTATAAGTTCATATGTCTGGAGAAAATCCTCCCCAGTTAAAGTCAATCATGACTCATTCGAGTGGGCGTGTCTAACCGGACAAAGGAATCTTCCCGTTCGAAAAATCTCGACAGCTGATTCGTCCTACACGAAGGAGGGGACGGCACATGGGACACTGATAAAAGTCCAAAACCTTCTCTCTTCTCTTCCTCTTATCTCAACTCATCCAACTTCTCTTGATCCTCTCCCTGGCGCAGCGCTTCTCCAAGGAACATCTGAAGGAGGCCCTGGCCTTCTCCATCGAACGAACCCATGTTCGAGTCGTAGCTGCCGGTCTTTGCAACTAAGATTTCCAGCCTCTCCCATCCCGGGAGACGAACCTGAACTTTCTCGGTAACATTACATTCAGTGAGCCTTTCAAGCTTCCCGCGACACCGGAAGACGCAGCAGAAACAGGACACCATCCTCGCTTCTTGCATCAGCTTCAGCCTGACCAGAAAGAGCACTCGCAAGTATATTGATTCCTATAAAAGCTGTTCCAGGTGTCTAGGTCTTAGGTCTGTGAACTAAGTTACCCTCTATCTTCCCTCTATATCTTTCTTTCTTTCATTTCATTTTCATTCTGATCACGCTATGTTTATGTTTTTGTTCGGTTAAATGTTTACTTGTTTGTTTGCATTTTTACGTACGTTTATGTTTGTAGTTTATATAATCTCTAGTGTGTGCCATTTTATTAATAAACCCATTTATACTTTTAATTGTCTCTGTGTTTGAAAACCCATCTTATAAAGTCAATGAAACTTCAAGATCTAAGCTACAAGCTCGATATAAACTACATTTGGTAGTTCTTAATTCAGAAACTCAGTAAGTTTGATATTCGTGGCCAGAAGATAAAACTTTCTTGGAGTTTGAAGAGGGATACCCCCTTCTTAACTGTAATGATCAGACAGTACAGAACAAGGTAATCTCGATAATTGATAAAATAAATGTACATGCGACTTATGAATTATGACCATGAGTCATATTTATTAATATTTTCAAAATTCCCTATATTCTTGAGCTAATTCACATTTACCCCGAGTCGTTATTGTTACAGTTTATACTTAATTGGTTTTCAGTCTTTATTCAGGAAATTTGTCAGTAAATATAGATTTTGTAACAGACTAAATAGACTCTTTAGACTGGATGTTGCTTTAAGTCTATAACGGTGTCTTGATGCTCGTAACGGTTCAGAGGTGAAGTGAACTGTACATTTTCATTTTTTAAGATGACATTTTTTGAAGAGTTTGTATATAAACAAATCGGTAGTGTTTAAGCACATTTCAGTTGACTACATTTTAATTTTGTATTTGTATTTCAACATGCGTATGTCAAGCATCTGTTGATTGAACTATTCCATGCTGAGAAAAAAAAAACGTTTTTTTTTTTTTTTTTTTTTGTGCTTTAAATGCAAATAATTGTATGTATCTTTTGGCAGTTAAGTATTTTATGTTAGCAGCGTCAGTATAAAATTGCTTAGTAACTAATTCAACAACTATTCCTATTATCATATAACATGTAACAAATAAAATGATAAACAATAAACTGTTTTTTGTCATTTGTAATTGACAGAATCTTCACACTAGATTTCTAAATGTTGGACTAAATAAAACTTCTCAGTTGAATGAACTATGAAACTAGTTGAGCAAACATGTTTTAAAATTGAAGTCAATGGGCCAACTAAAAAAAGAATATGTATTCTTTTTGATAATATTCAGTGTTGAAATTGACGATGGTGAATGAATACAAACCAATAATATTTTATATTAACTACTAACAAATTATCTTTTTATTTGTGCATAATTTGACAAAAACAGCAGAATAAAAATATTTTATATGTGAAATGTACCTGGTTTTTATGTATACTGTTCACCTCATTTCATTTTGTTGGCTCTTTGGTAACTGGAAACAATAACTTTTTAAGAAATCATTTTCACTTGATAAATAGGCTATTCAAATGTTATATATTTATTTATTTTAGGTTTATCATAGTTTTACAATGAATTTTCATAGTTTTAGATTGAAAGTCTAGAGCTGGCAGGGTAAATCAAAATCTATATATAAAAGTAATTTAAAACATTCACACGTGATAAAAAAAAAAAAAAAAAGGTTCATGTAATTGTTTGAATCAACAACTAGAACATTTAAATAATAACCATTTCCATCCTCAGGAGTTCTGGCGCGGCCTTTGTGACGTCATAAGCACTCAGTCAAGAGTTCGGTGAGTGAATGCAGTGTGGAGAAGTGAATCTGCTGCATCGCGCGACATCAGAGGTAGGAACAACTATATTTACATTATTTCGCCATTAGATGGCGGCAAAGACTGTCTTTATGAGACAGTCTGTCAGACGCAAATGACTAGGGTGTCAGGGCACGGGAAAACCCCTTAACTGTTAAAAGTTCAAGATATTGCAGCGGACATTCAAACAGATATGTATTATGAATATATGACTATATCTACTGTAAATGCAGGTACTCTCGTAATACTCTACTCTATAAGCTTCAATGAACAATATCAATGAGAAGTTTATGTTTATGTTGCTAAGATGGTTGCTAGGGGTGTTGTGCAGTGAAATGTTGAACCATTGAAGCGATCATTGCCGTGTTTTATCTGGAAAAAACCCCACTAACGTTAATCAGAACCAAGGACTGGAACTACCCGTTTTATATAGATAAATATACTGCAGATAATGGCTTTATTGGTAAATTATGTTGTTAAGCATTTATAATTGCAGGATGTTTTTTCGTTGCTATATTTTCGTCTTGATAATTTCTCTTGTTTTAGTAAAAAAAAAGTATTTATTAAATTTTTACAATTTTCAAAACTCTTAGCTAAAAAAATCCAAACTGATCACACTTGTAACCCAGCTAGTCATTCTTTCAAAACCTGATCCATGCTTTCATTACAGTTATGCACATTTTCAGTCCACATAATCAATGTTTCAAAACACAAGATGATTGTAATATGTAACGGAACATTTGGTTTAATCACCAAAACACACATGACCTTCTTTCAGTTTAGTACTTTTAAAGGAATAGTAAACACCAAACAAATAGTTCATGGCCCTGTATGAGTTTCTTTCTCCTGCTGAACACAACATAAGATATTTTGAAGAGTATCGGTAACCAAACAGTTGATGGACCCCATTGACCTCCATAGTATGGGGGTAAAAAATATGATGGATGTCAGTGGGGTCAATCAACTGTTTGGTTACCGATACTCTTCAAAATATCTTATGTTGTGTTCAGCAGGACAGAGAAACCCTACAGGATTGGAACAACTTGAGGGTGAGTAAATTATGACAGGATTTTCACAGAGATGGGACCAAGTCACACATGTGTAAGTCTCAAGTAAGTCTCAAGTCTTAACCTTCAAGTCTCAAGTTAGTCCCAAGTATTTTTTTCTTGGGCAAGTCAAGTCAAGTCAAGTCAAGTCAAGTCAAGTCACAGGCTATGTCAAGTCAAGTCAAGTCCTGTAGTAGGTCAAGTCAAGTCACCTTATTATTGTAATTTTACCTGCAGAATCTGATCTTAATAAAGTGAAAAGACAAGATATAAGTAGCCTAACTGTCAGTAAATTACAATAATTTGGATTTGCATGTAAATACTCATGTTCAGTAAAATACATCATGGAATCAAACAAAATTGTAACTTCATAAAATTATGTATTTTTCACTTCTGCCAACAGTGTTTGAAATGTTTTAAATTGTCAACATTGAGTCCATAAAACAAATAACAGCTTAACATCCAACAGACTCCTCTCTGAACACCTCCCTCTCTCTCTCTCTCTCAAACACAGTTTACTTACAACATTAAACTTTGTTACATTTCTCCTCTCTCTCACACACACTCACTCTCACACACACTCTCTCTCTCTCTCTCACACACACACACACACACACACACACACACACACACACACACACACACACTCACTCATCGTCAGTGGCGGCTGGTGAAAAATATCTTCGGTGGGGCTGTGTTATATTCAGTCGGTTTCAATAGTCTGGTAACCATGGGAGTCTTTTAGCGTAGTGGCTCCGAGGTTGTGGAATGCTCTTCCTCAAGACATCTGTCAAACATCCACTCTTCTCTCCTTCAAAAACACATTTTTTTATCTTAATATTACTCTTCTGCTCACAGTCTGTAAATTCTACATTGTTATTGATATGCTATTTGTTTGAATCCCTCTTTGTTTTGTGTCTTTAACCTAACTTTGTAAGTGACCTCTGTATATTAGGCCTACTTTCTGCCCTTGATATGTGTATTGTGCTTTGATGTTGATGTTTATTTAGTTCTATTCTTTAACCCTGTCCCAGTGGTTCTCAAACTTTTTAGAGTTGTACCCCATGAGGCTTTTAACATCCTTCTGCATAAGTTACCCACTCTTCAGTCGCACCTTTTTCAGTAAGGGACAATATTTGCCCCCTTAAATCAATTTTTCCAGTGCATTTTTACCTTTACAAATATCTTTATAAAATAAATAATGATTTAAATAATGAATGTTCATAATAATTGTTCAATAGAGAAATATGCAATGATGGTAAAAACGAAGTGATGCTTTTAAATATTGAATTAAAACCGCCAGTAGGTGGAGAGTCATCGAGTCATTCATTCAGTAATGAAGCAAGTGGCTGTATTTAGGAATTAATCATTGAATCATTGACTCTAATGATTCATTCAAAACCGCAGATTCGTTCACAAACACTGCTGTGTGCTGCAGTTCTGCGGTGGCTTTCGTTGGAGCTATTATTTTGTTGTAAAAAAAAATGTTGACAACTGTGTTGAAAATGAACATCACTTAATATTAATATTTCGTTTGTTGAACTGTTGTATAAAATCAATGTCACATTCGCAATCATGTGGATCTTCATATAATGTGATCATCATTAAACACAGAAACTCACACAGGGTATATGTTTGTATCGAAGAGAGTTTGATTCTTATATCGATCTCCATGCACAGCCTGTGTCTATATTTGTTCTTCATGCCAGTAAGTGCTAAATCCCTACTTTTACAAAGGTAACGTACATTGTCGAGAACGGCAGAATAGCGCGATTTGCCGAGGCAGCAATCTGCACGAGACCTGTCATATAGCCTACGCTGCTTAAATGCAGAAAGTTTTGACCGCAAAAGATGAGGTAATTTGATCGGATGTCACGTATTTACAGCATTTTACCTGATAGAAATGCATGCTCAGTTTAAATCTTATTTTAAGGTGAGGTAGTATTAAAGGAATGGCAAAATTCAGCATTTTGTTCCCCTAGCAGCTAACGTTACCCCCTTCTGTCACCTCACGTACCCCAGTTTGAGAACCACTGCCTTTTAATGTTACATATCTTTGTAAAGCGACCTTGGGTGTTGGAAAGGCGCTATATAAATAAAAATAATTATAATAATTATTAACCACCCAAACACAATTTAACACAAACTGCATGATACCAGTGCTCTGTGAAAAAGTCAGTAATTATTTAATGCCATATTACAAGGCTGAGGCTTCCTTACACAAAAACAAACAAATTGCACAAACTTTCCATTTGCATTTGAAATTGAACTCACTTCATTCAGTCCGGTAACTGTCCATGCCGGATCTGTCCCCGCTGTTTTAAAATGTAATCACGGAAAGCAAAACAAGGCATTAGCATGACGCATCCACGCATGAGTGCGCGCGCAGCTTGGGGCGCTGAACAGAAGCGCCCATAGCTGACTAGATTTGAGCTCGCTGATTGGCTACAGTTTATGCCAAACATTTATATATTAAATCAGCAATTGGCTAAGCTGCTTCACAAACCCGCCTCTTTGGGGCGATTGACTCCAGCGCCCCAGAGCTGATGAGACGTGCACGCAGGTGGAGGAGACGTGTTAAAAAAGCAGACATTTTTAATTTCTATCATATTTTTCACATATACTGGGTGCATTTAATATCTCAAACACAAAACAATACTGACAATTTGTATGTATGATTTATGTATATATTTACTTATTTATTTAATGAGTGTGGCTCATAAACTGTGGTCTGGCTCATGGGGGGGGCGGCGCCCTAGCGCCCTCTATTGGCCAGCCGCCCCAGTAGGAAAGATTAGATGAATGTGATCATTTATATTTGGGCCTTTTTTGGGCCTGAAATCGCTGATAAAACCTTATGGCTACTTTAGCTATTATTACATTAGCTAACTACCAACTAACCAGATAACATTAACAAATTGACAAGCACTTACTGGGCAGAATGGCTGTTAATGTTGCATGTCTTGCAAAGCGCTGTTCGTCTTTTGCCATCTTGTGAACAATTCTTGAAGCCGAAAGCGATGACCCTCGGTACCCCTCCGGCTGACATGTTGATGTGATATCTGATCTAAGTGGGCGTGGTGTGCGTAAGGTACGAGAGGGCATGACTGATGATAGTTTCATGATCCAGTCATGACAACGATATTCTCAGCCTGCGCTCCAGCTGGGTAATCAACTTGATTTTTAAAAATCATTTCTATATTTTATATTCAAACTGAAAACATGATGTGATTGACACTCAAGTCATTCAAGTCATCGTGTCTCAAGTCATGTCAAGTCCCGAGTCTTTAACTTCCAAGTCCGAGTCAAGTCTCAAGTATTTTATTTTTTGTCAAGTCAAGTCACAAGTCCTAAAAATAGCGACTCGAGTCCAAGTCACAAGTCCCCATGTCTGCCTCCAGCTGTTCCAGGAAGAGCTCCAGGAACTCCTCAGGTACGTGCAGAACCTCCTCAAAGTGCTGCAGGATGTAGTGCTGTGCTTTACAGCTGAGCTTTGAGCAGGAGGAAAAGTCCTCTGTCAACTTGCAGATGCCAATGCAGTTTCCTATATTAAATTTGAAATGCTGGGTAAAACTTGTAGCGATAGTGGCCCATTAACCCCCTGAGGTCGGCTGTATCGCCGGCGATACCAGCTCGCTTTTTTTTTATTAGTGTAAAAGAAACTCATAAATACTCTGTTGACTTTGATTTTCCATAGGAGTTTCATACATCAATCGATTCTGTTAAATGTGTATTATTTTTGTGTATACTCACAATAAAAACAAAGTGTTGTGCTTTTTGCCAAATAAAGAAAAATAAACACGAAGCGAGTTCTGCCTTCTCTCTGCCAGTGAAGTCCATTCTGAAACGCGTCCGAAAATTAACAATAACTCAGCGAATACTCAGTCAAACAGACATACAGACAGACAGGCATGAAGCTTGAATTCTCTTCTTTTAAATGAAGTCATTTATATAAAAAAACAATTATTCTCATCTTGTGAAATCTGTATTAAAAGAGAGCGATTCCAGTCGAGCTCATCTCATCTCATTACGTTATAATCGGCCCCGCCCACGGAGAGCGCGCGCTATTCAAACGCAAATGGCTGAGGCAATCCTGTGAACGCCCCCATCAGCTCGAGAAAACACACACGTTTATTTAGATCATTACTTGTTTACACCGTCTTGCAGCGCTGTGAGGAATAATACTAATCGAAAATGTCCCTCAGAAGTGCGGGTATATCGAGGAGCGAGCTGAGGAATACAAGTAAGTTTTTTCCTTCTCACGTGAATTTCTTCACGTGGGTTTCTGTTTATGAATGAATAAACGGCACAGATGCGCGCTGTTTACCACAGCTGGCAAAGACAGTTTAAATTTAAATCGCGTGTGTGAATGAATGATGATGTTTTAGCAAACTGTATTGCTATACTGAGATAAGTAAACATCGACTGAATGTTGAAATAAAATGTAGGCTATTTGTATAAGCAACGTATTAAACTGCAAATTAACAATATGCCCTAATATTTCATGAAAACAACGTTACAGTCAGACGAAATATGAAAGACAACATTTTGTTTAGTAGATTTGGGTACAGTTTTTACTGTAGAATATACTGCCACATCAAATAAGCTTTTGTTTAGCCATTTCTATATATAAAATACGATTTTTGTCAAAAATAAAGTCATCAACTAAGATGTTAGCTGTTCCAATGTTGGTTATATTCAAACTAATGAATACATAGATAAAATGTAGGGCCTATAATCATTTTTTTTTTACAAAGAAAGAGTACACTTGAAATATTGTTGAAATTGTAATTATTGTTGTAATTGTAACCATTTTAATAAAATAGCAAAACATATTTACAAGATAGATGTAAGCAAAATCTTAAATGGTCAATATAAGTCTTCTTCTAAATATATCTTTTGTCCTTTCATTGTGGCTCAGTCAGTGTCACACCTGAGTGAATGGCTCATCATTATGCAGAGTGGGTGTATTCTAAGGTGTAAACCACTCCTCGTTCACGCCCCCTCGCATATTGGCTTTCCAAGCAAAACCTGTTTTACATCAATTTAAATCAATGTATGGTTTTATGTGAACGATAAAGCAAGACTATTTTCACATAATTTTGAAGAAAAAACTATAGGCGACGACATCCATAAGTCAAAAGTCTTATTGCCACATATTTACTATGTGTTTTGTGGCCTTATTTCAAAAATTTTAATTTTTAGTTTTTTCGATAACCACGCATAAACATTATTCTCTCAAAAATGAAAACATGTACATACATGTGGCTCACATATTATTGTAGTCCTGTTTGTGCTATATAGAGTGAATTTACACCTTTGCCATTAATATGTTTATAAGCAACTGAAAAAAGCACAAATGTCAGGGCATGTCAGAACACCCCCAGGGCCCAAAAAAACGCTCAGACTCCAGAGGGTTAATAAACATTTATGTTACTTTTATATTTAATTTGGTTTGTTCGGGCGCCAGCCAGGCATATAATCCTGGCAATAAATAAATTCTCACAACCCACCAGCTACATATGAAGACATTGAAAAAGGAAAACTCAAATCAAACTTGTAGTAACCAACAGAGTCGTTTACCATTTATTTTAGGAATTCAGCCCCACTTAAACTCCACACAAAGCAAAAACATTCCAACATCACTGTTGTGACAGTAACACACTTCCATGGAAAACAAGAAAGACAAAAAAAAACACAAACAAAAAAAACAATCAGTATAAACTATAAAGACATATACATGTTTCTCTTTATACGAGGGGAAAACACATGATTTTCACGGAAACAACAATGACGTTGACACTGGCAAATTTTATGAACTTTCTCAGACAGTCACAATATAAGAGGTAAAGGAAAGTCTATGTCCAAGCAACCCATCAACTGATGAATTCACAACTTAGTTTCGATTCACACTCTTTTTATACTCTCTGACAGTCAAGGAAAAAGTTCAATTAATTGTGTGTGTGTGTGTTGTGGGCGTGTGCATGTACTGTGGGTGCGTCAAGTCTGTACCCGATGCTGCTGGTCTTCGTTTTGGGCCTTTGGTAAGTACAGGAACTTCGTTTTTAGCACAATCCAGGAAAACGCGATGAAGATTAGTCCAAGGCAACGCACCTCTACCGACAGCCGAGATAGAGAGCGTCCAAACCGCTCACAGTTTCACTTTCATTCCACCGTCACGTCATCCGCACCCAGATAAATCTCACCTCCAGGATACTATAAACTTCCTTCATACTTCTCTCCCAGGCCGGTCAATTTCTCGTACCGAAGCACGATACTTCTGCACGCTCCTCGAACAAACTGCACACTCCTCGAACAAACTGCACGCTCCTCGAACAAACTGCACGCTCCTCGAACAAACTGCACACTTTACTTCCCCATTACCAGTTCCCTTCCGCTCACAATTCCCCTCCTTAAATAGTTCGTCACACTGATCATCCTCTTCTAATTGGTTAAAGAGAAAAAAATACAAATAAAAAATAATAAAGTGGCTAACGAATTTCGTTCTGCCACACTCCCTCCCCCAGGGAAAAACAACTCCCAGTTGTTGGACTAAGAGATACCTTAAAATCCCAGGAAATCTTCTTCCTCATCCGAGGTTTCCTGAAAAATCTCTTGTAGTCTCTCCCTGTTGCGAAACTCTAATTCCTCCGCAGTAGGAAAACAGGGTTTCAAATTGCACACGTGGACATTACGCACATCCTCTCCTGTGGACTCCAAAGCCACTCTATAATTTATTGGACCCAACTGTTGGATAATGCGGTATGGCCCTTTCCACTTAGGTGCCAACTTGGCACTGAAATTGCGCTGGGCATTAGATTGCGGAAAATTTCGGATCCATACTCTGTCCTTCTCTTGGAAGGCTACATCTCGTCTGTTTTTGTTGTAATTTCTCAATTGCCTTATTTGTGCTTTTTTACAGTTTTCCTTGGCCTTCTTTTGGAGTTGAGACAACTGATGGACTATGTCGTAGGAAGGACCAGAAGGAGACAGGTTACGTCCATGCAACAGTTTATCCAATGGGCTATGAAGTTTTCTACCCAGATGAAGCTCAGCAGGAGACATTCCGATGGATTCCTGCACTGCAGTATTGAGTGCAAAACGGAGTTCTGGTAGGTAGTTATCCCAACCTTTGTGATTATCTTTCACAAAAGCAGATATCATGGACTTCAGAGTACGGTTGACTCTTTCCGTCATATTAGTCTGGGGATGGTACGCTGTGGTTAATTTGTGTGTCACACTCCATTTTTCACACAGTTCAGTGAACAAAGCTGAGACAAACTGTGACCCTCTGTCTGACAAAACATAATCCGGCACCCCCCATCGAGTAAGCACTTCTCTCCGCAGGATCTCAACAATAGCTGGAGCAGTAGCATGTCGCATGGGGAATAACTCTACCCATCGTGAGAAATAATCAACAAAGACGAGTAAGTATGCGTGTTGTTTGGAGCTTTTTGGTAGTGGACCCATTATGTCTACTCCAAGCATTTCATTAGGTCTTGACGTGATGATTGGTTGAAGTTTTCCCGCTGGTTTTCTATTGTCACTCTTGAGTGTTTGACATTTCACACAACTCTTGACATACTTCTTAACATCAGTCCACATACCATGCCAGTAGGCAACATCTTGTACTCTCTTATAGGTTTTAAAGATTCCAAGGTGTCCACTGAGGGGGCTTGAATGATAGAATTGGAGAATGGTGGGAATAAGGATGCGAGGTACAACAACACGGTATTGAATTTGACCATCAGTCAGGTGAGTAACGTGATATAACTTGTCTTCTACCACAGCATACTGTTCCTTCTCCGTAAGTTCATCTTTGGCCAAAACTTGAAATATTTTTGTACATTCAGGATCACGGTGTTGTTCGTCCCAGATGCGCTCAACAGTGATGGGAAATTCTGGATCTTCCTTTTTGCTTGTGTACACATTACACTCAGGTAAATGATACATCCGTGACAGAGCATCAGGAGCAACGTTCAACTTTCCTTTCCGATATTCCAACACAAAATCAAATCTTTGTAGTCGAAGAGCCCATCGAATGAGTCGACTAGTTGTCTTAGTGGAATTCATCACCCATTGCAAGGAAGAATGATCCGTAACCACGGTGAACAAACGGTGTTCCAGATAGTGTTGCCACTTATCAAGTGCCCACACTACTGCTAGGCACTCCTTCTCTGTGGTGGAGTAGTTAATCTCTGCTTTATTTAAGGTTCGGCTGGCATAAGCGATGACTTCTTCACTGCCCTGCTCCTTTCGCTGGGTCAACACCGCGCCCAGGCCGGTGTCGCTGGCATCAGTGTACACTGAAAAAGGTAGTTGGAAATTAGGATGTCCAAGGATAGGTGGTGATGTAAGGCATGTTTTTAAATACTCAAAAGCTTGTTGGCATTGTGATGTCCAAATAAATGATTTTCCTTTCTTTTTTAGGGCATTGAGAGGCTCTGCGATCCTATAAAAATCTGCCACGAATCGATGGTACCACCCAGCCAAACCCAGGAAGCGCTGGACCTCTTTAAGGTTACGGGGAACTGGATAGGTGCGAATTGCTTCCACCTTGCTCGGATCTGCGGTAACACCTTGTCCACAACATGACCGAGGAAAGTAATCTCCTGAAGGCAGAACTTGCATTTTTTTAGATTCAACGTCAGTCCAGCTGTTTGTAACTGCTGAAGGATGGTCTGGATATCTAGAAAGTGCTGGCCCATTGTTGGGGAGTAAACAATGATATCGTCGATATAGACGAAACATATGGTTCCAAGTAACCCTCTCAGGACGATCTCCATCAGCCTTTGAAAGGTTGCTGGTGCATTTTTTAGACCAAACGGCATGACATTGAAATGGTACAACCCTCCTGACGTGATGAAGGCGGTTTTTGTCTTGCTCTCCGGTTCCATGGGTACCTGCCAATATCCGCTATTAAGATCTAAAGTTGAAAAAATGGCTGCACCAGAGAGCGACTCCAGGATCTCAGTGATGTTGGGAATTGGATATGCATCACTTTCAGTGAGAGCATTGATCTTTCTGTAGTCAACACAGAACCTGAGACTACCATCTTTTTTGGGAACCAAAACCACAGGTGATGCCCATGCTGAAAAAGATGGTTCTATGATGCCAGCCTGTAACATATCTTCAATCTGTTCTTTTACAATCGTTTGCTTTGCAGGTGTGAGCCGATAAGGGCGCTGTTTAATAGGTATTTGATGACGCGTGTAAAGGCAGTGCTGAAGAACATTCGTACGTCCTGGTCGGCGAGTACACACACCCTGATAGGTCTGCAAAATGTGACGCAATTGGCCTTCTTCATCGTGTGGTAAAGTCGCTTCTTTTAATGCACGGTCAATTAAGACTTGATCCTCTGTATGTGTAGGATCTGCATCTCGAGAGGCCAATAGAGGTTGGGGAGGAGGGACAGAACTCATTAAAGAAAGATTTTGCTGGAAACTTTTAGATTTCTTTGTTTTTTGTTGACCTGGAACTCTGCTCATAGGTATGCTTGCTTGTCCCGGTTGGAAAAAATATCCCACTTCAGGTGCACATTTAAAAAAATATTTTCTATCAGCAATGTTGAGTTGAAGTCCACTTAAAAAGATGAAATCCAGCCCTAAGACTGCTGCATATGTCAAAGAGGTTGAGGTAAGGACTGCAGCCCTCAAAGAAAAACTCTGATTATGTAGAAGAATCTGTACATTTACCCATCCCAGCGGAACTTCGGCCTCACCGTTCGCTAGATAGAGGGGTCCTGAGGTCCATGGATGAAGACTCTCTTGAGGTGTAAGTTCCCTCCACAAACTCTCATGAATGAGGGTGTAGCTGGCTCCGGTGTCTAAAATAGCCTTACCTTTCCAGGCACCAATATTAATGGGAACAACTAGTTGTTGCAGTACTGTGCACTGTGTGTTGTTAGCAACATGGGTCATTGTTGGTTCGGTTTTTACGACCGAGACAGCATTATTGGTGGGTTGACCACCTTGTTTTGGACTTTGATGTGGTCTCTTACTTTGAGATGGCTGTGACTGTTGAAATGATTGATTAGAAGAGGCATAACCAGGACAGTTTCCTGGAGGATGATGTCCTTTACACCGCCAGCACTGAACTGGTATCTTGTCTATCTGTCGAACCGCAGGTGCTCGAGGTGACATAGACTGTTGTTTGTGTTGAAAGTTGCTCTCATATTGGAGTTGCTGTTCATTATCCTTCTCCAGTTGATGCCCTAGCTTCACCAATTCCTCCACTGTAGATACTCGACTACGGAGCTGGCTGGCAAGGTAAGGTTTAATATTTTTCAAAATCAGTTTTACAATTTCATTCTCTGTTAACGTTGACTTCCATCTCTTGCATAAGGCTCTGTATGAAAAAGCAAAGTCTCTGATGGATTCTTTCTCGCCTTGAGTTCTTACTCTAACTCGTTCTGCCAACTCGTCCTCATAGTCTTCGGAAAGAAATGCAGAGAGGAAAGCTGCCTCAAATTCAGTCCAAGTGACTACAGAGGTACGTGCAACTTCCCACCAGTCGCGGGCAGTTCCATACAAAACTGTACGGAATGTAGCTAGTAGATCCACATCTGACAAAGGATGCAAAGCCAGAAAATCTTGACATCGAGTTAAGTAGTTCAACGGATCTGGATCCTCATGTGGTTTTCCGAAAGTGGGAAAGGTAAGTCGTAGATGATCACTTTTAGCTATAGGTACAGATGTAGTGGTAGTAGTAATTGGTATACCACTTGGTGATGAATTGGTTGGCGATACTTCCTGTTGGTTAGTAGTCATTTCTTTCATCTTTTCAACCTGGGTTTGTAATTGGTCAGACATGTCTGACTGAAATTTTTGAGAATCACTGCAAAAGGCCTCCATTTGGTTTTTATGTTGATGAAATTCTTTGTTGAACTGGTCTTGACTGTTTTTCAGACTCTGGAATGTGGCTTTAAAGTCCTGCTGCACTTCCGCTTGAAGCTGTTGAACCAGGAACCGTACTTCAGACACGACAGAAGCCTCCACTTTACTTAACTCTTCTGAGATCAGTCGCTTAGTGGTTTTAGACCATTGCTCCATCTCAGTTTTAATTTTTTTGTTGGTTATCAGTGATACACTTCAGTAATTGTTGTTGATTGTCCTCCATTTTGACCACTGTTGTTGAAAGATGAGTTGAATGTTTTACAAACTGTGCTTTCACCTCCTGGTTAAGTTCTGAAACTGCATTCTCCTGTTGCTTGTTGAATCGCTTTAAAGTGTCCAAGTCTTCTTGTACTTGTCTGGTCAGTAGCTGAATTCCTCTGCCGGGCTTTTGAAGTTCACGTGGTAACTCCTGTCGTCCCACAGAAGATGAAGTTTCAGGGGTTGTGCAAATCTGCATTGGATCTGATTGTGGTTCCCAGGTGAGGTGTTGCACTGGAGGGCTGCCAGTCAAAGTGGAGGATACAAACTGCACTCATGATCCATGTTGATCCATATGGGTAGGATTGGGAATATAGGGATATGAAGTGATAGGGATTTGTGGCTGCCAGCGGGGGGTTTCCACTTCTGGTACTTCCATCTCAACAAAAGTTGAGGGGGATGGTGGAGTGGTGGTCATGTCAATATGTAAAAATAAATAAAAGTCTGTGTGTCTTTCGTTGGGAGGGAAAAATAACAAACAGGACAAAACAACAAACTTGGCCAAACATAACATATGTTAATTGATTCAGGGTAACATAACAAACTGACAATATTCAAATTATAAACCAAACACGTTAACTGACAATAAATCTAGGTCAAATAAACCAACCCTCA
Source organism: Leuciscus leuciscus (assembly GCF_965113295.1). Lineage (NCBI taxonomy): Eukaryota > Metazoa > Chordata > Actinopteri > Cypriniformes > Leuciscidae > Leuciscus > Leuciscus leuciscus. The sequence goes on from NC_138732.1 coordinate 32,117,201, forward strand.
ACATTCAGCAGTTCAGTTCACAAATGCCAAAATGCAACTATAAATAATGCAAAGCGCTTAAGTTCACACTGACGGGAATTCAAGTTCACAATAGAGTCCACACTTTGCATTCAAAATCACAAGAAAAAGGCAAAAGGAAAAAAAACTCAATTTTCCCAAAGCGCGAGTTCAGTTCTCTTCACACACAGTTTCATTCAATTAATTTCCTTCAAGTTAAAAAACAATCAATAGTCACTTCTTGAATTAAATGACCCATATTAAATGTCTGTTACACTTAATGTTAACTCTGTTGGTTCAGTTCAATTTGGTTCCCATTTAAGTTTCAGATTACTACTTCCAACATCTCAGTCCCTGTTCGGGCGCCATTTCTGTAGCGATAGTGGCCCATTAATAAACATTTATGTTACTTTTATATTTAATTTGGTTTGTTCGGGCGCCAGCCAGGCATATAATCCTGGCAATAAATAAATTCTCACAACCCACCAGCTACATATGAAGACATTGAAAAAGGAAAACTCAAATCAAACTTGTAGTAACCAACAGAGTCGTTTACCATTTATTTAGGAATTCAGCCCCACTTAAACTCCACACAAAGCAAAAACATTCCAACATCACTGTTGTGACAGTAACACACTTCCATGGAAAACAAGAAAGACAAAAAAAAAAAAAAAATCAGTATAAACTATAAAGACATATACATGTTTCTCTTTATACGAGGGGAAAACACATGATTTTCACGGAAACAACAATGACGTTGACACTGGCAAATTTTATGAACTTTCTCAGACAGTCACAATATAAGAGGTAAAGGAAAGTCTATGTCCAAGCAACCCATCAACTGATGAATTCACAACTTAGTTTCGATTCACACTCTTTTTATACTCTCTGACAGTCAAGGAAAAAGTTCAATTAATTGTGTGTGTGTGTGTTGTGGGCGTGTGCATGTACTGTGGGTGCGTCAAGTCTGTACCCGATGCTGCTGGTCTTCGTTTTGGGCCTTTGGTAAGTACAGGAACTTCGTTTTTAGCACAATCCAGGAAAACGCGATGAAGATTAGTCCAAGGCAACGCACCTCTACCGACAGCCGAGATAGAGAGCGTCCAAACCGCTCACAGTTTCACTTTCATTCCACCGTCACGTCATCCGCACCCAGATAAATCTCACCTCCAGGATACTATAAACTTCCTTCATACTTCTCTCCCAGGCCGGTCAATTTCTCGTACCGAAGCACGATACTTCTGCACGCTCCTCGAACAAACTGCACGCTCCTCGAACAAACTGCACGCTCCTCGAACAAACTGCACACTTCACTTCCCCATTACCAGTTCCCTTCCGCTCACAATTCCCCTCCTTAAATAGTTCGTCACACTGATCATCCTCTTCTAATTGGTTAAAGAGAAAAAAAGTAAAAATAAAAAAAATAAAGTGGCTAACGAATTTCGTTCTGCCACAAACTTCATTCATAGCCACTTCCAGAATAAAATTTCAAGAATGTGTTTGCCTAGATATCATAGTTACATTCTTTTTTCTGGCAATACACTCATTCATTTTCATGCATTTATATATTTGGACTTAGGCAGTTTCAACCGTATAATGTTGGCAGTGGAAATGATGTATATAATTATAATCATTTCTAGGTAATTTGCACACAATTGCAGTTCAAATGCTTCTTCTCACCTAAAGTAGGAGCTGCAGCCACACATGATGATCTTGTGCACTTGAAATTCTCTGTCATTTGACTTGATGATCAAGTCAGTGTGTTCGCCCAGTAAACGTGCTTCATCAAACACGTCAAAGGCTGTTGCTCTTATGTTCTCCATGTTCTCTCAGGACTGTAAATGTATTCAGTCTTCTCTCCTCAAACTCTGATTAAAGTCTCCTCAGGATTGTGTCTTTGTGGGACTTTTGCTCAGGAGAGTTCTATAGAATGTCTCTGTGACATCATAGTTGTAGAGCTTCAATATATCTTTTCAGTTTGTGTCTTGGCCACATAATTATTAAAGAGTTTTGTTTTATCGATTCCTTTTGAATGAAACATCTTCACAGTAACAAAGATATTAAATTCAGAATTACTGCCATTATAAGTAAAATGACAAATAAATGGGCAAGCTGATTTTTTTTTTTTTTTTTTTTTTTCTACAATATTTACAACTGGAAAAATTCAACAAACAAGACTTTGAACAGTCACTAAGACACTACGGCTGTATCTGAAATTGTCCCTTATACTGGAACAGCAGTTCTCAACTGGTTTGGCCATGGGACCCACATTTTCCCATGGACATTTATATTATTATTGTTTTTTTTTTTAGGAATTTGACCGAATATATATGGTATTATCACGATATTGAAATGAGCGTTTTCAAACAATAACAGGTTTTATATATTTTTTCTTAAAACAAAACAAACTAAATTATATTTAAATCCAATAAAGTAATGCACACAAAAACTACATAAAGTAAACAAATGTTTTAAACTGATTCAAGTGTTATAAAGAATTATAAAGAACAATAGGTAACACTTTACAATAAGGTAAAGTCAGTTAATGCATTAACCAACATTAACATTGAGCAAAAGCTACATCTGTTACCATAGTTATTCTTTGTTAACATTAGTTTAAAAAAAATACAACTGATCATTGTTAGTTCATGTTAGCTCAGGTCCATTAAATCCTTCTGAATTTAATAATGTGTTATTAAATGTTGAAATGAACATTAACCAAGATTAATAACTGCTTTAGGAGTATTGTCCATTGTCAGTTTATGTTAACTATAGTGAATTAACTAATAAAGCCTTATTGTAAAGTGTTACCTGTTACAGAATGCAGATCCAGACACAAAGAAATACATTGAAATGTGAGCTTTATTAACAGCACTGAGCAGAATGGAGAATACGGATGAGTATGCAGTTCAAATAGACTTTGAAGAATGAGTAAAGCTTAGTAACGAAGACCTTCCTTGTTTTACAGGTGCAGGAGATCATGGATAGTTGGACGGATGGCTGGATGGACGCACACACCTCTTCGTGTTTGGTGAGTATGCAGGATGATGACAGGAGAACACACGAGAGGAATACACTGGAGTACCAACGCTGGAGAACAGGTAAGCACTTCATAGAAACAAGACCAGACAATGATGTGAGACGAGGTGTGTGCTTTTGTAGCTGGCTTGATGATGGTGCAGATGAAGTGCAGGTGTGAGTGTTCAGTACTCTGGTGAAGGTGTGCTGTGTGAATGGCTGATGTGACAGCCTGGCAGATCCGTGACAATTACCCAACAATAATAAAGAATCAGAACATTTGCAATCAATGTGTAGGGCAGGGGTTCTCAACTCTGGTCCTCGAGGTCTATTTTCCTGCAGAGTTTAGCAGCAACCTTGATCAAACTCACCTGCTTATTGATCTTATGGGGACATTTTTTTTGGTCCCCACAAGGAAAACAGCTTGTAAATCATACATAATGCAGAACATTTTCTGTAATGGGAGGTTTCAGATTAGGGGATATCATTTGTACAGTAAAACAAATCATTATTTCTATGGAAAATCCCCATAAAACATGAAGGTGTGTGTGTGTGTGTGTGTGTGTGTGTGTGTGTGTGTGTGTGTGTGTGTGTGTGTGTGTGTGTGTGTGTGTGTGTGTGTGTGTGTGTGTGTGTGTGTGTGTGTGTGTGTGTGTGAATTAGTCTACTACAAACTTCCTTAACAGTATTTATGCTTACAGGGCACCTATTATGACCCTTTTCACAAAAAATAAGTCTCTGATGTCCCCAGAGTATGTATGTAAAGTTTTAGCTCAAAATACCCAACAGATATTTTTTTTACAGCATGTTTAAATTGTCATTTTTTGGGGGCTCAGAAAAACACACCGTTTTAGTGTGTATCCCTTTAAATGCAAATGAGCTGCTGCTGCCGCCCAAAGGGTGGAGCCTTACGAGCTCGCGCTCAGAGCCAGGACAATCTCATCTGATAATATCAAAACAGAAACTCTCATTAGTGGTGTTCATTTCGACTCGGAGTCGGACAATAATGCCCACAGAGCCAGAGAATATACTGTATGGAGATTGAACAGGTATAGTTTAGCTTAATTATGGTTATAACTTATTTGTCATCTGCTTTTATCCACTATTAATACAAGCCTGCTGTAGCAGACCTCGTCCGAATGATGACCAAAATATACTGATGAGTTCGATTAAGTTTATTGTACATCACACAAAAGATGAAGCGTTAGTTTTACTCCAGAAAATCACTGTAAGAGCAGCTAAATAAAAACAGTATAAGATGTGAGCATTTAAGTCTTATCCGAACAGCTTCGGAGTCATTGGAATAGTTATATGACTTATTTCGGGTTGAATGGTGGTCGTCTCGCACCCCCCAAGCGCCTGTGAGCCGAAAAACCACCCTTGCAACTTTGGGCCGGCAGGCGTGTATCGCTTGATATCAGGTCTCGCGTTGTAACGAATTGCTTTATGGCACTGCACAGTGCACACGTACACGTAGAAAAAGGTAACGTTAGATACTGAGTTCTTCACACTTTCGTCATGGCTGAACCGGTAAAAAAGAAGCAGAAAGCTAGGAAAGGTTTGTCGGAGGACCAAAGAAAGAGGAAACGGCAGACTGACCGAGCAAGGAGTCAGACTCGAGTAAATATCGTTCTTGTTGATGGACTAGTAGACATCTTCAGAGCTTATCTGTGCCTGTTCGATGTCCGACGCTTTGTAACGCGTTGTGTCAGGAGGAGAAATAGGGATAGCTCACATATGAAGTTATTACAGAGGCCAGACAGACTCACGGAGGCGATTGGCATCTCACAACTTTATTCCCCAATCGAACTCGTGTAACTGTTTGTCACCCATTCTACCGTCCACAGCTTTACTTGATAAACAAAAGTAAGATAAGAATGAGCATCAAACTGAAATAACCCGCATACATGGGGGTGTTCGAGGTGCACATACAATACAGACTGCCGACAGTTCAACAGGGCGCGCGCAGCTCTTAAAGGGGCCACACCTTATTTCCACTCATTACAGCCTCCATCCTACTGAACAGGTACCGGTATAGAGGGCGGAAGGGATCAGGCCGTGAGTGCAGAGACGGCTCTGCGCAAGTGGCGACAGTAATATTAAATACAAGTACTCCACAGCGACTCTAGGGGTCGCTGTTTGACAAAAACGGAAAGCTGCATAGTGTGCCTTTAATAAAGTGAAAGTGAAAGTGAAAGTCACACGTGACGGCGCTTGTCTGAAGTTTTAAATCATTGGTTACCCGTAAGCCAATCACATAACGTTTGGTTATGACGTGTGTTATGCGCTGGCTCAGCCGCATCGAACTTCCACTGTAAACACATGTATGATGTGAAAACAAAACCATCGAGCGAAATACCGGAGTGAACATGGCTGTGAACGACTTTTGCAGATTATGTGAAGTAAATCTCCGCATCCACGGTACAATCAGCGTCTACGTCACGGCTCTCAGCCCGCCCTCTGTTCGTTGATTGGCCGGCTGTTTTGAGGCCGGAGGAAAACTGAGAGATAGGTCGCTATCTCAGACTGAGTACAGAAGCGAACTGAAATTGAGCGGAAGTACGAAGTCTGACGTAGTCAGGCTAGTCTACAGCTGCTCAAGCGTCGAAACAATGGCGGACTGTGTCCCGCTCCCTCAGGGCGGGTCTATGCTCAAACTGCAGTGTCAATCAACAGTCGTGGGAGGGGCCTGAGCAAAGTGACGTCACATTGCCGCGAATCTGAGAACGGCTTGTTCTGAGACAGTGCTTATGATTTATTGGGATTATAAAAAAAGCACTGGGTGGATTTTTATCATTATAGGGTGGTTGTGTACACACACTGCCAACACACATTTATGTTGGCATAACGTTGGCTGTCTTGCGCAGTCTACCCTCGTCGGACAGGTAATACAAGGTGCAGGCGACAGGGAACCGCATGACGGTCATCTCAGCCTCGATGTAGGGACGCAGCAATTCGGAGAGTGACAGCAGCGATGACCTTGACATCCTACAATTTTCACGCCACTCATCCGGGACAACATCTTCATTTTCAAAGTTCTCCCACCAGACAGCAGTTCGCCCAGGTCGGACCCAAAACCGGCGACGCTGGCGGTGACGCGGACTGGTTCTTCGTGTTGGAGGGAGGAGAAGTTGTTGCAAAATTGCTGACCTCCGAGCACTCATTCGTCTCTGCTCCTCGACATAATGGAGCAGCTGTATTTGCAAATGCAAACACACAAAAAGAGTTTGCACCAACATAAATGTGACTGCTACTCTGAACGCTTCCATGATCACCAAAGCCAAATGAAAATGTAAACATAGGTCGCACTTTTGGCGTAGGTGCGAGCTCTGGCGCATACTGTGACGTTGGCTGCCTAAACATCCGTTTGTCTCAGTTTACATGCAAACGAAGATTTTCAAAATCTCCACTCTGGCCGGAGTTTTTAGAAAGAATCGGTTTCAGAGGCGAATTCTCCATTTGCGTGTAAACGAAGGGTGCAAACGAAGGGAAATGTCTCCGTTTTTCAAAATAACCATGTACGTGTAAACTGGGCCCAAGGCAACACTTAAAAATGTCTTGTGTGGACACCAAGCGGGAAGGAAGTCGACCAGAAGTTGAAGCCGGCCGCGTGCCACCATCTTGTAGCAGAACTTCAGCTGCTGTTATAGCATCCCATTGACTCCCATTCATTTTGGCGTCACTTTGACAGCGAATAACTTCACATCTGAGGCGTTTAAAGACTCCATTTGTCCATTATTTATTTCTAAAGAAACACAACAATGTATAAAATGCTCCATTACCTTGTAGCTTATGTTATGGCCCGGTAGAAGCAGTTTTTGTAAAAGTAGGCTAAAGATTGCGTCATAACCACGCGACTCTCTGTCGCACAGTAGAGAGATTACCGTATGGACAGGAGGAGAAGCTCGCGGGCAATCGGGGGGACATGGAGGCAAAATGACAAAATAATTAATCAGAATACCTAGCAAAAGTTTCTCCTGCTCCTAGCTCGTGGATACCTCCTACTCACGCTCTCCGTCTCTGCAAGATTCGGAAGGGAATGATTCCGATTTCTCATGCCACAGCCACTAGAAGACAGACGGGTTGCTCACGTCACATCTACGTCGTCAAGCTCGGTTTGAGTCTGCGCGTCAGGAACGAAAGTCATTCTTTCAAAACCTGATCCCATGCTTTCATTACAGTTGTGCCCATTTTCAGTCCACATAATCAATGTTTCAAAACACAAGATGATTGTAATATGTAACGGAACATTTGGTTTAATCACCAAAACACACATGACCTTCTTTCAGTTTAGTACTTTTAAAGGAATAGTTCACCCAAACAAATAGTTCATGGCCCTGTATGAGTTTCTTTCTCCTGCTGAACACAAAATAAGATATTTTGAAGAGTATCGGTAACCAAACAGTTGATGGACCCCATTGACCTCCATAGTATGGGGGTAAAAAATATGATGGATGTCAGTGGGGTCAATCAACTGTTTGGTTACCGATACTCTTCCAAATATCTTATGTTGTGTTCAGCAGGACAGAGAAACCCTACAGGATTGGAACAACTTGAGGGTGAGTAAATGATGACAGGATTTTCACAGAGATGGGACCAAGTCACACATGTGTAAGTCTCAAGTAAGTCTCAAGTCTTAACCTTCAAGTCTCAAGTTAGTCCCAAGTATTTTTTTCTTGGGCAAGTCAAGTCAAGTCAAGTCACAGGCTATGTCAAGTCAAGTCAAGTCCTGTAGTAGGTCAAGTCAAGTCCAAGTCAAGTCACCTTATTATTGTAATTTTACCTGCAGAATCTGATCTTAATGAAGTGAAAAGACAAGATATAAGTAGCCTGACTGTCAGTAAATTACAATAATTTGGATTTGCATTGTAAATACTCATGTTCAGTAAAATACATCATGGAATCAAACAAAATTGTAACTTCATAAAATTATTTATTTTTCACTTCTGCCAACAGTGTTTGAAATGTTTTAAATTGTCAACATTGAGTCTATGGAATTAATTTTGTTCCAATAATAATGAACGTAGCTTTTCAAGAAACTAATTAAAATATAAATTGAAACTGAATAAAATATCTTTGAAATTGAAAAAGAATAAATCGCAGGCAAATTTTTTTGACTTCGTTTTTAATACACTGCATGTTTTGCTAACAATTTCTCATATTTCGTTCGCTGATCTGAACTTACAAATGCGCTTCCAGAGATTTCATTTACGCTTCTGAAGTTTTCGTTTACGCTCCCAGAGTTTTCGTTTGCTGTTCTGACACGTTTCTCTCGTGGGGGCGGGGCTAGTAGCAGTGTGTTCTTATTGGCTACTGAGGTTTTTATTGACAGCTTCTTCACCTGGAAGTGAAGACGTCAGTGTGTTTATGTGTGGATTTGAGCGTCTGTAAGCGCTGCTTTCTATTTCATTTTAATGATATTAAGTTAGGTTTGTTTTTTAATTTTATCTGTATTTACCTGCTGCTACTACTTTGTCGACAGAAGCTTTTAGGAGCACAAAAGATCTATTCAGTCTATTCAGGTGTAATATTACATTAAAGTACTGTATATAATACTTCAAATATTGTATAGTGTCCAATGTTTTCGGAGAATATTTGTTTATTCCTGATGATTCTTTTGCATGTTAGGCTCTGATTAGGTTGAGCTGTTACAATTTAAAGAGAATACTAGCAAACGTGTGTGATATATTCAGCCGTCAAGAAAGTTTCACTTCAGGTAATGCTAATCAAGGTTGGCAACCATGGCCATCACACTACTCATTGTTAGCATGATATACATTTACACCATCAAAATTAATTATCACTTAAATAAGAGGAATTTAAACAATATGAAAATTACAATCGTGGCCTGCTGTCAGATGATACAAACCTCAGAGGGCATTTCATTACATATGTCACACAAAGAATGTTCTTGTTGCCATTTTTTTTTAACTGATAATTGTATTTAGTTATTTCATTTAATTAATACTACCTTCTAAGATTTAAAATTGTAAATATATTTTAACAATCATCAACCATTTCAATTGTGACTTATACAACCAGTTAAATTAATGTAATTGAAAATATGAATTCAATTAAATTTACATTCTTTATTGTCACTAAAGCATATACACAAGTATCGAAGTGAAGGTCTTGGATGCAATTATGTTGTGACAGGAAAGACCAGAATTCACAAAACATTAACTGCATAATATAGGCCTACATGTACAGTATTCTCATATACATTACAATACAAAATGAAAAATTACAAATACAGAATACATTTTAAAAATTCATATACATTTTAAATGTTGCAATGATTCTTTGAGCAGTTCCTGTTGCAGTTCAAGTAACATAGCAGTGACTGGATACAAGCAGTACAAGGATAGTCCACCCAAAAAATTTGAATTCTCTCATCATTTACTCCTTCATGCCATCCCAGATGTATATGACTTTCTTCTTCACATAAACATAGACAAAGATTTTTAAGGAAATAATCCATCTCTGTGAGTCCATAATACAAGTGGATTGTAACCCATGTACGCAAGACAGTTGGTCGGAAGTGATTTTTAATAGTTAAAACAGTTTACATTATTAGTATTTCTTTTATCTAGCCTATTGTTTGACTTCAGAAGGCATTGATTCATTCACTGAGGTCGCATGGATTACCGTCACGCTCACTGTGTGTGGTTTTTAAAGCGTCTTTAGGACTCACCGAGATGGATTACTTTCCTTATAATCTTAATTCGTGTTTATCTGTAGAAAGAAAGTAAAATGCATCTGGGACAGCATGAGGGTGAGTAAAATAAGTGAGAATTGTATTTTTGGGTGAACTATGCCCTTAACATTCATATGCTGTTGGTATGTGTTGTGGTTTAATTATTTCTTTTCAGGGAAATGACTTCAGAGATTTTCGATACCAGAAATATTAGACTTTATTAACAAAACAAAGCCGAGAGACCCTCCGCAGAAAGAGCCCCTCCCGCAGAAAGACCCCTGCAGAGAGATTGTCCAGCAAACGTATATACCTACATCCTTCTCCCAAATATGGTAATACATTCTATAGGTATTTTGAGAAATAGTTTTGTACCATGTGACTTTACTGAAATAGAATTCTCTGCTGTAACCACACAGCTCTTAGGTTCCAAAGTCACCCAAAGACATACACAGACAGAAAGGAAATAATAGTGTACAAAAAACAGTTAAATTACTTATTTTCTAAATAATAAAATCTTCAACATTCCCTCCTCTGGGGCTTATCTAAGCCCCACATTCACTATCGTTTTCCAGAGTGTAGTTTCAAAATCCAGTCCCCTCCATTATACTACCTTAGTGACTAAATTAAGTCACTCATTCTTATTTTCAATGACTGAAATTATGCCACCACACTCCTGGAGGAGCAATCGAGCCAAACATCTTTCTCCATACATTCTTCTTTCTTTCAGTTGTTTTTCTTTCTTTCAATGGAGAAAGTAAAAGACTCGAATCCTCCCTAATCAAACATCAAACATTGTTACAAGTGTGTTGATGAAATTGGTTCAGCATTGTCTGTTATTGTCACAGTTATGTATAATATGTCAAACATAAAAATCCCTTATGCAATTAAAAGTTCTTCTTGCAATGTAGATATCCTCTTCGACCCAGACACCCAGGATCTGGCTTATTCATTATCTTCTTCATCCTCAATAATAAATGATTTAGTTGCCCTCTCCATTATCTTCTTAATATGGAAAGTACACAACAGAATAATAACCCCCTTTCAATATTACAACTTCAGAATCCTTAATCTTTAAATCAAGTTTTCCTTAACTTTTTGACTCAATCGTATTTACTATTTTTTCTCCAAACATAAGTCATTCTACTTTTTTCATGTAATTGTTTTCATTATAATAAAGGCAAATCATTATAATAAATCTCTGCTGATTATAGTAGAATCATTGGTTTAGTTTGCTTTTTCATTTTGCATAATCCATATCAACTTTGATTTAAAATAGGGCTGGGGAAAAATTACTTCCTCTCATTTTTATTCGCTTCTTATTTTTATGAAGGAATATCAATTCTTAAATTTGAAGAATCAATCTTTTAGTCAGTCATTTTTAGTTGATTAAACAAACATAACATTGTAGTGCACCTTCTATCCATTAAATCGCAATATGCTTCGTTATAACGTTTTACATTTCAAATTCTGTCTACTTTATTACCAAATTTAAACAATAAATAAAATGTTTAATCTCACGTGTTGCAGCTTCTTCTCATTTTAACTCCTCAGTTCAAGCATACCTTAACTGAATACCTTTTCTTCCTTTCTACTAATTTCTAAATGAACTATCATGAATAAACTTAATTATGTCACATGTAATCACTCAAACTAAGAAAGCTTTAAGAGCAATGTTACATTTACTTCATAAAAGTCATTCAATAAACTCATTAGACAATTAGAAAAAATAACTCTCGAAAATAACTTTTTATACTATCTTACATATTCATTGTACGTACATTTATTTTTCTGTATATCTAATTTTAATCTTAATCATTTCAAACATAAAGCATTATAACTTAAAACTTCCTTTCTATAATTTAAGTTTCTGCACACAAATAATTTTAATCTTCAATTTCTCTGGAATGACTGCTGTCCCATTATCTAAACTTATTTCTGATAGAATTTAAAATCTAAGGAATACTTCTCTGGGAATATTTAATTACTTCTCCTGACCCTCCTCTGCTGATCTCATTGCCTTTACCTTTCTCTATCTTGTTCATATAATCCATTAGGTGTTTTATTAGTCCTTCTGGTACTGATATATGGCCTATTTGTGTCACTGTTCCTTTTTTACCTTTATTTTTGGCACAAATTTCATATGTGTACAGTCAGTCAGAAATTGCCAGAAATGCCTTTTATTTAATTTTCCTTTAATTCTTATTCTTAATCCCTCTTTACTCCCCCCTTGCGCACTTGGTGAAAACCATGCGCATTTGGATTGAGAATATTCAAAAGTATGTTTTTGTGCAATAACCTGTCATTCTTACCCCCCTCTGGTACCATATAAATTGTTCATAAGGCCTGTTTGTTATTGAATTTGAACAACTTACAACTGAGGTGGTCGTTCTATTAGCACCATTTAAAATACATTTAATTATTCAATAGCATATTGAATCAAATCATAATCTTATAACTTAAATTGAAATCAAATGTTTGTTAATAGCCAGTGTTAATCTTTTCTTTAATTTTCAACTGTAGCCTTAAATTAATTACTTATACTCCTGTATTGACAAATTACATTGGAGTAGGCCTACCATTTATGATTTTTTTTTTTTTTTTTTTTTTTTTTTTTTTTAAATGTCATTTAGTTCTAGTTGTATTTTCCTTCATGACTTGTCTTAATTCTCACTATGTTATGACAATTACTTGAATTAGTCGCTTATTCATTATTTTGTTTCTTTTTAAATCATTTATAATTTCTTTTCTATGTTGTTTTTGATATATTCTTTAATTCAATATTTTTCCTTCTGGTGGGGTTATTATTAAGTTGCTACTAGTATATTCAAGGGCTTTAACATTACCTTAAAATAAAGTTTGGTTGATGTTGACTTTGAACTTGTACTCATCTCTGTTGATTCTCTTTTCTTTGCACAATTTTTTGTGAGCTTTCCACATTCTGCAAATTTTCATTTAAAGTTCTTCTTGTCGTTTGTCTTCTTTTTCCATTCATGTTGATCATTCAGTTTCACCAGGGTGACTCTTTACGAGCCGTTGCAATGGGCTTCCCCTCGACGGCGAGGGAGGCTGTTACTAGCACGAGCCCTTGATCCCTCACTTCCTGTTGTGGAGAGTAGAGGCTTGTTGGTGTATTTTAAGTTGAGAGGTATGGACTCAAATGTCAGTTTGCTGATCAATGCTCTTCTGAGATGACAAAGCAGTCACTGGTTCTTTTTGTTTGAATCGTCTTAGTAACCTTCCTGGAATTGAACTGTTCTCATCTGTGAATGAAACCTTCATTATTTCTGTTAGTTCAGTTAGTGACAACAACATATTAAATCATCTGCTCATCTGCTCCATTGTCCTTCTTGCTGTCACTTGTAAAATGATCATGTGGGCTGAGTGGTGTTCTGTCCCCTTTTGGGGGTCTTAACCCCTATATTACTTTTTACAATTAGTCAATTCAGCTCAGTTATCTAATTGTTTTAAGTCCCACTGTTAGCACACTATTTATCAGGCATCTTAGACAACACTCAACCCACTTTGCAACAAGAAAAAAGTTACACAACAATATTTCATACTTTTGACAAAACGTAAGCTCCTTCATGATATTCTGAAAAGAAACTCAGATGTGTTATGCTCCTTCATATTCTGAAAGGAAAGTCAGATGTGTTAGGCGCTGCGCAAAATGCAGTACTGTTTTCTTTTCTTTTCTATTGTCACTACAGTTTCGACCAGGAAATTAACCAAATCCATCCATGGTCATTATTGGGCAGAATATGCCCTGTGGGCCCACATATCAAAATTAGATACAGCTGTAGGCAAAATAATTGATTTGCCTTGGTGTACACCATCTCTCACTCATTCATACTCAGTCACTCATTGGCCAGCACACATTCTTCTTTCGCAGGTTGTGCTCTAAATGCGGAACTTGTAAATTTAGCTGTGGAATTCCAAAGGTCTGACGGACAATGTCACACACAGCTACGCAAACACTATTCAGAAGTGTCAGTGATCTTAACGTTTAGTTTACCACCGTTGTTATAAACCCTTTTTTCTTTTTCTTTTTTCAAACTAATAGATTAAATATTTCAGAATAATAGGCCTTAGTATGGTGCAGTTGAGAGTAAGACCGCCAATTGTAATTTCTCAAATGCATTTTTTCTTTCATTTGTTTGGTCTACTTTTTCATATTCTTTTTTTTTTTTTTTTTTTTTTTTTTTTTTTGCTCATGAGCTACTTTAAGAAGAAAATTGGAGATCTCTACCTAATCTTGGATCCATGGCCAACAACATTTCCATCTCATTATCCCAGTTTTGACAGCATTTTTGATTTCATAATTTTTTTTGGACTTTTGGAGTTATTTTTCCTTCTCCAATCTATCTCTAGAAAATTATTAAAACAAGATGGAGTGACCAGTATCATGGTTTTGCAAACAAAAATAATAATTCTTTGACATTTTGTGTCTATCTTTTTCTTTGCCCTATATGTCTAATATAATAGCCCTCACTATACCAAATCCAGCCTCAGTTTTAACTATTTTGTGAGTTGAGCACCCACTTCTCTGTATTTTCTTTTTCTTATAGAGCTGGACTTGTACCTACTGAAAAAGCAGAGAGGGTTAGTTTAGCAGAGAATATAAAGAATTGCTATGAGACCAGTGAATAATCAGAATGAATAATGTTAATATAATAATTAACCAAATTTGAAGCAGTCTCTAGAGTGTTCATAAGGTTTGTCACACCTGTCGTGTCGTAAGGGTCTGTTCTTCTGTTTTTAGCTTGGCTGTCGCTCTGCATATTTTGCCAGCCGTCACTCAAAGGCCATTGCAGAGTGGAGAATAGGCTCTGTTGTTTCTCTGCCTCTTCTTAGTTTGGGCTTTTTATCGATCCTGCCAGTTTTGCATCTCAGTATTTCTCTTTGTCCTCAGGAAAAGTCTCAAGTGAAAGTTTCACCTTTTCCCATATTAATTCAGTCTTTCTGAGTCTTTTTGATTGGTCAACTTCAGGAGGGGAGCTGAGAACCCCTCACCCACTCTCTGTTCTTCTCTCTGCATTCGTGTCTTTGCCCTTTGCCCTCTTGTTGCTTCCACCGGACACTGAAGCCATCTGCAATTTGAACACTCAGAGATCTGCATGAATCAAATTGAACTTTCACATATAAGCTATTAGTTCTTTATCACATTCCACTTTTTAACCTGCATCTTTTCACTATTCCTTTTTATATAAAAAATCTCACTGGTTGACAATAGCATTTCCCCAATTCTATTAGTAAAGCAGTTCTTCATTGCAGGAAAAAGCAAGCTAGTTCTGTTTTTCTATATCAGCAATAACTCTGATGATCTGAGAATAATACAATTGAATAATGTTCCCTATCATAAAATTAGACTTCAATCTTTCTTCTATATTTGCATGCAGTGTTCACAATAATCTAGTATGTTTCTCAACAAACATCAAGGAATTCCTCTTATTATTTACTCTCATCAACTTCTGAAGTATTCATGACTTTTGAAACTTGGTCACTCAATCTTGTTAACCTTCAGCACTGCACCAGTTATTTTTCTCTTAACACAAACTTATTAATCTGCAATGGAATACTTTTTCCACTCTGTCTTCAGGGATAATGAGATACAAATTTTAGACGTCTTCTGATATAATATATAATATATTAAGCACGTGCAATCTTATTTATATTCATCTATTAATATATCATTACATTTATTGATTAAACATAAATCTTATTATGTTAACTTGTTTTATATAATATTCTTTATAGTTAATATCTTGGAACAATTGTTTTCCCTTACTTTTCTTTTTTAATACACACCATTTAACATCCCTTTCATTCACTGGTCATTCACACGTTCTCTGTCCCTTCAAGCAACCAGGGTCAGAGGTCACTTATTTTCAACCACAGGCACAGTCACAGGATCCTACAGGCACACCAACATGATCTCACACACTTTTTTTTTCTCTACTCTGTCAGATCTGAACAATACATTAAAATATTACACTTTTAACTATCCTATTCCATAAACCTCTGTGATTCACTTCCTCAACACAACAGAGTCATATATGATCTTAATTCCCCTGAGCAAACTCTTATTAGAGTAATAAGGTACCCGGAAATTGACTAAATCTGCAATCATGCTCATTTGTATCCTTCAAGGCCCTCTTACAAATGTCTGCAGATCAACCATCTATTTAAGCTAAACTACACCTGTATCAATCAATGCCCACTTACAGGTATAAAACATCAATAACTGATATCCTTATATCAGTACGCTTGTCATCCATCAAGGCCCACTTGACAAGTAAGACAAAACTTCTTCTGTGTTCATGCTATTCTTGTATCCATCAAGGCCCACTTACAAGAACCCACAAATCAATAATTGATATCCTTATCAATAAACTCAAACCCTCTGTGTGCATGCTTTTTGCTCATCATCCTTCAAGGCCCTCTTGATTGAACAAACACAGGACTTTACGTACGTACGTCAAAACTCTTAGCGCTAAATCAGCATCCCTAGTAGTTATAGAATCCACTCAGGATTAAACAAGTACTGGCAAACACTATCGGGAGCTCCCCCACTATTACCAACTACTTGACATTTACAAAGACAATGCATGCAATTATTTCTGATATCAAACATCACTTTTTAAGTTCTTTAAATTTGGAGAAGCTTTTTCTTACCACATCCGGGCCACTGGTGACTAACACATACCTTATTCAAAAGCAAAACTGCTCACCTCAAAGTACAGCGGCCACTGTTGTCTGTGTCAGTCACCAGCGATCCCTTCGTGGCTTCTTCAGCTCCTGAGCCACGTCCCATCTGGGGTCGCCATTTGTTGTGGTTTAATTATTTCTTTTCAGGGAAATGACTTCAGAGATTTTCGATACCAGAAATATTAGACTTTATTAACAAACAAAGCCGAGAGACCCTCCGCAGAAAGAGCCCCTCCCGCAGAAAGACCCCTGCAGAGAGATTGTCCAGCAAACGTATATACCTACATCCTTCTCCCAAATATGGTAATACATTCTATAGGTATTTTGAGAAATAGTTTTGTACCATGTGACTTTACTGAAATAGAATTCTCTGCTGTAACCACACAGCTCTTAGGTTCCAAAGTCACCCAAAGACATACACAGACAGAAAGGAAATAATAGTGTACAAAAAACAGTTAAATTACTTATTTTCTAAATAATAAAATCTTCAACATATGCTAATCCAAGATCAGCATAGACTAATAAGAATAAAGTGCAAGGTGTCTGAAGATCAAGATCCCAGTCATTCAAAGGTGATGTGTCTGAACAAAGTAAGATTATTGTCTGATAGGGACATCTCTGGTACTATCACTCCATCCTCTGTGTCAGCATCAGAATTTTGTTTATGGAAAAGTTGCTCCACTCCTGGAAAATGAGAGAGGAAATTAATTATAATCTAACAATACAAACTACTTTGAACCCCCACATACAGTAACAAGTTGCAGATGTACAATATTTTTTCCAAACAAATTATATAAATGTTTTAAGGGATTTTACAGTACTAGCTTAAATATTTACCTCGGGAGTCATGAAGCATTTATCATATGTAATACTGTTGTGTAACCAGTAGATGGCTGTATACCCCTATAAACATATATCCATGGCTGTGTATTCCCCAGTTGCTGGATGTTTTCAGTCATAATTACTTGCATGTATTAAGGTTTTAATTTGGACATATATTTATTATTAAAGACTTTTAAAGATTAAAAAAAAATCTCAGAAATGTTCATTTGAAGTGCAATTTTTGGCATTATTATTAGTCAAATATTGACACAGAAAAAGCATTTACTCATACTAGCTACATATAATAGCTTTATCTATCAGTCATCTTTATCACACAAAAGTAATCAGAATAAATTATTTCAAAATAATTAAATAATTTTCAAGATACTTCAAAATAATTGAGTGTTTATTATTATGAACTGTGACGTGTTCTGTGGTCAAGTCGTTTCTCTCCTCTTTCAAAAACTCTGCATCGCAAATTAATCAGCAATTGAGAAATTCAGGTTTAAATAGCTTTATTGGCATGGTAAAAAAAAGGCTTTACATTGCCAAAGTTGAATCAGGCAGTGATTGACAGCGCTCTGGTCCAATGGCATCATTGACTGATACAGTACTTTTTGTACTGTAGGCTACAGTACATATACTGTACAGTACTCTAGCACAATGTTGTTTGGGGTGGCTGGGGGGAAATATGATATAATCGAAGACTGTAACCGAATGTAGATAAACAAGTCATGTAATGATTGGGCTAAGTTAAATCAAGACAACACAGCTGTATAATGTTATGGGCTCTCACCTGAAAAAAGCCAGTACTGTATTATAAATAGTATTAGTAGGCTATAGTATTGATTAAAAATAAATAAATCTGACTTACCACGAGTAGGCTATCCAGTAACCTTATAGCGACGATGGCTAATGATAATGATATCATTCGTCTGTACTATTCCTTCTATAAGAAATCATCTAAAAAATATAGTGTAGCAGCAAAAAAATACAGATATAAAATGAAATAGAAAGCTGCGCTTACAGAGGCTCACATCCACACATAAACACAGCACTGACGTCTTCACTTCCAGGTGAAGAAGCTGTCAATCAAAAACTCAGTAGCCAATAAGAGCACACTGCTACTAGCCCCGCCCCCACGAGAGAAATGTGTCAGAACAGCAAACGAAAACTCTGGGAGCGTAAACGAAAACTACAGAAGCGTAAATGAAATCTCTGGAAGCGCATTTGTAAGTTCAGATCAGCGAACGAAATATGAGAAATTGTTAGCAAAACATGCAGTGTATTAAAAACGAAGTAAAAAAATTTGCCTGCGATTTATTCTTTTTCAGTTTCAAAGATATTTTATTCAGTTTCAATTTATATTTTCATTAGTTTCTTGAAAAGTTACGTTCATTATTATTGGATCAAAATTAATTCCATAGGAGTCCATAAAACAAATAACAGCTTAACATCCAACAGACTCCTCTCTGAACACCTCCCTCTCTCTCTTTCAAACACAGTTTACTTACAACATTAAACTTTGTTACATTTCTCCTCTCTCTCACACACACTCACTCTCACACTCTCTCTCTCTCTCTCTCTCTCTCTCTCTCTCTCTCTCTCTCTCTCTCTCACACACACACACACACACACACACACACACACACACACACACACACACACACACTCACTCATCGTTAGGAAAGATTAGATGAATGTGATCATTTATATTTGGGCCTTTTTTGGGCCTGAAATCGCTGATAAAACCTTATGGCTACTTTAGCTATTATTACATTAGCTAACTACCAACTAACCAGATAACATTAACAAATTGACAAGCACTTACTGGGCAGAATGGCTGTTAATGTTGCATGTCTTGCAAAGCGCTGTTCGTCTTTTGCCATCTTGTGAACAATTCTTGAAGCCGAAAGCGATGACCCTCGGTACCCCTCCGGCTGACATGTTGATGTGATATCTGATCTAAGTGGGCGTGGTGTGCGTAAGGTACGAGAGGGCATGACTGATGATAGTTTCATGATCCAGTCATGACAACGCTATTCTCAGCCTGCGCTCCAGCTGGGTAATCAACTTGATTTTTAAAAATAATTTCTATATTTTATATTCAAACTGAAAACATGATGTGATTAACACTCAAGTCATTCAAGTCATCGTGTCTCAAGTCATGTCAAGTCCCGAGTCTTTAACTTCCAAGTCCGAGTCAAGTCTCAAGTATTTTATTTTTTGTCAAGTCAAGTCACAAGTCATAAAAATAGCGACTCGAGTCCAAGTCACCAAGTCACAAGTCCCCATGTCTGCCTCCAGCTGTTCCAGGAAGAGCTCCAGGAACTCCTCAGGTACGTGCAGAACCTCCTCAAAGTGCTGCAGGATGTAGTGCTGTGCTTTACAGCGGAGCTTTGAGCAGGAGGAAAAGTCCTCTGTCAACTTGCAGATGCCAATGCAGTTTCCTATATTAAATTTGAAATGCTGGGTAAAACTTCATTCATAGCCACTTCCAGAATAAAATTTCAAGAATGTGTTTGCCTAGATATCATAGTTACATTCTTTTTTCTGGCAATACACTCATTCATTTTCATGCATTTATATATTTGGACTTAGGCAGTTTCAACCGTATAATGTTGGCAGTGGAAATGATGTATATAATTATAATCATTTCTAGGTAATTTGCACACAATTGCAGTTCAAATGCTTCTTCTCACCTAAAGTAGGAGCTGCAGCCACACATGATGATCTTGTGCACTTGAAATTCTCTGTCATTTGACTTGATGATCAAGTCAGTGTGTTCGCCCAGTAAACGTGCTTCATCAAACACGTCAAAGGCTGTTGCTCTTATGTTCTCCATGTTCTCTCAGGACTGTAAATGTATTCAGTCTTCTCTCCTCAAACTCTGATTAAAGTCTCCTCAGGATTGTGTCTTTGTGGGACTTTTGCTCAGGAGAGTTCTATAGAATGTCTCTGTGACATCATAGTTGTAGAGCTTCAATATATCTTTTCAGTCTTGTCCACATAATTATTAAAGAGTTTTGTTTTATCGATTCCTTTTGAATGAAACATCTTCACAGTAACAAAGATATTAAATTCAGAATTACTGCCATTATAAGTAAAATTACAAATAAATGGGCAAGCTGATTTTTTTTTTTCTTCTTTTTTTTTTTTTTTACAATATTTACAACTGGAAAAATTCAACAAACAAGACTTTGAACAGTCACTAAGACACTACGGCTGTATCTGAAATTGTCCCTTATACTGGACCAGCAGTTCTCAACTGGTTTGGCCATGGGACCCACATTTTCCCATGGACATTAATATTATTATTGTTGTTTTTTTTTAGGAATTTGACCGAATATATATGGTATTATCACGATATTGAAATGAGCGTTTTCAAACAATAAGAGGTTTTATATTTTTTTTCTTAAAACAAAACAAACTAAATTATATTTCAATCCAATAAAGTAATACACACAAAAACTACATAAAGTAAACAAATGTTTTAAACTGATTCAAGTGTTATAAAGAATTATAAACAACAATAGGTAACACTTTACAATAAGGTAAAGTCAGTTAATGCATTAACCAACATTAACATTGAGCAAAAGCTACATCTGTTACCATAGTTATTCTTTGTTAACATTAGTTTAAAAAAAAAATACAACTGATCATTGTTAGTTCATGTTAGCTCAGGTCCATTAAATCCTTCTGAATTTAATAATGTGTTATTAAATGTTGAAATGAACATTAACCAAGATTAATAACTGCTTTAGGAGTATTGACCATTGTCAGTTTATGTTAACTATAGTGCATTAACTAATAAAGCCTTATTGTAAAGTGTTACCTGTTACAGAATGCAGATCCAGACACAAAGAAATACATTGAAATGTGAGCTTTATTAACAGCACTGAGCAGAATGGAGAATACGGATGAGTATGCAGTTCAAATAGACTTTGAAGAATGAGTAAAGCTTAGTAACGAAGACCTTCCTTGTTTTACAGGTGCAGGAGATCATGGATAGTTGGACGGATGGCTGGATGGATGCACACACCTCTTCGTGTTTGGTGAGTATGCAGGATGATGACAGGAGAACACAGGAGAGGAATACACTGGAGTACCAACGCTGGAGAACAGGTAAGCACTTCATAGAAACAAGACCAGACAATGATGTGAGACGAGGTGTGTGCTTTTGTAGCTGGCTTGATGATGGTGCAGATGAAGTGCAGGTGTGAGTGTTCAGTACTCTGGTGAAGGTGTGCTGTGTGAAATTGAATGGCTGATGTGACAGCCTGGCAGATCCGTGACAATTACCCAACAATAATAAAGAATCAGAACATTTGCAATCAATGTGTAGGGCAGGGGTTCTCAACTCTGGTCCTCGAGGTCTATTTTCCTGCAGAGTTTAGCAGCAACCTTGATCAAACTCACCTGCTTATTGATCTTATGGGGAAATTTTTTTGGTCCCCACAAGGAAAACAGCTTGTAAATCATACATAATGCAGAACATTTTCTGTAATGGGAGGTTTCAGATTAGGGGATATAATTTGTACAGTAAAACAAATCATTATTTCTATGGAAAATCCCCATAAAACATGAAGGTGTGTGTGTGTGTGTGTGTGTGTGTGTGTGTGTGTGTGTGTGTGTGTGTGTGTGTGTGTGTGTGTGTGTGTGTGTGTGTGTGTGTGTGTGTGTGTGTGTGTGTGTGTGTGTGTGTGTACCTGTGTGTGTGAGTGAATTAGTCTACTACAAACTTCCTTAACAGTATTTATGCTTACAGGGCACCTATTATGACCATTTTCACAAAAAATAAGTCTCTGATGTCCCCAGAGTATGTATGTGAAGTTTTAGCTCAAACTACCCAACAGATATTTTTTTTACAGCATGTTTAAATTGTCATTTTTTGGGGGCTCAGAAAAACACACCATTTTAGTGTGTATCCCTTTAAATGCAAATGAGCTGCTGCTGCCGCCCAAAGGGTGGAGCCTTACGAGCTCGCGCTCAGAGCCAGGACAATCTCATCTGATAATATCAAAACAGAAACTCTCATTAGTGGTGTTCATTTCGACTCGGAGTCGGACAATAATGCCCACAGAGCCAGAGAATATATACTGTATGGAGATTGAACAGGTATAGTTTAGCTTAATTATGGTTATAACTTATTTGTCATCTGCTTTTATCCACTATTAATACAAGCCTGCTGTAGCAGACCTCGTCCGAATGATGACCAAAATATACTGATGAGTTCGATTAAGTTTATTGTACATCACACAAAAGATGAAGCGTTAGTTTTACTCCAGAAAATCACTGTAAGAGCAGCTAAATAAAAACAGTATAAGATGTGAGCATTTAAGTCTTATCCAAAACTCTCTCTCTCCCTTTCATTAGCATGGAACATACACAGCGAAGTA
The DNA here is from genome assembly GCF_965113295.1 of Leuciscus leuciscus. Taxonomy (NCBI): domain Eukaryota; kingdom Metazoa; phylum Chordata; class Actinopteri; order Cypriniformes; family Leuciscidae; genus Leuciscus; species Leuciscus leuciscus. The sequence goes on from NC_138732.1 coordinate 32,139,839, forward strand.
CACAAAACACTCGTTACAACTAACAGTAAACAAATATATACACACCTTTTCAGTCTGTGCTTAAAGGTGAACTAAGTAACTTTTTTAATTTAACCGAACAGCTTCGGAGTCATTGGAATAGTTATATGACTTATTTCGGGTTGAATGGTGGTCGTCTCGCACTCCCCAAGCGCCTGTGAGCCGAAAAACCACCCTTGCAACTTTGGGCCGGCGGGCATGTATCGCTTGATATCAGGTCTCGCCTTGTAACGAATTGCTTTATGGCACTGCACTGTGCACACGTACACGTAGAAAAAGGTAACGTTAGATACTGAGTTCTTCACACTTTCGTCATGGCTGAACCGGTAAAAAAGAAGTAGAAAGCTAGGAAAGGTTTGTCGGAGGACCAAAGAAAGAGGAAATGGCAGACTGACCGAGCAAGGAGTCAGACTCGAGTAAATATCGTTCTTGTTGATGGACTAGTAGACATCTTCAGAGCTTATCTGTGCCTGTTCGATGTCCAACGCTTTGTAACGCGTTGTGGCAGGAGGAGAAATAGGGATAGCTCACAGATGAAGTTATTACAAAGGCCAGACAGACTCACGGAGGCGATTGGCATCTCACAACTTGCACTTTATTCCCCAATCGAACTCGTGTAACTGTTTGTCACCCATTCTACCGTCCACAGCTTTACTTGATAAACAAAAGTAAGATAAGAATGAGCATCAAACTGAAATAACCCGCATACATGGGGGTGTTCGAGGTGCACATACAATACAGACTGCCGACAGTTCAACAGGGCGCGCGCAGCTCTTAAAGGGGCCACACCTTATTTCCACTCATTACAGCCTCCATCCTACTGAACAGGTACCGGTATAGAGGGCGGAAGGGATCAGGCCGTGAGTGCAGAGACGGCTCTGCACGAGTGGCGACAGTAATATTAAATACAAGTACTCCACAGCGACTCTAGGGGTCGCTGTTTGACAAAAACGGAAAGCTGCATAGTGTGCCTTTAATAAAGTGAAAGTGAAAGTGACACATGACGGCGCTTGTCTGAAGTTTTAAATCATTGGTTACCCGTAAGCCAATCACATAATGTTTGGTTATGACGTGTGTTATGCGCTGGCTCAGCCGCATCGAACTTCCACTGTAAACACATGTATGATGTGAAAACAAAACCATCGAGCGAAATACCGGAGTGAACATGGCTGTGAACGACTTTTGCAGATTATGTGAAGTAAATCTCCGCATCCACGGTACAATCAGCGTCTACGTCACGGCTCTCAGCCCGCCCTCTGTTCGTTGATTGGCCGGCTGTTTTGAGGCCGGAGGAAAACTGAGAGATAGGTCGCTATCTCAGACTGAGTACAGAAGCGAACTGAAATTGAGCGGAAGTACGAAGTCTGACGTAGTCAGGCTAGTCTACAGCTGCTCAAGCGTCGAAACAATGGCGGACTGTGTCCCGCTCATAGACAGTATAAGAAATGGACAGAGTCATCTCATTGGAACTCAATTGAGGCAAGTGAAGCCCGTTTTCAGCGATTTTTTAGGACTTCCGTTCCTGACGCGCAGACTCAAACTGAGCTTGACGACGTAGATGTGACGTGAGCAACCCGTCTGTCTTCTAGTGGCTGTGGCATGAGAAATCTGAATCATTCCCTTCCGAATCTTGCAGAGACGGAGATCGTGAGTAGGAGGTGTCCATGAGCTAGGAGCAGGAGAAACTTTTGCTAGGTATTCTGATTAATTATTTTGTCATTTTGCCTCCACGTCTCCCCGATTGCCCGCGAGCTTCTCCTCCCGTCAATACGGTAATCTCTCTACTGTGCGACAGAGAGTCACGTGGTTATGACGCAATCGTTAGCCTACTTTTACAAAAACTGTTTTTATGGGGCCATAACGTAAGCTACAAGGTAATGGAGCATTTTATACATTGTCGTGTTTCTTTAGAAATAAATAATGGACAAATGGAGTCTTTAAACGCCTCAGATGTAAAGTTATTCGCTGTCAAAGTGACGCCAAAATGAATGGGAGTCAATGGGATGCTAACAGCAGGTGAAGTTCTGCTACAAGATGGTGGCACGCGGCCGGCTTCAACTTCCGGTCGACTTCCTTCCCGCTTGGTCCCGCTCCCTCAGGGCGGGTCTATGCTCAAACTGCAGTGTCAATCAACAGTCGTGGGAGGGGCCTGTGCAAAGTGACGTCACATTGCCGCGAATCTGAGAACGGCTTGTTCTGAGACAGTGCTTATGATTTATTGGGATTATAAAAAAAGCACTGGGTGGATTTTTATCATTATAGGGTGGTTGTGTACACACACTGCCAACACACATTTATGTTGGCATAACGTTGGCTGTCTTGCGCAGTCTACCCTCGTCGGACAGGTAATACAAGGTGCAGGCGACAGGGAACCGCATGACGGTCGTCTCAGCCTCGATGTAGGGACGCAGCAATTCGGAGAGTGACAGCAGCGATGACCTTGACATCCTAAAATTTTCATGCCACTCATCCGGGACAACCACTTCATTTTCGAAGTTCTCCCACCAGACAGCAGTTCGCCCAGGTCGGACCCAAAACCGGCGACGCTGGCGGTGACGCGGACTGGTTCTTTTGTGTTGGAGGGAGGAGAAGTTGTTGCAAAATTGCTGACCTCCGAGCACTCATTCGTCTCTGCTCCTCGACATAATGGAGCAGCTGTATTTGCAAATGCAAACACATGAAAAGAGTTTGCACCAACATAAATGTGACTGCTACTCTGAACGCTTCCATGATCACCAAAGCCAAATGAAAATGTAAACATAGGTCGCACTTTTGGCGTAGGTGCGAGCTCTGGCACACTGTGACGTTGGCTGCCTAAACATCCGTTTGTCTCAGTTTACATGCAAACGAAGATTTTCAAAATCTCCACTCTGGCCGGAGTTTTTAGAAAGAATCGGTTTCAGAGGCGAATTCTCCGTTTGCGTGTAAACGAAGGGCGCAAACGAAGGGAAACGTCTCCGTTTTTCAAAATAACCATGTACGTGTAAACTGGGCCCAAGGCAACACTTAAAAATGTCTTGTGTGGACACCAAGCGGGAAGGAAGTCGACCGGAAGTTGAAGCCGGCCGCGTGCCACCATCTTGTAGCAGAACTTCACCTGCTGTTAGCATCCCATTGACTCCCATTCATTTTGGCGTCACTTTGACAGCGAATAACTTCACATCTGAGGCATTTAAAGACTCCATTTGTCCATTATTTATTTCTAAAGAAACACAACAATGTATAAAATGCGCCATTACCTTGTAGCTTATGTTATGGCCTCGTAGAAGCAGTTTTTGTAAAAGTAGGCTAAAGATTGCGTCATAACCACGCGACTCTCTGTCGCACAGTAGAGAGATTACCGTATGGAGAAGGAGGAGAGGAGAAGCTCGCGGGCAATCGGGAGGATATGGAGGCAAAATGACAAAATAATGAATCAGAATACCTAGCAAAAGTTTCTCCTGCTCCTAGCTCGTGGATACCTCCTACTCACGCTCTCCGTCTCTGCAAGATTCGGAAGGGAATGATTCAGATTTCTCATGCCACAGCCACTAGAAGACAGACGGGTTGCTCACGTCACATCTACGTCGTCAAGCTCGGTTTGAGTCTGCGCGTCAGGAACGGAAGTCCAAAAAAATCGCTAAAAATGGGCTTCACTTGTCTCAATTGAGTTCCAATGAGATGGCTCTGTCCACTTCTTATACTGTCTATGGTGGACACCCCTCATGGGTGAGCAGTTGCTCATTATCATTTAAAGAGACATGCACCGAAACGGGTCGCTGTGAACAGAGCTGTTTTGGAGGAGGTAAAAAGGGTGTTGTTTTACACACCCATTGAGGAATTTTAGTATACGTTACACACTTTACATGAAGACCCTAAAGAATCATACCAACTTGTGGAAAATGGGCATCCGATGACCCCTTTAAGAGAGCAAACATACATCTGCATTGCCCTTCATTCATGCTATTTGAAATCTTTTTTCATATTACTTTATCTCTGTCATATTACTTTCTATATCAGTCATTTTTTTCTTTACATTATTTTTCTCAAATTTTACTGTATGTTTTGTGCTGTGTTGTACAAATATGTCTCAATTTGAAGGTGTTTAACGTCACGGGATGATGTTGTGAAGCAGTAATTTCCCATTGTCTTCATGAACACTTGTTGAATTTGTGCTGGTCAGATGAAGTCCGACTGAGCATTGAGAAGTAATTAAGATTATTCTACAAACACTTTTAGTGTCCTGGTCCTTCTCCTTCTCCTGTCCCGGTCTTTTGGGCTGAGCGAAGTTTTAACAAAGTGTTGACTGTTTGTTTTGAACATCAGGAGTGAGAGAGAGCTTCAGCACAACCAGATCTAGCCTAGTTTTCCTGCAGATTAAAGTCTGACATTTCTGACATTAAACATCATGATCTTTAATGTAGTTGAGTATGGTAAGTATGCTTATAGCAACGGGTTTTTGTACATTTTAATGTAAAAGACAGTTTATACTTAATTGGTTTTCAGTCTTTATTCAGGAAATTTGTCAGTAAATATAGATTTTGTAACAGACTAAATAGACTCTTTAGACTGGATGTTGCTTTAAGTCTATAACGGTGTCTTGATGCTCGTAATGGTTCAGAGGTGAAGTGAACTGTACATTTTCATTTTTTAAGATGACATTTTTTGAAGAGTTTGTATATAAACAAATCGGTAGTGTTTAAGCACATTTCAGTTGACTACATTTTAATTTTGTATTTGTATTTCAACATGCGTATGTCAAGCATCTGTTGATTGAACTATTCCATGCTGAGAAAAAAAAAACATTTTTTTTTTTTTTTTTGTGCTTTAAATGCAAATAATTGTATGTATCTTTTGGCAGTTAAGTATTTTATGTTAGCAGCGTCAGTATAAAATTGCTTAGTAACTAATTCAACAACTATTCCTATTATCATATAACATGTAACAAATAAAATGATAAACAATAAACTGTTTTTTGTCATTTGTAATTGACAGAATCTTCACACTAGATTTCTAAATGTTGGACTAAATAAAACTTCTCAGTTGAATGAACTATGAAACTAGTTGAGCAAACATGTTTTAAAATTGAAGTCAATGGGCCAACTAAAAAAATAATATGTATTCTTTTTGATAATATTCAGTGTTGAAATTGACGATGGTGAATGAATACAAACCAATAATATTTTATATTAACTACTAACAAATTATCTTTTTATTTGTGCATAATTTGAGAAAAACAGCAGAATAAAAATATTTTATATGTGAAATGTACCTGGTTTTTATGTATACTGTTCACCTCATTTCATTTTGTTGGCTCTTTGGTAACTGGAAACAGTAACTTTTTAAGAAATCATTTTCACTTGATAAATAGGCTATTCAAATGTTATATATTTATTTATTTTAGGTTTATCATAGTTTTACAATGAATTTTCATAGTTTTAGATTGAAAGTCTAGAGCTGGCAGGGTAAATCAAAATCTATATATAAAAGTAATTTAAAACATTCACACGTGATAAAAAAAAAAAAAAAGGTTCATGTAATTGTTTGAATCAACAACTAGAACATTTAAATAATAACCATTTCCATCCTCAGGAGTTCTGGCGCGGCCTTTGTGACGTCATAAGCACTCAGTCAAGAGTTCGGTGAGTGAATGCAGTGTGGAGAAGTGAATCTGCTGCATCGCGCGACATCAGAGGTAGGAACAACTATATTTACATTATTTCGCCATTAGATGGCGGCAAAGACTGTCTTTATGAGACAGTCTGTCAGACGCAAATGACTAGGGTGTCAGGGCACGGGAAAACCCCTTAACTGTTAAAAGTTCAAGATATTGCAGCGGACATTCAAACAGATTTTTATTATGAATATATGACTATATCTACTGTAAATGCAGGTACTCTCGTAATACTCTACTCTATAAGCTTCAATGAACAATATCAATGAGAAGTTTATGTTTATGTTGCTAAGATGGTTGCTAGGGGTGTTGTGCAGTGAAATGTTGAACCATTGAAGCGATCATTGCCGTGTTTTATCTGGAAAAAACCCCACTAACGTTAATCAGAACCAAGGACTGGAACTACCCGTTTTATATAGATAAATATACTGCAGATAATGGCTTTATTGGTAAATGATGTTGTTAAGCATTTATAATTGCAGGATGTTTTTTCGTTGCTATATTTTCGTCTTGATAATTTCTCTTGTTTTAGTAAAAAAAAAAAGTATTTATTAAATGTTTACAATTTTCAAAACTCTTAGCTAAAAAAATCCAAACTGATCACACTTGTAACCCAGCTAGTCATTCTTTCAAAACCTGATCCATGCTTTCATTAGTTATGCACATTTTCAGTCCACATAATCAATGTTTCAAAACACAAGATGATTGTAATATGTAACGGAACATTTGGTTTAATCACCAAAACACACATGACCTTCTTTCAGTTTAGTACTTTTAAAGGAATAGTAAACACCAAACAAATAGTTCATGGCCCTGTATGAGTTTCTTTCTCCTGCTGAACACAAAATAAGATATTTTGAAGAGTATCGGTAACCAAACAGTTGATGGACCCCATTGACCTCCATAGTATGGGGGTAAAAAATATGATGGATGTCAGTGGGGTCAATCAACTGTTTGGTTACCGATACTCTTCAAAATATCTTATGTTGTGTTCAGCAGGACAGAGAAACCCTACAGGATTGGAACAACTTGAGGGTGAGTAAATGATGACAGGATTTTCACAGAGATGGGACCAAGTCACACATGTGTAAGTCTCAAGTCTTAACCTTCAAGTCTCAAGTTAGTCCCAAGTATTTTTTTCTTGGGCAAGTCAAGTCAAGTCAAGTCAAGTCAAGTCAAGTCAAGTCAAGTCACAGGCTATGTCAAGTCAAGTCAAGTCCTGTAGTAGGTCAAGTCAAGTCCAAGTCAAGTCACCTTATTATTGTAATTTTACCTGCAGAATCTGATCTTAATAAAGTGAAAAGACAAGATATAAGTAGCCTAACTGTCAGTAAATTACAATAATTTGGATTTGCATTGTAAATACTCATGTTCAGTAAAATGCATCATGGAATCAAACAAAATTGTAACTTCATAAAATTATGTATTTTTCACTTCTGCCAACAGTGTTTGAAATGTTTTAAATTGTCAACATTGAGTCCATAAAACAAATAACAGCTTAACATCCAACAGACTCCTCTCTGAACACCTCCCTCTCTCTCTCTCTCTCTCTCTCAAACACAGTTTACTTACAACATTAAACTTTGTTACATTTCTCCTCTCTCTCACACACACTCACTCTCACGCACTCTCTCTCTCTCTCTCTCTCACACACACACACACACACACACACACACACACACACACACACACACACACACACACACACACACACACACACACACACTCACTCATCGTTAGGAAAGATTAGATGAATGTGATCATTTATATTTGGGCCTTTTTTGGGCCTGAAATCGCTGATAAAACCTTATGGCTACTTTAGCTATTATTACATTAGCTAACTACCAACTAACCAGATAACATTAACAAATTGACAAGCACTTACTGGGCAGAATGGCTGTTAATGTTGCATGTCTTGCAAAGCGCTGCTCGTCTTTTGCCATCTTGTGAACAATTCTTGAAGCCGAAAGCGATGACCCTCGGTACCCCTCCGGCTGACATGTTGATGTGATATCTGATCTAAGTGGGCGTGGTGTGCGTAAGGTACGAGAGGGCATGACTGATGATAGTTTCATGATCCAGTCATGACAACGCTATTCTCAGCCTGCGCTCCAGCTGGGTAATCAACTTGATTTTTAAAAATAATTTCTATATTTTATATTCAAACTGAAAACATGATGTGATTAACACTCAAGTCATTCAAGTCATCGTGTCTCAAGTCATGTCAAGTCCCGAGTCTTTAACTTCCAAGTCCGAGTCAAGTCTCAAGTATTTTATTTTTTGTCAAGTCAAGTCACAAGTCATAAAAATAGCGACTCGAGTCCAAGTCACCAAGTCACAAGTCCCCATGTCTGCCTCCAGCTGTTCCAGGAAGAGCTCCAGGAACTCCTCAGGTACGTGCAGAACCTCCTCAAAGTGCTGCAGGATGTAGTGCTGTGCTTTACAGCGGAGCTTTGAGCAGGAGGAAAAGTCCTCTGTCAACTTGCAGATGCCAATGCAGTTTCCTATATTAAATTTGAAATGCTGGGTAAAACTTCATTCATAGCCACTTCCAGAATAAAATTTCAAGAATGTGTTTGCCTAGATATCATAGTTACATTATTTTTTCTGGCAATACACTCATTCATTTTCATGCATTTATATATTTGGACTTAGGCAGTTTCAACCGTATAATGTTGGCAGTGGAAATGATGTATATAATTATAATCATTTCTAGGTAATTTGCACACAATTGCAGTTCAAATGCTTCTTCTCACCTAAAGTAGGAGCTGCAGCCACACATGATGATCTTGTGCACTTGAAATTCTCTGTCATTTGACTTGATGATCAAGTCAGTGTGTTCGCCCAGTAAACGTGCTTCATCAAACACGTCAAAGGCTGTTGCTCTTATGTTCTCCATGTTCTCTCAGGACTGTAAATGTATTCAGTCTTCTCTCCTCAAACTCTGATTAAAGTCTCCTCAGGATTGTGTCTTTGTGGGACTTTTGCTCAGGAGAGTTCTATAGAATGTCTCTGTGACATCATAGTTGTAGAGCTTCAATATATCTTTTCAGTTTGTGTCTTGGCCACATAATTATTAAAGAGTTTTGTTTTATCGATTCCTTTTGAATGAAACATCTTCACAGTAACAAAGATATTAAATTCAGAATTACTGCCATTATAAGTAAAATTACAAATAAATGGGAAAGCTGATTTTTTTTTTCTTTTTTTTTTTACAATATTTACAACTGGAAAAATTCAACAAACAAGACTTTGAACAGTCACTAAGACACTACGGCTGTATCTGAAATTGTCCCTTATACTGGACCAGCAGTTCTCAACTGGTTTGGCCATGGGACCCACATTTTCCCATGGACATTAATATTATTATTGGGTTTTTTTTAGGAATTTGACCGAATATATATGGTATTATCACGATATTGAAATGAGCGTTTTCAAACAATAACAGGTTTTATATATTTTTTCTTAAAACAAAACAAACTAAATTATATTTAAATCCAATAAAGTAATACACACAAAAACTACATAAAGTAAACATATGTTTTAAACTGATTCAAGTGTAATAAAGAATTATAAAGAACAATAGGTAACACTTTACAATAAGGTAAAGTCAGTTAATGCATTAACCAACATTAACATTGAGCAAAAGCTACATCTGTTACCATAGTTATTCTTTGTTAACATTAGTTTAAAAAAAAAATACAACTGATCATTGTTAGTTCATGTTAGCTCAGGTCCATTAAATCCTTCTGAATTTAATAATGTGTTATTAAATGTTGAAATTAACATTAACCAAGATCAATAACTGCTTTAGGAGTATTGTCCATTGTCAGTTTATGTTAACTATAGTGAATTAACTAATAAAGCCTTATTGTAAAGTGTTACCTGTTACAGAATGCAGATCCAGACACAAAGAAATACATTGAAATGTGAGCTTTATTAACAGCACTGAGCAGAATGGAGAATACGGATGAGTATGCAGTTCAAATAGACTTTGAAGAATGAGTAAAGCTTAGTAACGAAGACCTTCCTTGTTTTACAGGTGCAGGAGATCATGGATAGTTGGACGGATGGCTGGATGGACGCACACACCTCTTCGTGTTTGGTGAGTATGCAGGATGATGACAGGAGAACACAGGAGAGGAATACACTGGAGTACCAACGCTGGAGAACAGGTAAGCACTTCATAGAAACAAGACCAGACAATGATGTGAGACGAGGTGTGTGCTTTTGTAGCTGGCTTGATGATGGTGCAGATGAAGTGCAGGTGTGAGTGTTCAGTACTCTGGTGAAGGTGTGCTGTGTGAATGGCTGATGTGACAGCCTGGCAGATCCGTGACAATTACCCAACAATAATAAAGAATCAGAACATTTGCAATCAATGTGTAGGGCAGGGGTTCTCAACTCTGGTCCTCGAGGTCTATTTTCCTGCAGAGTTTAGCAGCAACCTTGATCAAACTCACCTGCTTATTGATCTTATGGGGACATTTTTTTGGTCCCCACAAGGAAAACCGCTTGTAAATCATACATAATGCAGAACATTTTCTGTAATGGGAGGTTTCAGATTAGGGGATATAATTTGTACAGTAAAACAAATCATTATTTCTATGGAAAATCCCCATAAAACATGAAGGGTGTGTGTGTGTGCGTGTGCGTGTGCGTGTGCGTGTGTGTGTGCGTGTGTGTGTGTGTGTGTGTGTGTGTGTGTGTGTGTGTGTGTGTAAATTAGTCTACTACAAACTTCCTTAACAGTATTTATGCTTACAGGGCACCTATTATGACCCTTTTCACAAGATGTAAAATAAGTCTCTGATGTCCCCAGAGTATGTATAAATATAATACCCAACAGATATTTTTTTACAGCATGTTTAAATTGTCATTTTTTGGGGGCTCAGAAAAACACACCGTTTTAGTGTGTATCCCTTTAAATGCAAATGAGCTGCTGCTGCCGCCCAAAGGGTGGAGCCTTACGAGCTCGCGCTCAGAGCCAGGACAATCTCATCTGATAATATCAAAACAGAAACTCTCATTAGTGGTGTTCATTTCGACTCGGAGTCGGACAATAATGCCCACAGAGCCAGAGAATATATACTGTATGGAGATTGAACAGGTATAGTTTAGCTTAATTATGGTTATAACTTATTTGTCATCTGCTTTTATCCACTATTAATACAAGCCTGCTGTAGCAGACCTCGTCCGAATGATGACCAAAATATACTGATGAGTTTGATTAAGTTTATTGTACATCACACAAAAGATGAAGCGTTAGTTTTACTCCAGAAAATCACTGTAAGAGCAGCTAAATAAAAACAGTATAAGATGTGAGCATTTAAGTCTTATCCAAAACTCTCTCTCTCCCTTTCATTAGCATGGAACATACACAGCGAAGTACACAAAACACTCGTTACAACTAACAGTAAACAAATATATACACACCTTTTCAGTCTGTGCTTAAAGGTGAACTAAGTAACTTTTTTACTTTAACCGAACAGCTTCGGAGTCATTGGAATAGTTATATGACTTATTTCGGGTTGAATGGTGGTCGTCTCGCACTCCCCAAGCGCCTGTGAGCCGAAAAACCACCCTTGCAACTTTGGGCCGGCGGGCGTGTATCGCTTGATATCAGGTCTCGCGTTGTAATGAGTTGCTTTATGGCACTGCACAGTGCACACGTACACGTAGAAAAAGGTAACGTTAGATACTGAGTTCTTCACACTTTCGTCATGGCTGAACCGGTAAAAAAGAAGCCGAAAGCTAGGAAAGGTTTGTCGGAGGACCAAAGAAAGAGGAAACGGCAGACTGACCGAGCAAGGAGTCAGACTCGAGTAACTATCGTTCTTGTTGATGGACTAGTAGACATCTTCAGAGCTTATCTGTGCCTGTTCGATGTCCGACGCTTTGTAACGCGTTGTGTCAGGAGGAGAAATAGGGATAGCTCACAGATGAAGTTATTACAGAGGCCAGACAGACTCACGGAGGCGATTGGCATCTCACAACTTGCACTTTATTCCCCAATCGAACTCGTGTAACTGTTTGTCACCCATTCTACCGTCCACAGCTTTACTTGATAAACAAAAGTAAGATAAGAATGAGCATCAAACTGAAATAACCCGCATACATGGGGGTGTTCGAGGTGCACATACAATACAGACTGCCGACAGTTCAACAGGGCGCGCGCAGCTCTTAAAGGGGCCACACCTTATTTCCACTCTTTACAGCCTCCATCCTACTGAACAGGTACCGGTATAGAGGGCGGAAGGGATCAGGCCGTGAGTGCAGAGACGGCTCTGCTCAAGTGGCGACAGTAATATTAAATACAAGTACTCCACAGCGACTCTAGGGGTCGCTGTTTGAGAAAAACGGAAAGCTGCATAGTGTGCCTTTAATAAAGTGAAAGTGAAAGTGACACATGACGGCGCTTGTCTGAAGTTTTAAATCATTGGTTACCCGTAAGCCAATCACATAACGTTTGGTTATGACATGTGTTATGCGCTGGCTCAGCCGCATCGAACTTCCACTGTAAACACATGTATGATGTGAAAACAAAACCATCGAGCGAAATACCGGAGTGAACATCGCTGTGAACGACTTTTGCAGATTATGTGAAGTAAATCTCCGCATCCACGGTACAATCAGCGTCTACGTCACGGCTCTCAGCCCGCCCTCTGTTCGTTGATTGGCCGGCTGTTTTGAGGCCGGAGGAAAACTGAGAGATAGGTCGCTATCTCAGACTGAGTACAGAAGCGAACTGAAATTGAGCGGAAGTACGAAGTCTGACGTAGTCAGGCTAGTCTACAGCTGCTCAAGCGTCGAAACAATGGCGGACTGTGTCCCGCTCCCTCAGGGCGGGTCTATGCTCAAACTGCAGTGTCAATCAACAGTCGTGGGAGGGGCCTGTGTAAAGTGACGTCACATTGCCGCGAATCTGAGAACGGCTTGTTCTGAGACAGTGCTTAGTATTTATTGGGATTATAAAAAAAGCACTGGGTGGATTTTTATCATTATAGGGTGGTTGTGTACACACACTGCCAACACACATTTATGTTGGCATAACGTTGGCTGTCTTGCGCAGTCTACCCTCGTCGGACAGGTAAAACAAGGTGCAGGCGACAGGGAACCGCATGACGGTCGTCTCAGCCTCGATGTAGGGACGCAGCAATTCGGAGAGTGACAGCAGCGATGACCTTGACATCCTAAAATTTTCATGCCACTCATCCGGGACAACCACTTCATTTTCGAAGTTCTCCCACCAGACAGCAGTTCGCCCAGGTCGGACCCAAAACCGGCGACGCTGGCGGTGACGCGGACTGGTTCTTTTGTGTTGGAGGGAGGAGAAGTTGTTGCAAAATTGCTGACCTCCGAGCACTCATTCGTCTCTGCTCCTCGACATAATGGAGCAGCTGTTGAAGATCATCATAGAATTGATTGATGTAGATGGGGAGAGGACGCTGGCGCTGATTGTTCGCCGCTTCTCCCGGTTTTTTGACGCTTTTCCCAGTTATCTGTTTCAATTGAGTGCCTTTTACATACTGGATGTGTCCACTATAGTAATTAATGGACTGTAAGTATACCAGTTTATATTCTTTGGACTGCCATGAAGTTTTGATGCCTACCTGCCACCCTACTATGGCGAGGCTATAATAGTGATGAGGCTTTCTCGAGCTCTTCGGTTCCTGCAATACCTCTGCCTTTAAACGGATATCTGCAAAGAAATAATATTCCTCCTGACGCCGTGGATTATGCTGTGGATCATCTTGGTTGTGTGTGTGACTATTATACCTCACTGCCCTTCTGGATCTTGGCTAACCGCGAGCAGCGGTGCCCAACCCGGCACTGTGTTGACGACCGACATCCCAATGGAACAACACAGGATTTCCAGCAGCACTGGAATCCATTCACAACTGGATCTTCCACGCCGAACCCGGTATATCCATAGAGGGTCGGGTCGCCGGTTTGTTGTGTCCAAGCACGGTGACCACAGCAACATCGCATCTCTCTGGATGGCCTCACGCCACGCCGCACCTGGATTACGTCATCAGAGCGCCGCCACTGGAGGAACAGTTAACTCCGATTGGTATAACAGAAAACCCGGAGTGGATCACAGCGTCTTACGTCCTTGTTGTAACAAACTGGACCTTAAAACTCACATTATTATTGAACAATTCAATGTGCAGTCATTGTCAAATAAATCTGGACTCATACACGATCACATTTTGGACAAAGGGATAGATATTCTCTGCCTAAGTGAGACCTGGCAGCAGCCTGATGTCTATTCCTCTCTTAATGAGGCCTGCCCACCTGGGTATTGCTACCTTTCTAAGCCTCGTACAACTGGCCGGGGTGGGGGGCTTGCTGTAATACATCGCAGCAATCTGGTGCTATCCCCCGTGGCCATTCCCAATACGGACACATTTGAAAGTCTTGTTTTTAATTGTAAACATCCGTTTTCTGCAACAATAGCTCTTATTTATCGCCCGCCTAAACCACATCCAACATTCATCTCTGACATACACAGTTTTCTTATTTCCCTTTGTACAATATACTCCAACATTTTAGTTATTGGTGACTTTAATGTACATATGGACTCCCAGACCTGCCGACTGGCGTCTGACTTCAAATACACATTAGACTGTATTAATCTCCATCAACTTGTTGATGTCCCAACACATACTAAAGGCCATATACTGGATTTAGTGATTACTGACTCTCTTACAGTTACTGGCCTTGATGTGTATGATGTTGGCGTCTCTGACCATCTGGCAACATTATTCAAAATCCCACTGTCATCTTCTTTTCATAAACCAAAACGTCAGATGACTTTCCGAAATATTAAGAACATCGACTTCATCTCTTTTAGTCAGGATTTACATCTTCTCTCCCCTTCCCCAGATTTGTCAATGGATGAACTTGTGAATTTTTACAACACCAGCCTTAGCTCCATTCTGGACAGTCATGCTCCAGTTAAAAGCCGGACTGTCACTTTCTCTAGGTCCGCACCCTGGTTCACAGGAGAACTTAGAGAGATGAAGCAGTCTGGTCGTGTCCTGGAGCGCACCTATAAAAAATCTGGCTTGATGGTGCATAAATTGGCCTACCGAGAGCACCGTAGGGCCTATGCTAGAGCTCTCTCAAAGGCTAGGTTACAGCATTATTCCATGCTGATTAACAACAATGCAGGTGACTCCAAAAAATTGTTCTCCACAATTCACCACATTCTCAAACCACAGACTGCCTCATTTTTCAGCCATACCGACTCAAATTGTAATAAATTTATGCATTTTTTCACTTCCAAAATAGACTGTATCCGCTCAGCTCTCTCCCCTCTCACATGTTCCACTCCCGACATCCCTACAGTACTGATCACGCAAAAACTGTCACATTTTTCGTCTACAACGCAGCAAGAGGTCGAGAATATCATCCGTAAATCTAAACCATCCACTTGCTCTCTTGATCCACTCCCCACTGCTCTGCTCAAAACCCACCATCTTTCCATTAGCCCTCTTATAACTAAACTGATAAATCTTTCACTGCAAACAGGAAATGTTCCAACAGCCCTCCTCAGAGTGACCAGTGACCTCCTTATGGCCTCTGACTCTGGCTCCACTTCTCTGCTTATTCTTCTCGACCTCTCTGCTGCGTTTAATACTGTTGATCATCGTATCCTCCTTCACAGACTTCAGCACTATATTGGTCTCTCCGACACTTCCCTAAAATGGTTTCGCTCCTACCTCACAGATAGGACCGAGTATGTAGCCTTGGGGGAGGCAAAATCCTCACCACACATTGTTACCTGTGGGGTCCCCCAGGGCTCCGTACTCGGTCCAACCCTTTTTACAATTTACACGCTTCCCCTTGGTCGTGTCGTCAGCAGGCATGGAATTCACTACCATTGCTATGCTGACGACACACAACTTTATCTTCATATCACTCCCTCCGGCTCCCCCTCTGCCACCATTTCCCGCCTTACCTCCTGCCTGGAGGAGATCGGGGCATGGATGAATCAAAATTTTCTGCAGCTGAATGGCTCTAAAACAGAAGCCATCCAAATCGGAACGCCTCATCAACTACGTTCGTCTCCCATCACACTTGTTTCATTTTTTGGTAATACTATTTCCCTCTCTCCCTCCGTTACTAACCTTGGGGTCAAGTTTGACCCCTACCTTTCTTTTGACAATCATGTCACCTCAATTTGTAAAACCTCGTTTTTTCACCTCCGTAACATTTCCAAACTGCGTTCCTCTCTTTCCCTTTCAGCTGCAGAGAAGCTCGTCCATGCCTTTGTCTCCTCCAGGCTGGATTACTGTAACGCACTCCTGTTGGGAATCCCTGGCAAGAGCCTCCAAAAGCTCCAGTTTGTGCAGAATAGTGCTGCCAGGGTCCTAATGAGGGTGCGGAAACATGAGCACATTACCCCTATCCTAAAATCCCTTCACTGGCTCCCTGTTCACCTCCGCATAGAATATAAGATCCTTCTGCACACCCATCACTGTCTGCACGGTGCAGCACCCACATACCTCACTGATCTCCTTTCCCCACACACCTCCACCCGGACCAGAGCAGGCGAACGGCACCTCTTGGTTACACCTAGGACACGGCTCAAGACTATGGGCGACAGGGCTTTTAAAGCATCCGCTCCTCGTCTGTGGAATGCCCTTCCAGAAAAACTCAGAGCTCCTAAGACCACGGATGTTTTTAAAAAAGAACTGAAAACCTTCCTTTTCAGAAAAGCGTATTTTTAAGTATTTTTAAGTGTTTGTGTATTTGTTTTAATTATTTTTATCTGTTTGAGCCTTGTAGCACTTTGAGATTTGATGTCAAATGTATAGTGCATTATAAATAAAATTCATCATCATCAGCTGTATTTGCAAATGCAAACACATGAAAAGAGTTTGCACCAACATAAATGTGACTGCTACTCTGAACGCTTCCATGATCACCAAAGCCAAATGAAAATGTAAACATAGGTCGCACTTTTGGCGTAGGTGCGAGCTCTGGCACACTGTGACGTTGGCTGCCTAAACATCCGTTTGTCTCAGTTTACATGCAAACGAAGATTTTCAAAATCTCCACTCTGGCCGGAGTTTTTAGAAAGAATCGGTTTCAGAGGCGAATTCTCCGTTTGCGTGTAAACGAAGGGCGCAAACGAAGGGAAACGTCTCCGTTTTTCAAAATAACCATGCACGTGTAAACTGGGCCCAAGGCAACACTTAAAAATGTCTTGTGTGGACACCAAGCGGGAAGGAAGTCGACCGGAAGTTGAAGCCGGCCGCGTGCCACCATCTTGTAGCAGAACTTCACCTGCTGTTAGCATCCCATTGACTCCCATTCATTTTGGCGTCACTTTGACAGCGAATAACTTCACATCTGAGGCGTTTAAAGACTCCATTTGTCCATTATTTATTTCTAAAGAAACACAACAATGTATAAAATGCTCCATTACCTTGTAGCTTATGTTATGGCCTCGTAGAAGCAGTTTTTGTAAAAGTAGGCTAAAGATTGCGTCATAACCACGCGACTCTCTGTCGCACAGTAGAGAGATTACCGTATGGACAGGAGGAGAAGCTCGCGGGCAATCGGGAGGACATGGAGGCAAAATGACAAAATAATGAATCAGAATACCTAGCAAAAGTTTCTCCTGCTCCTAGCTCGTGGATACCTCCTACTCACGCTCTCCGTCTCTGCAAGATTCGGAAGGGAATGATTCAGATTTCTCATGCCACAGCCACTAGAAGACAGACAGGTTGCTCACGTCACATCTACGTCGTCAAGCTCGGTTTGAGTCTGCGCGTCAGGAACGGAAGTCCAAAAAAATCGCTAAAAATGGGCTTCACTTGTCTCAATTGAGTTCCAATGAGATGGCTCTGTCCACTTCTTATACTGTCTATGGTGGTCACCCCTCATGGGTGAGCAGTTGCTCATTATCATTTAAAGAGACATGCACCGAAACGGGTCGCTGTGAACAGAGCTGTTTTGGAGGAGGTAAAAAGGGTGTTGTTTTACACACCCATTGAGGAATTTTAGTATACGTTACACACTTTACATGAAGACCCTAAAGAATCATACCAACTTGTGGAAAATGGGCATCCGATGACCCCTTTAAGAGAGCAAACATACATCTGCATTGCCCTTCATTCATGCTATTTGAAATCTTTTTTCATATTACTTTATCTCTGTCATATTACTTTCTATATCAGTCATTTTTTTCTTTACATTATTTTTCTCAAATTTTACTGTATGTTTTGTGCTGTGTTGTACAAATATGTCTCAATTTGAAGGTTTTTAACGTCAAGGGATGATGTTGTGAAGCACTTATTTCCCATTGTCTTCATGAACACTTGTTGAATTTGTGCTGGTCAGATGAAGTCCGACTGAGCATTGAGAAGTAATTAAGATTATTCTACAAACACTTTTAGTGTCCTGGTCCTTCTCCTTCTCCTGTCCCGGTCTTTTTGGCTGAGCGAAGTTTTAACAAAGTGTTGACTGTTTGTTTTGAACATCAGGAGTGAGAGAGAGCTTCAGCACAACCAGATCTAGCCTAGTTTTCCTGCAGATTAAAGTCTGACATTTCTGACATTAAACATCATGATCTTTAATGTAGTTGAGTATGGTAAGTATGCTTATAGCAACGGGTTTTTGTACATTTTAATGTAAAAGACAGTTTATACTTAATTGGTTTTCAGTCTTTATTCAGGAAATTTGTCAGTAAATATAGATTTTGTAACAGACTAAATAGACTCTTTAGACTGGATGTTGCTTTAAGTCTATAACGGTGTCTTGATGCTCGTAACGGTTCAGAGGTGAAGTGAACTGTACATTTTCCTTTTTTAAGATGACATTTTTTGAAGAGTTTGTATATAAACAAATCGGTAGTGTTTAAGCACATTTCAGTTGACTACATTTTAATTTTGTATTTGTATTTCAACATGCGTATGTCAAGCATCTGTTGATTGAACTATTCCATGCTGAGAAAAAAAAAACGTTTTTTTTTGTTTTGTTTTTTTTTTGCTTTAAATGCAAATAATTGTATGTATCTTTTGGCAGTTAAGTATTTTATGTTAGCAGCGTCAGTATAAAATTGCTTAGTAACTAATTCAACAAATAAAATGATAAACAATAAACTGTTTTTTGTCATTTGTAATTGACAGAATCTTCACACTAGATTTCTAAATGTTGGACTAAATAAAACTTCTCAGTTGAATGAACTATGAAACTAGTTGAGCAAACATGTTTTAAAATTGAAGTCAATGGGCCAACTAAAAAAATAATATGTAGCCTATTCTTTTTGATAATATTCAGTGTTGAAATTGACGATGGTGAATGAATACAAACCAATAATATTTTATATTAACTACTAACAAATTATCTTTTTATTTGTGCATAATTTGAGAAAAACAGCAGAATAAAAATATTTGATATGTGAAATGTACCTGGTTTTTATGTATACTGTTCACCTCATTTCATTTTGTTGGCTCTTTGGTAACTGGAAACAATAACTTTTTAAGAAATCATTTTCACTTGATAAATAGGCTATTCAAATGTTATATATTTATTTATTTTAGGTTTATCATAGTTTTACAATGAATTTTCATAGTTTTAGATTGAAAGTCTAGAGCTGGCAGGGTAAATCAAAATCTATATATAAAAGTAATTTAAAACATTCACACGTGATAAAAAAAAAAAAAAGGTTCATGTAATTGTTTGAATCAACAACTAGAACATTTAAATAATAACCATTTCCATCCTCAGGAGTTCTGGCGCGGCCTTTGTGACGTCATAAGCACTCAGTCAAGAGTTCGGTGAGTGAATGCAGTGTGGAGAAGTGAATCTGCTGCATCGCGCGACATCAGAGGTAGGAACAACTATATTTACATTATTTCGCCATTAGATGGCGGCAAAGACTGTCTTTATGAGACAGTCTGTCAGACGCAAATGACTAGGGTGTCAGGGCACGGGAAAACCCCTTAACTGTTAAAAGTTCAAGATATTGCAGCGGACATTCAAACAGATTTGTATTATGAATATATGACTATATCTACTGTAAATGCAGGTACTCTCGTAATACTCTACTCTATAAGCTTCAATGAACAATATCAATGAGAAGTTTATGTTTATGTTGCTAAGATGGTTGCTAGGGGTGTTGTGCAGTGAAATGTTGAACCATTGAAGCGATCATTGCCGTGTTTTATCTGGAAAAAACCCCACTAACGTTAATCAGAACCAAGGACTGGAACTACCCGTTTTATATAGATAAATATACTGCAGATAATGGCTTTATTGGTAAATGATGTTGTTAAGCATTTATAATTGCAGGATGTTTTTTCGTTGCTATATTTTCGTCTTGATAATTTCTCTTGTTTTAGTAAAAAAAAAGTATTTATTAAATTTTTACAATTTTCAAAACTCTTAGCTAAAAAAATCCAAACTGATCACACTTGTAACCCAGCTAGTCATTCTTTCAAAACCTGATCCATGCTTTCATTACAGTTATGCACATTTTCAGTCCACATAATCAATGTTTCAAAACACAAGGGGCCCTATCTTGCACCCAGCGCAAGTGACTTTGTACACCGACGCATGTATCATTCCTATTTTGCACCTGCGCAAAGCGGACTTTTCCCTCCACAGAAGCACGTCGGTAAGTTAGGAAATACACTTGCGCTCCCGGGGGCGGTTCAGCGCAAAGAGGAGGCGTGTTCCGGCGCAAACGTTCCCTCATGCTATTTTGCAGGTTTAGAAAACAATTGCGCCACTAACCAGGAAAAAATAGTTTAAAGTCAGTGGCGCGTTGCGCATGTTATTCATATGCTATTTTAAGGGCGCATGCTTGGCCATAATCAATGTAGCGTGTGCACAACGCGCACTTTGATTCTCTCATCTACACAGAAGCAGCAGTTTTCATTTTTGCAAATCATACATTATTACGATAGATAGATAGATAGATAGATAGATAGATAGATAGACTATTTATTATAAAAGCATACATCTAGCTTACACATTTACCCAAATTATCATACTCCTGTTTAACCGAAGTTAATTTGGGTGGGTTTCTCCATTTCAATGTAACTTCTCTCTTTTACGGCCGTGACGAGAGCGTTGCTCTCCTTGGCTGTGAACCGCTCCTGGCGCGCGCCTGGCAAATCCGCCGTTTCAATAGCAATCCGCTATGGAAAAAGCGCGTTTGCTCTTAAAGGGAATGTGAGATGACGCTCTGATTGGTTTATTTCACGTTACGCCCAAACCACACCTATGAATAATGAAGCTACTTCAGACCAACCCATTTTAGATTTGCGCCTGGCGCAATAGTCATTTTTCCCGCCGGGAAAATAGCAACAGCGCCGAGACCCGCCCACAAAGTTACTTGCGCTTTGCGCTTTGACACTTGCGTTTCAGATCGTTAAAATAGGGCCCATTATGATTGTAATATGTAACGGAACATTTGGTTTAATCACCAAAACACACATGACCTTCTTTCAGTTTAGTACTTTTAAAGGAATAGTAAACACCAAACAAATAGTTCATGGCCCTGTATGAGTTTCTTTCTCCTGCTGAACACAAAATAAGATATTTTGAAGAGTATCGGTAACCAAACAGTTGATGGACCCCATTGACCTCCATAGTATGGGGGTAAAAAATATGATGGATGTCAGTGGGGTCAATCAACTGTTTGGTTACCGATACTCTTCAAAATATCTTATGTTGTGTTCAGCAGGACAGAGAAACCCTACAGGATTGGAACAACTTGAGGGTGAGTAAATGATGACAGGATTTTCACAGAGATGGGACCAAGTCACACATGTGTAAGTCTCAAGTTAGTCCCAAGTGTTTTTTTCTTGGGCAAGTCAAGTCAAGTCAAGTCAAGTCAAGTCACAGGCTATGTCAAGTCAAGTCAAGTCCTGTAGTAGGTCAAGTCAAGTCCAAGTCAAGTCACCTTATTATTGTAATTTTACCTGCAGAATCTGATCTTAATAAAGTGAAAAGACAAGATATAAGTAGCCTAACTGTCAGTAAATTACAATAATTTGGATTTGCATTGTAAATACTCATGTTCAGTAAAATACATCATGGAATCAAACAAAATTGTAACTTCATAAAATTATGTATTTTTCACTTCTGCCAACAGTGTTTGAAATGTTTTAAATTGTCAACATTGAGTCCATAAAACAAATAACAGCTTAACATCCAACAGACTCCTCTCTGAACACCTCCCTCTCTCTCTCTCTCTCAAACACAGTTTACTTACAACATTAAACTTTGTTACATTTCTCCTCTCTCTCACACACACTCACTCTCACACACTCTCTCTCTCTCTCTCACACACACAGACACACACACACACTCACTCATCGTTAGGAAAGATTAGATGAATGTGATCATTTATATTTGGGCCTTTTTTGGGCCTGAAATCGCTGATAAAACCTTATGGCTACTTTAGCTATTATTACATTAGCAAACTACCAAATAACCAGAAAACAATAACAAATTGACAAGCACTTACTGGGCAGAATGGCTGTTAATGTTGCATGTCTTGCAAAGCGCTGTTCGTCTTTTGCCATCTTGTGAACAATTCTTGAAGCCGAAAGCGATGACCCTCGGTACCCCTCCGGCTGACATGTTGATGTGATATCTGATCTAAGTGGGCGTGGTGTGCGTAAGGTACGAGAGGGCATGACTGATGATAGTTTCATGATCCAGTCATGACAACGCTATTCTCAGCCTGCGCTCCAGCTGGGTAATCAACTTGATTTTTAAAAATAATTTCTATATTTTATATTCAAACTGAAAACAAGAATGTGATTAACACTCAAGTCATTCAAGTCATCGTGTCTCAAGTCATGTCAAGTCCCGAGTCTTTAACTTCCAAGTCCGAGTCAAGTCTCAAGTATTTTATTTTTTGTCAAGTCAAGTCACAAGTCATAAAAATAGCGACTCGAGTCCAAGTCACCAAGTCACAAGTCCCCATGTCTGCCTCCAGCTGTTCCAGGAAGAGCTCCAGGAACTCCTCAGGTACGTGCAGAACCTCCTCAAAGTGCTGCAGGATGTAGTGCTGTGCTTTACAGCGGAGCTTTGAGCAGGAGGAAAAGTCCTCTGTCAACTTGCAGATGCCAATGCAGTTTCCTATATTAAATTTGAAATGCTGGGTAAAACTTCATTCATAGCCACTTCCAGAATAAAATTTCAAGAATGTGTTTGCCTAGATATCATAGTTACATTCTTTTTTCTGGCAATACACTCATTCATTTTCATGCATTTATATATTTGGACTTAGGCAGTTTCAACCGTATAATGTTGGCAGTGGAAATGATGTATATAATTATAATCATTTCTAGGTAATTTGCACACAATTGCAGTTCAAATGCTTCTTCTCACCTAAAGTAGGAGCTGCAGCCACACATGATGATCTTGTGCACTTGAAATTCTCTGTCATTTGACTTGATGATCAAGTCAGTGTGTTCGCCCAGTAAACGTGCTTCATCAAACACGTCAAAGGCTGTTGCTCTAATGTTCTCCATGTTCTCTCAGGACTGTAAATGTATTCAGTCTTCTCTCCTCAAACTCTGATTAAAGTCTCCTCAGGATTGTGTCTTTGTGGGACTCTTGCTCAGGAGAGTTCTATAGAATGTCTCTGTGACATCATAGTTGTAGAGCTTCAATATATCTTTTCAGTTTGTGTCTTGGCCACATAATTATTAAAGAGTTTTGTTTTATCGATTCCTTTTGAATGAAACATCTTCACAGTAACAAAGATATTAAATTCAGAATTACTGCCATTATAAGTAAAATTACAAATAAATGGGCAAGCTGATTTTCTTTTTTTTTTACAATATTTACAACTGGAAAAATTCAACAAACAAGACTTTGAACAGTCACTAAGACACTACGGCTGTATCTGAAATTGTCCCTTATACTGGACCAGCAGTTCTCAACTGGTTTGGCCATGGGACCCACATTTTCCCATGGACATTTATAATATTATTGTTTTGTTTTTTAGGAATTTGACCGAATATATATGGCATTATCACGATATTGAAATGAGCGTTTTCAAACAATAACAGGTTTTATATATTTTTTCTTAAAACAAAACAAACTAAATTATATTTAAATCCAATAAAGTAATGCACACAAAAACTACATAAAGTAAACATGTTTTAAACTGATTCAAGTGTTATAAAGAATTATAATGAACAATAGGTAACACTTTACAATAAGGTAAAGTCAGTTAATGCATTAACCAACATTAACATTGAGCAAAAGCTACATCTGTTACCATAGTTATTCTTGGTTAACATTAGTTTAAAAAAAATACAACTGATCATTGTTAGTTCATGTTAGCTCAGGTCCATTAAATCCTTCTGAATTTAATAATGTGTTATTAAATGTTGAAATGAACATTAACCAAGATTAATAACTGCTTTAGGAGTATTGTCCATTGTCAGTTTATGTTAACTATAGTGAATTAACTAATAAAGCCTTATTGTAAAGTGTTACCTGTTACAGAATGCAGATCCAGACACAAAGAAATACATTGAAATGTGAGCTTTATTAACAGCACTGAGCAGAATGGAGAATACGGATGAGTATGCAGTTCAAATAGACTTTGAAGAATGAGTAAAGCTTAGTAACGAAGACCTTCCTTGTTTTACAGGTGCAGGAGATCATGGATAGTTGGACGGATGGCTGGATGGATGCACACACCTCTTCGTGTTTGGTGAGTATGCAGGATGATGACAGGAGAACACAGGACAGGAATACACTGGAGTACCAACGCTGGAGAACAGGTAAGCACTTCATAGAAACAAGACCAGACAATGATGTGAGACGAGGTGTGTGCTTTTGTAGCTGGCTTGATGATGGTGCAGATGAAGTGCAGGTGTGAGTGTTCAGTACTCTGGTGAAGGTGTGCTGTGTGAATGGCTGATGTGACAGCCTGGCAGATCCGTGACAATTACCCAACAATAATAAAGAATCAGAACATTTGCAATCAATGTGTAGGGCAGGGGTTCTCAACTCTGGTCCTCGAGGTCTATTTTCCTGCAGAGTTTAGCAGCAACCTTGATCAAACTCACCTGCTTATTGATCTTATGGGGAAATTTTTTTGGTCCCCACAAGGAAAACAGCTTGTAAATCATACATAATGCAGAACATTTTCTGTAATGGGAGGTTTCAGATTAGGGGATATAATTTGTACAGTAAAACAAATCATTATTTCTATGGAAAATCCCCATAAAACATGAAGGGTGTGTGTGTGTGCGTGTGTGTGTGTGTGTGTGTGTGTGTGTGTGTGTGTGTGTGTGTGTGTGTGTGTGTGTGTGTGTGTGTGTGTGTGTGTGTGTGTGTGTGTGTGTGTGTGTGTGTGTGTGTGTGTAAATTAGTCTACTACAAACTTCCTTAACAGTATTTATGCTTACAGGGCACCTATTATGACCCTTTTCACAAGATGTAAAATAAGTCTCTGATGTCCCCAGAGTATGTATAAATATAATACCCAACAGATATTTTTTTTACAGCATGTTTAAATTGTCATTTTTTGGGGGCTCAGAAAAACACACCGTTTTAGTGTGTATCCCTTTAAATGCAAATGAGCTGCTGCTGCCGCCCAAAGGGTGGAGCCTTACGAGCTCGCGCTCAGAGCCAGGACAATCTCATCTGATAATATCAAAACAGAAACTCTCATTAGTGGTGTTCATTTCGACTCGGAGTCGGACAATAATGCCCACAGAGCCAGAGAATATATACTGTATGGAGGTTTAGCTTAATTATGGTTATAACTTATTTGTCATCTGCTTTTATCCACTATTAATACAAGCCTGCTGTAGCAGACCTCGTCCGAATGATGACCAAAATATACTGATGAGTTCGATTAAGTTTATTGTACATCACACAAAAGATGAAGCGTTAGTTTTACTCCAGAAAATCACTGTAAGAGCAGCTAAATAAAAACAGTATAAGATGTGAGCATTTAAGTCTTATCCAAAACTCTCTCTCTCCCTTTCATTAGCATGGAACATACACAGCGAAGTACACAAAACACTCGTTACAACTAACAGTAAACAAATATATACACACCTTTTCAGTCTGTGCTTAACCCTCTGAGGTCTGAGGGGTTTTTGGGGTCCTTGAGATGTTCTGACATGCCCTGACATTTGTGCTTTTTTCAGTTGCTTATAAACATATTAATGGCAAAAAAAAATTACACACTATTTAGCACAAACAGGGCTACCATAATATGTGAGCAACAAGAATGTACATGTCTGCATTTTTGAGAGAATAATGTTTATGCGTGGTTATTGAAAAAACTAAAAACTAAAGTTTCTGAAATAAGGCCATAAAACACATACTAAATATGTGCCAATAAGACTTTTGTCTAATAGATGTCATTGCCTAGTGTTTTTTCTTCAAAATGATGTGAAAATCATCCTGCCCTTATCATTCACATGACACAATACATTGATTTGAATTTTGCAAAGCACTTTCTGTTTGGAAAGGCAATATGCGGAGTGGGCGTCAACGATCATGCATATTTAGTGGTTCACACCTTAGGAGACAATGGGGCCTGCATACTTAATGACCCTTTCATTCAGGTGAGTCACTGAGCCACAAGAATGCAAGAGCAACAGTTGGAAGCATCTCAATTATTTTTTATTTTTCCACATAGTGTGCTTGCAATTTGGCCTATAATATCCAAGGAAAACATGTCTAGTAATTGTGCAGTTAATTCTCATACTGTATTTTCAGTTTTGGAATATTTATCCTCTCCCCAAATTTGTCACTAATAAAACACAATAAAAATTATTTAAAGAAAAGGCTTATTACCTTATTACCTTTTAATAGTTTGTTTACATCTACCTTGTAAATATATTTTTTTATTAAAAAGGTTACAATTACAACAACAATTCAAGTGTAATCTTTCTTTGTAAAAACTAAAGTATACATTTTATCATACATATTTCAAAGTTAAGGATTTGATTGATTATTTGATTACTTTATTTTTGACAAAACATACTATATTTAACATGAGCAAATATTGGCAAACAAATATTGGCTTATTTGAGTTGGCAGATATTTTACAGTAAAAATGTATAATCTATCCAAAACTAATCAACGAAATGTTGTCTTTCATATGTCTGTAACATAGGTCTTTCGTTTTTATTATAAGAAATATAAATGTTAATTTGCAGTTTAATACGTTGCTTATACAAATACATTTTATTTCAACATTTCAGTCGATTTTTACTCAGTATAGCAATACAGTTTGCTAAAACCGAAACATTCATTCACAAACAGAAACGCCTGACTGTAACGTTGTTTTTATGAAATATTAGGGCATATAAATGTTAATTTTCAGTTTACTCATCTCAGTATAGCAATACAGTTTGCTAAAACATCATCATTCATTCACACAGAGACGCAATTTAAATTTAAACTGTCTTTTTGCGAGCTGTGATAAACAGCGCGCATCTCTGCGGCTGCCGTTCATTCATTCACAGAAACGCGATTAACTTGAGAAGGAAAAAAACCTTACTACATATTCGGATCCTCTCTCCTGCAATACCCGCACTCTGAGGTAGATTTTCCGTTATTATTATTCCTCACAGCGCTGCCAGATGGTGTAAACACGTAGGCTACAATGATATGATTAAACTTGTGTTTTCTCGAGCTGATATGGGGGCGTTCACAGGTTTGCCTCAGTAATTTGCGTTTGAATAGCGCGCGCTCTCCGTGGGCGGAGTCACATTACCTTTGAATGAGCTCTAATGAGCTCGACTGGAATCGCTCTCTTTTAACACAGATTTCACAAGATGAGAATATTTTTTTTATATATAAATTACCTCATTTTAAAGAAGAGAATTCAAGCTTCATGCCTGTGTGACTGTATGCCTGTTTGACTCAGTATTCGTTGAGTTATTGTTCATTTTCGGACGCGTTTCAGAATGGTCTTCACTGACAGAGAGAAGGCAGAACTCGCATCACGTTTATTTTTCTTTATTTGGCAAAAAGCACAACACTTTGTTTTTATTGTGAGTATACACAAAAATAATACACATTTAACAGAATCGATTGATGTATGAAACTTGCTTGTAATATCAAAGTCAACAGAGCAAAATTAATTTATTTTGAACTGAACTGAAAAAAATCCAGCAAAACGCGTGGGCGCGTTTGTCGACCTCAGAGGGTTAAAGGTGAACTAAGTAACTTTTTTACTTTAACCGAACAGCTTCGGAGTCATTGGAATAGTTATATGACTTATTTCGGGTTGAATGGTGGTCGTCTCGCACCCCCCAAGCGCCTGTGAGCCGAAAAACCACCCTTGCAACTTTGGGCCGGCGGGCGTGTATCGCTTGATATCAGGTCTCGCGTTGTAACGAGTTGCTTTATGGCACTGCACAGTGCACACGTACACGTAGAAAAAGGTAACGTTAGATACTGAGTTCTTCACACTTTCGTCATGGCTGAACCGGTAAAAAAGAAGCAGAAAGCTAGGAAAGGTTTGTCGGAGGACCAAAGAAAGAGGAAACGGCAGACTGACCGAGCAAGGAGTCAGACTCGAGTAAATATCGTTCTTGTTGATGGACTAGTAGACATCTTCAGAGCTTATCTGTGCCTGTTCGATGTCCGACGCTTTGTAACGCGTTGTGTCAGGAGGAGAAATAGGGATAGCTCACAGATGAAGTTATTACAGAGGCCAGACAGACTCACGGAGGCGATTGGCATCTCACAACTTGCACTTTATTCCCCAATCGAACTCGTGTAACTGTTTGTCACCCATTCTACCGTCCACAGCTTTACTTGATAAACAAAAGTAAGATAAGAATGAGCATCAAACTGAAATAACCCGCATACATGGGGGTGTTCGAGGTGCACATACAATACAGACTGCCGACAGTTCAACAGGGCGCGCGCAGCTCTTAAAGGGGCCACACCTTATTTCCACTCTTTACAGCCTCCATCCTACTGAACAGGTACCGGTATAGAGGGCGGAAGGGATCAGGCCGTGAGTGCAGAGACGGCTCTGCTCGAGTGGCGACAGTAATATTAAATACAAGTACTCCACAGCAACTCTAGGGGTCGCTGTTTGAGAAAAACGGAAAGCTGCATAGTGTGCCTTTAATAAAGTGAAAGTGAAAGTGACACATGACGGCGCTTGTCTGAAGTTTTAAATCATTGGTTACCCGTAAGCCAATCACATAACGTTTGGTTATGACATGTGTTATGCGCTGGCTCAGCCGCATCGAACTTCCACTGTAAACACATGTATGATGTGAAAACAAAACCATCGAGCGAAATACCGGAGTGAACATGGCTGTGAACGACTTTTGCAGATTATGTGAAGTAAATCTCCGCATCCACGGTACAATCAGCGTCTACGTCACGGCTCTCAGCCCGCCCTCTGTTCGTTGATTGGCCGGCTGTTTTGAGGCCGGAGGAAAACTGAGAGATAGGTCGCTATCTCAGACTGAGTACAGAAGCGAACTAAAATTGAGCGGAAGTACGAAGTCTGACGTAGTCAGGCTAGTCTACAGCTGCTCAAGCGTCGAAACAATGGCGGACTGTGTCCCGCTCCCTCAGGGCGGGTCTATGCTCAAACTGCAGTGTCAATCAACAGTCGTGGGAGGGGCCTGTGCAAAGTGACGTCACATTGCCGCGAATCTGAGAACGGCTTGTTCTGAGACAGTGCTTATGATTTATTGGGATTATAAAAAAAGCACTGGGTGGATTTTTATCATTATAGGGTGGTTGTGTACACACACTGCCAACACACATTTATGTTGGCATAACGTTGGCTGTCTTGCGCAGTCTACCCTCGTCGGACAGGTAATACAAGGTGCAGGCGACAGGGAACCGCATGACGGTCGTCTCAGCCTCGATGTAGGGACGCAGCAATTCGGAGAGTGACAGCATCGATGACCTTGACATCCTAAAATTTTCATGCCACTCATCCGGGACAACCACTTCATTTTCGAAGTTCTCCCACCAGACAGCAGTTCGCCCAGGTCGGATCCAAAACCGGCGACGCTGGCGGTGACGCGGACTGGTTCTTTTGTGTTGGAGGGAGGAGAAGTTGTTGCAAAATTGCTGACCTCCGAGCACTCATTCGTCTCTGCTCCTCGACATAATGGAGCAGCTGTATTTGCAAATGCAAACACATTGTAGCAAATTAGCTCTATATGAAATATTAATAATCAATAATAACTGGTTATAATTGATTATGAATATTTGGATTAGTTAATATAATTAATTTACTGTCGTAAATTAATATTACAATCAATGAATCTATTTGTCCCATGAACACTCAGGATCAATTGTTTATTAACTCTAAGAAATGTACATTTCCGGGGCATGGGAAATGTCTTTCTTAATTTACAATACTACTAAGAGCAGTAACCAAGATCTAAATGATTAGTGACTCCAGTTATGAGCTTGAGACAAGGACAACTTTACGTGTGACATAAACAAGATTTTATTAACTAGTCTAAACACTTAAACTACTCTAACATACACACACATACATGCATACAGTTTATCAAGGGAAAGAGAGCTGAAGCAGAATACAGGAAAGCAAGAAATTATAGCATTGTTTGAAATCATTGTTTGTCAGCAGATCAACAGCCTTGAGCAAACCATCATTTTAGTTCTAAAACGCCCTTCTTTAAAGGGTTAAGGATACTTAAGGATACTTAATGTATCAACTAATGAGACTTAGTTTGATACTTGCATGTCTCGCCCATTTGAATTAAAATGTCCTGATGCAATTTGTTGAGGCTCCAGTTGATCTTTGCTGATGTGGTCTTGATGAGAGAGAACCAGTGGTTTTCAGAGTATCTTTGGTGAATGGAAAGACAAGGCCGCAGCCTGGCACAAGCTTGGTGGGTCCTTAGAGGCTTCTAGTTCAGCATCATCTTCACGTCAGCATTTCAGAAAGGGACTAAGAGAGAGCTAAGAGCTGATCAGTGACTTTAAAGCATGAAGATGGCACAACCTCTGGAGCTGTGTGAGCCAATGAGAAGATTTCCGTTTGGAGGGAAATTTTTACGACCCATTGTCCCTTTGAACATGCAATTTGATTGGATGTTTAACACTAGTGATGTATGTCTCGAGACCGGTCTTGGTCTCGAGACCGGTCTCGAGACCACTTTTACGTGGTCTCGGTCTTGTCACGGCCTTGACGGTCTTTGGTCTTGGTCTTGTCTTGGTCTCGGACCTCTCGGTCTTGTCTTGGTCTCGCTGTCTCAGACCGACATAGTGGTCGGGGAATTTAGCAATACAATACTACAATATCCACGATGACACAACGTTCGATAATGCAACATTATTATCCGCAACGGAACGGATTGAAGCGCGCGTCCGAGTGAAAGTGCGGCGCGTGCGCGAGCCACACCAGAAAACACTTTATCCGCGCCACTGATCGCAGCGGCAACGAGCACTTTGATCACTTGATTTAAAAAACACATATCAGTGACATGATGGGTTTTAACTTCATTCAGGAGATTTTGGGTAACTGCACAACTGACAGATGACTTTGAGCGCACCGCCAACGGTGTGTGTGTGTGTGTGTGTGTGTGTGTGTGTGTGTAACCATAGCGACAAAACGACCAACTTTCAGATCCTGCACTTAAGCCTATAATTTCGTTTTTAAATTTTTTATTATTTATTTAAAAGTTGCAGAATGGATTAATTTGGAGACTCCGAAATCGGCAGAGATAGGCAGGCATTTGCTTAGATGAATTTGTGACTTTGATATCTGTGTGTGTGTCTGTGTGTGTGTGTTGTTTGATTACAGTATTGTATTTAAGATGGTGTTAGACTAAATAAATGGTCTTTTAAATATCATATGCATATCTCTGTTGTGTTGACTAAACATTAGGTCTAATCCAAGTTTACAATTGTGTATCTTTAATTTGATGTTACGATTTCAACTACACATTAAGTATAAATGTAAACTGCGGCTGAACCCTAGTATGCTGCTGTTCTTGAATTCATACAAGTTGCTTAGCTTCAACACTAGTCTGTTTTTTTTCCCCTCCGGTCTCGACTTGGTCTCGGTCTTGGTCTCGTCTTAGTCTTGGTCTTGACTTGGTCTGTCTTGGTCTTGGTCTTGGTCTTGGTCTTGTCTTGGTCTCGATACCCTCTGGTCTTGGTAGTGTCTTGGTCTCGGTTTAGGCGGTCTTGACTACAAGTCTATTTAACACAAGAATCTTTAAGATGCTTATAATACTAATGCGTCACATAGTTAGCAGAATGTAATGTAAATTAACAAAACGGGGATGAAGATTGGAGTTTATAGAGACCAAAAATGCCGCACATATAATGTTGGTTAACCATAATATGCAAAGTCTGAAACATTAACCCAATTGAGTTTACAAGAATACAAACGCCACATAAAAGGGAAAATCATGAGATGGGAAAAATTAGATACATGTTTACACATTTATCAAGTGGTTATATATAGAATATATATAGGATTAACAGGGTTTTTATTTCTCTTCCTCGGCAAGAGTTTAAGTGAGAGTCGCAGCTCTCAGGACATTCCTTTCGCTCGTAAAATCAGTTTCAGTGTGTGTCCTGTAACAAGACACCGCGTCCTGCCAGTGTGTTAGCTTCATTTGGGGAACGTTTCACAGGCCTTATTTGGGAGAGTGAGTTTACACAGATTATTCATTAACTAAATGAATAATTTGTGTGTCTGATTGGTCCAGACGCTACATATACTGTAACCAGGGTTCGTACGGTCATGAAAAACCTGGAAAAGTCATGGATTTTTAAAATGGCAATTTCCAGGCCTGGAAAAGTTTTGGAAAATGAATAAACTCATAAAGTTTTGGAAAAGTCATGGAAATTTGTTTTTCAAAATATCTGTGTACTTGAATTTGTTTAATTAATAAAATTGGGGAAACAAATTGCAATACTTTTTTCGTTTTACTGTGCGTTCACACCGGACGCGAATAGCGCGTCAAATTCGCGCCTGACGTGTCTAGAAATGTACGCGCGTCAGAGGCGAAATGACGCGTTTCCATTAACTAAAAGCGCTGAAACGGACATGAAAGGGGACCCATTTCTTTTGGCCTATCTAGTTTTAGTCGCTGTCCTCAGTGCCGCAGAAAAGCGCTGAAACGGACATGAAGGGGAACTCATTCAGCGCTTTTCTACGGCACTGAGGACAGCGACTAAGTAGCCACACCTGTGTGGCTCTTGTGTTGCTGTCATCAGCTCAGTGCTTCAAATTAAAATAAGCTGCTTTGCATTTTCATATAGCTTCGTATGTGCCTTTCCATTACAGATTTGAGCAAAACTTTTTTTTCTTCTAAATATCGATAAATAACTATTGCAAAAGGATGGCGTTTCCATTAACCGACTAAAACTTTTTTTTTTTTTTTTTGATCAGTCATTCCAAAAATCATGGCAACGGAGGACGTTAGTAGGTTTATATCTCACCCACCACCCTACAAATTATTATTATTAATGTCTTATCCAAGTATTAATGTCAGGGAAAGACCCTTATGCGAACGGCACATAGGCTATATGCTAAGTTTCTTCATGTTTCTCCCTTGATTGTGGCATTTCTTTGAGAGTAGGCTATCCCTGTATTGTTTCTTTTATGAATTTAATAAGGAACCCTGGCTTTCATGTATTCTTTCTGTCCAAAAGGTCCGTGTTCTTTTGTGTCCACTCGTTTTTCCTTTAACCCCCAAATGAAAAACGAAAAATGAAGGGTTGTTGTAAGTAGGCTATTTTTAAAACGCAAAGTTGAACGCCAACATTTAAATTTGAACTGTAGGCTACACCAAATGCTGTGCGAAAAAGAAAAAAATATCGACAAATTTTCTGATTTTTGTTTATGACTTTTTGCCTCTTTGTTAAACATTTAAAATATATATGATTTTTTTCTTTTAAAAAATGTATTTGGTCTTTTATTTTCCGTGTTCACATTTATGAGGAAAAAACAATGTTACGTGACCGTTCTCCATTACGGTAATGAGTCCTCTGAGAGCGGCACTAAAAGACTTTAAAACTTACACAGAGACCTCAAACAGAAAGCACAAAGCCTTCCTAAACGAATTTCGTTTTGTATTAATTGTATCTTGATTTTAAAATGTTTCATTAACCAATTGCTTAATAGCCTAAATAAAAAGTAAATAGCAGAAAATAGATAATCACGACACAGAGGCGCCGGAGTGAACTGGATCATCCATGAACCGAAACTCAGCGTAAAAGGTAGCCTACTCGCCTCACAGACCTAAACAAAACTGAAATAGGCCTATATCTAGTATCTACAGAAATATCTACTTTTAAACAGAACAAATCAAAACAAAATAAAACGATGTAGCCTAATCCGTATGAAATGTGCATTTCTCTCCGGCGTGTTCACTACTAAGAAGATCGCGAGTCAGTCAACTTCGTCTTTGCAGTCGACACAGAAAATACTTGTTTATTAATAAACAATTAAAATTGAGAGAGAGAGAGAATATAAGATTAGTTTGACTAATTTTGAGGACTTCTAATGATCTGTTAACAATCTCGTTTTTTTTTTATATTTTTTTTTTATGGCGTTTATCGCATTTTGGAAAAGAGCTCTTCAAGCACATTTAGATTTTTCATCCGCTACTAACGTTACCCGCCCACAAGGAGTTAATTAACATGTATACACAGATGTTTTATGGAAAACTATGTCATGAATATTTACCTTTAAGTCATGGAAAAGTCTTGGAAAAGTCATGGAAATTTAATGGTAAAAATGTGTACGAACCCTGTGTAACAATAACGACTCGGGGTAAATGTGAATTAGCTCAAGAATATAGGGAATTTTTAGCCTGGGTGCCAGCCCGAACCCCGCCCACAAAATGTTTTGGTCGGGAAGTTCGGTCTGGACTCGCTCCGTTGAGGAGCTATTATGCCCGAACAAAAATTGTTCGGACCAATCAAATTGTCAGGGCGGGCTTTATACGATGATGGACAGATGAGCAACGGTAACGTAATCATCCACGTCACCAAAGAGCGCTTGATTTTAATTAGTTTACAACAAAGGCGACTGCTGCTGGAGAATTGAGATTTCACGAGTTCACATTTACAAATAAGTTAGATAGAATAAATGCGTATATAAGATTTCACACAAATAAGTCGATAGAATAAATGCGTATATGACGTGCTGTCCGAGGAGAGGGCTGTGGGCTCGGTAGCCATACTCCCCCGTATTCCTGGTTGTGAGAGAACAAGACAAGAGTGAGGATTCGGGGTGGTGGAGGGATGCTGAAAAACTGTCAAGGAGTGTTAGGTAAGTTGACAGAGTGAATTTGCTTCCTCATGCTGATAGATAGGGTAACGTTAGACATGGTATTGTTTGATGACAAGTTGATATTGTATTGATTATTTGTACGTGCTCCTCCCGAACTTTGTTTATGAAACATCATGTGTAGATTCCGCCATCGCGTCTGTTATAGAAGATATCGACAGCGCATTCATTTTAAAAGAGGAACAGAGAGCCGCGACATTTTGTTGGTTGAAAATATGAATGAAGAACATGCGTCATTTACTCCGTTGCTCTGATTGGTTGTAGGTCTATCCAATTGAGTGCAGAGTTTTTTTTTTTTCCTGGTTCGGTTGAGACACACCCCATAATCAAATCTCTATGGAGAAGTATCAGACTCACATTCTGACTAGAATCTGAGTATGACGACGTCAGGCTAGGGAATTTTGGTAATATTAATAATTATGACTCATGGTCATAATTCATAAGTCGCATGTACATTTATTTTATCAATTTTCGAGATGACCTTGTTCTGTAACTGTCTGATCATTACAGTTAAGAAGGGGGGTATCCCTTTTTAAACTCCAAGAAAGTTTTATCTTCTGGCCACGAATATCAAACTTTCGGAGTTTATGAATTAAAACTACTCAAGGTAGTCAATATCGAGCTTGTAGCTTAGATCTTGAAGTTTCATTGACTTTTATGAGGTGGGTTTTCAAACACAGAGACAATTAAAAGTATACATGGGTTTATTAATAAAATGGCACACACTAGAGATTATATAAACTACAAACATAAACGTACGTAAAAATGCAAACAAACAAGTAAACATTTAACCGAACAAAAACATAAACATAGCGTGATCAGAATGAAAATGAAATGAAAGAAAGAAAGATATAGAGGGAAGATAGAGGGTAACTTAGTTCACAGACCTAAGACCTAGACACCTGGAACAGCTTTTATAGGAATCAATATACTTGCGAGTGCTCTTTCTGGTCAGGCTGAAGCTGATGCAAGAAGCGAGGATGGTGTCCTGTTTCTGCTGCGTCTTCCGGTGTCGCGGGAAGCTTGAAAGGCTCACTGAATGTAATGTTACCGGAAAATAAAGTTCATCTCCTGGGATGGGAGAGGTTTAAGGTCTTTGTTGCAAAGGACGCAGCTACGACTCGAACATGTGCTCGCTCGATGGAGAAGGCCAGGGCCTCCTCCAGATGTTCCTTTGGAGAAGCGCTGCGCCGAGGAGGAGGGTCAAGAGAAGTTGAGTTGAGAGTAGGATGAGAGAGATAAGAGAGTTTGGACTTTTATCAGTGTCCCATGTGCCGTCCCCTCCTTCGTGTAGGACGAATCAGCTGTCGAGATTTTTCGAGCGGGAAGATTCCTTTGTCCGGTTAGACACGCCCACTCGAATGAGTCATGATTGACTTTAACTTGAGAGGATTTTCTCCAGACATATGAACTTATAAAACAATGCGCATCACTGAATTCTGCTATCGGAATTCAACTCCGTTAGCTGGAGAGGATTACAGAGATATCAAAAATAGAATATAGGCTTTGTAGCAATGCAAAGATACGTTATTATGCATTTGTATAGGCATTTGCAGTTCTATTAATGTTACAAATAGGACATGCATGCTTTCCTATGGTTTACACACACCTCTTAACACACAAATTTATATATTTAGTACATTTAAGAGTGACTTTATGGGTAAAAGTCCTTTTCTGTAGGGGGTTTCTGTTTCAAAGTCCAGAGTGTGTTTGTGTGTGTGTGTGTTGGAATGTTGCGACCCTGTTATCTCATGCATAGGGCTGGATAGCTCTGTGGTCAAATTTTATGACCTGCCAATGAGCTCGGGTTACGGAATGCGATTCTACTGGGAGAACATTCTTCAAAAATACATTTCAGATCCAAACACTCGAAGATCATAACTATATGATCAAAACAACATTAATCACACATGCATACAGGAAGTTCAGATACAAGTCTGAGTTACATACATTAAAGGATGTTGGTGTGTGTGTGTGTGTGTGTGTGTGTGGAATGTCACGAGTCTGTGAGGTTGTAAAAGTCACAGGGAGTCCGCGCTGAACTGGGGGGGGGGGGCGACAGACACCCCGGCGCTGGTGAATTATTCCGTGGGGAATTATTAACCAGCGCTGTTTGGACAAAGAAGATGTGTTCGACATCACATGATTCACTTAATGTGAAAAGCAGATGTCATTGTTGCTACAACATGAAAAGAGTTTGCACCAACATAAATGTGACTGCTACTCTGAACGCTTCCATGATCACCAAAGCCAAATGAAAATGTAAACATAGGTCGCACTTTTGGCGTAGGTGCGAGCTCTGGCACACTGTGACGTTGGCTGCCTAAACATCCGTTTGTCTCAGTTTACATGCAAACGAAGATTTTCAAAATCTCCACTCTGGCCGGAGTTTTTAGAAAGAATCGGTTTCAGAGGCGAATTCTCCGTTTGCGTGTAAACGAAGGGCGCAAACGAAGGGAAACGTCTCCGTTTTTCAAAATAACCATGTACGTGTAAACTGGGCCCAAGGCAACACTTAAAAATGTCTTGTGTGGACACCAAGCGGGAAGGAAGTCGACCGGAAGTTGAAGTCGGCCGCGTGCCACCATCTTGTAGCAGAACTTCACCTGCTGTTAGCATCCCATTGACTTCACATCTGAGGCGTTTAAAGACTCCATTTGTCCATTATTTATTTCTAAAGAAACACAACAATGTATAAAATGCTCCATTACCTTGTAGCTTATGTTATGGCCTCGTAGAAGCAGTTTTTGTAAAAGTTTTTGTAAAAGTAGGCTAAAGATTGCGTCATAACCACGCGACTCTCTGTCGCACAGTAGAGAGATTACCGTATGGACAGGAGGAGAAGCTCGCGGGCAATCGGGAGGACATGGAGGCAAAATGACAAAATAATGAATCAGAATACCTAGCAAAAGTTTCTCCTGCTCCTAGCTCGTGGATACCTCCTACTCACGCTCTCCGTCTCTGCAAGATTCGGAAGGGAATGATTCAGATTTCTCATGCCACAGCCACTAGAAGACAGACGGGTTGCTCACATCACATCTACGTCGTCAAGCTCGGTTTGAGTCTGCGCGTCAGGAACGGAAGTCCAAAAAAATCGCTAAAAATGGGCTTCACTTGTCTCAATTGAGTTCCAATGAGATGGCTCTGTCCACTTCTTATACTGTCTATGGTGGACACCCCTCATGGGTGAGCAGTTGCTCATTATCATTTAAAGAGACATGCACCGAAACGGGTCGCTGTGAACAGAGCTGTTTTAGAGGAGGTAAAAAGGGTGTTGTTTTACACACCCATTGAGGAATTTTAGTATACGTTACACACTTTACATGAAGACCCTAAAGAATCATACCAACTTGTGGAAAATGGGCATCCGATGACCCCTTTAAGAGTGCAAACATACATCTGCATTGCCCTTCATTCATGCTATTTGAAATCTTTTTTCATATTACTTTATCTCTGTCATATTACTTTCTATATCAGTCATTTTTTTCTTTACATTATTTTTCTCAAATTTTACTGTATGTTTTGTGCTGTGTTGTACAAATATGTCTCAATTTGAAGGTGTTTAACGTCACGGGATGATGTTGTGAAGCAGTAATTTCCCATTGTCTTCATGAACACTTGTTGAATTTGTGCTGGTCAGATGAAGTCCGACTGAGCATTGAGAAGTAATTAAGATTATTCTACAAACACTTTTAGTGTCCTGGTCCTTCTCCTTCTCCTGTCCCGGTCTTTTGGGCTGAGCGAAGTTTTAACAAAGTGTTGACTGTTTGTTTTGAACATCAGGAGTGAGAGAGAGCTTCAGCACAACCAGATCTAGCCTAGTTTTCCTGCAGATTAAAGTCTGAATTTTTGTCAGTAAATATAGTCAGTAAATTTGTCAGTAAATATAGATTTTGTAACTGACTAAATAGACTCTTTAGACTGGATGTTGCTTTAAGTCTATAACGGTGTCTTGATGCTCGTAACGGTTCAGAGGTGAAGTGAACTGTACATTTTCATTTTTTAAGATGACATTTTTTGAAGAGTTTGTATATAAACAAATCGGTAGTGTTTAAGCACATTTCAGTTGACTACATTTTAATTTTGTATTTGTATTTCAACATGCGTATGTCAAGCATCTGTTGATTGAACTATTCCATGCTGAGAAAAAAAAAACGTTTTTTTTTTTTTTTTTTTTTTTTGTGCTTTAAATGCAAATAATTGTATGTATCTTTTGGCAGTTAAGTATTTTATGTTAGCAGCGTCAGTATAAAATTGCTTAGTAACTAATTCAACAACTATTCCTATTATCATATAACATGTAACAAATAAAATGATAAACAATAAACAGTTTTTTGTCATTTGTAATTGACAGAATCTTCACACTAGATTTCTAAATGTTGGACTAAATAAAACTTCTCAGTTGAATGAACTATGAAACTAGTTGAGCAAACATGTTTTAAAATTGAAGTCAATGGGCCAACTAAAAAAATAATATGTAGCCTATTCTTTTTGATAATATTCAGTGTTGAAATTGACGATGGTGAATGAATACAAACCAATAATATTTTATATTAACTACTAACAAATTATCTTTTTATTTGTGCATAATTTGACAAAAACAGCAGAATAAAAATATTTTATATGTGAAATGTACCTGGTTTTTATGTATACTGTTCACCTCATTTCATTTTGTTGGCTCTTTGGTAACTGGAAACAATAACTTTTTAAGAAATCATTTTCACTTGATAAATAGGCTATTCAAATGTTATATGTTTATTTATTTTAGGTTTATCATAGTTTTACAATGAATTTTCATAGTTTTAGATTGAAAGTCTAGAGCTGGCAGAGTAAATCAAAATCTATATATAAAAGTAATTTAAAACATTCACACGTGATAAAAAAAAAAAAAGTTAATGTAATTGTTTGAATCAACAACTAGAATATTTAAATAATAACCATTTCCATCCTCAGGAGTTCTGGCGCGGCCTTTGTGACGTCATAAGCACTCAGTCAAGAGTTCGGTGAGTGAATGCAGTGTGGAGAAGTGAATCTGCTGCATCGCGCGACATCAGAGGTAGGAACAACTATATTTACATTATTTCGCCATTAGATGGCGGCAAAGACTGTCTTTATGAGACAGTCTGTCAGACGCAAATGACTAGGGTGTCAGGGCACGGGAAAACCCCTTAACTGTTAAAAGTTCAAGATATTGCAGTGGACATTCAAACAGATTTGTATTATGAATATATGACTATATCTACTGTAAATGCAGGTACTCTCGTAATACTCTACTCTATAAGCTTCAATGAACAATATCAATGAGAAGTTTATGTTTATGTTGCTAAGATGGTTGCTAGGGGTGTTGTGCAGTGAAATGTTGAACCATTGAAGCGATCATTGCCGTGTTTTATCTGGAAAAAACCCCACTAACGTTAATCAGAACCAAGGACTGGAACTACCCGTTTTACAGGGACGTGCGGTCAGGGTAGGCAGGGCCTCACCAAAGGAAATGTTGACATTTTTGCATTTATTAATTCATTTATTAATTCCAAGAGCTTTATTAATTCACCACATTATTAATTGCATTTATTTTATTCCAAATATTAATTTTTGTAACAAAAATGTTCAGGAATACACATATAATATACTCATTTTGCCATTGTTTGCTCCTAAAACCATTGTTTCATGCAGGAAATTCAAGGCCATGGCCATTGAGGCAGAGGTTAGCAGTGCCTCTTTGGTCCATAGAACGTAGTTTACGTAGATTTGCGCATGCGCAGTCAGTTCTCATGCTGTCTTGAATTATCAACATTGAGGCAGAGACCGAGCTTGCTTCATGTCATGTGATCCACTCGGTCTCACTCAATCCGCGCTTCCCGATACTTAGCATCTAGCGGCGCCTAGCGTTGGCTGTCAACAGGCCCGGGGTGGGTAATCGGGAGAATCGGGAGAATTCCCGGTGGGCCACTTCACTTTTGGGCCGGTCGAGGAATATATATATTTTTTTTATACACACGTTCTGCATTCTGACACCGTAGCGCTCAGCCTCTGCATGGGTTGTACCATGTGAGGGAGTTCTCCCCTACCCTCCTATAGAGTTGGTTGGGTCCATAGCCCGTCTTTTCCAAAACGTTTTCTCAGGTAGGCTACCGCGGCACCGCCGGCGCCTACCGATAGCTGGGCTGGCCCTACCGTAACGGTACGAGTCAGGGAGGATGGATGGGAGGAAGAGGCCAGGAGGTATGGAAGCATGTTTCTGCCACAGAATAAAACATTTTAAAAGATAATTGCGACTTTTTATCTCACAATTGCAAGATATAAAGTCAGAATTGCGTGAAATAAAGTCAGAATTGCGAGATATAAAGTCAGAATTGCGAGATATAAAGTCAGAATTGCAAGATATAAAGTCAGAATTGCGTGAAATAAAGTCGCAATTGCGTGAAATAAAGTCGCAATTGCATGTTATAAAGTCAGAATTGCAAGCCTACCCATGACAAGATTTTCCCGCACGTTACTGCCGTTTTATATAGATAAATATACTGCAGATAATGGCTTTATTGGTAAATGATGTTGTTAAGCATTTATAATTGCAGGATGTTTTTTCGTTGCTATATTTTCGTCTTGATAATTTCTCTTGTTTTAGTAAAAAAAAAGTATTTATTAAATTTTTACAATTTTCAAAACTCTTAGCTAAAAAAATCCAAACTGATCACACTTGTAACCCAGCTAGTCATTCTTTCAAAACCTGATCCATGCTTTCATTACAGTTATGCACATTTTCAGTCCACATAATCAATGTTTCAAAACACAAGATGATTGTAATATGTAACGGAACATTTGGTTTAATCACCAAAATACACATGACCTTCTTTCAGTTTAGTACTTTTAAAGGAATAGTAAACACCAAACAAATAGTTCATGGCCCTGTATGAGTTTATTTCTCCTGCTGAACACAAAATAAGATATTTTGAAGAGTATCGGTAACCAAACAGTTGATGGACCCCATTGACCTCCATAGTATGGGGGTAAAAAATATGATGGATGTCAGTGGGGTCAATCAACTGTTTGGTTACCGATACTCTTCAAAATATCTTATGTTGTGTTCAGCAGGACAGAGAAACCCTACAGGATTGGAACAACTTGAGGGTGAGTAAATGATGACAGGATTTTCACAGAGATGGGACCAAGTCACACATGTGTAAGTCTCAAGTAAGTCTCAAGTCTTAACCTTCAAGTCTCAAGTTAGTCCCAAGTATTTTTTTCTTGGGCAAGTCAAGTCAAGTCAAGTCAAGTCAAGTCAAGTCACAGGCTATGTCAAGTCAAGTCAAGTCCTGTAGTAGGTCAAGTCAAGTCCAAGTCAAGTCACCTTATTATTGTAATTTTACCTGCAGAATCTGATCTTAATAAAGTGAAAAGACAAGATATAAGTAGCCTAACTGTCAGTAAATTACAAGAATTTGGATTTGCATTGTAAATTCTCATGTTCAGTAAAATACATCATGGAATCAAACAAAATTGTAACTTCATAAAATTATGTATTTTTCACTTCTGCCAACAGTGTTTGAAATGTTTTAAATTGTCAACATTGAGTCCATAAAACAAATAACAGCTTAACATCCAACAGACTCCTCTCTGAACACCTCCCTCTCTCTCTCTCTCTCTCTCTCTCAAACACAGTTTACTTACAACATTAAACTTTGTTACATTTCTCCTCTCTCTCACACACACTCACTCTCACACACTCTCTCTCTCTCTCTCTCACACACACACACACACACACACACACACACACACACACACACACTCACTCATCGTTAGGAAAGATTAGATGAATGTGATCATTTATATTTGGGCCTTTTTTGGGCCTGAAATCGCTGATAAAACCTTATGGCTACTTTAGCTATTATTACATTAGCTAACTACCAACTAACCAGATAACATTAACAAATTGACAAGCACTTACTGGGCAGAATGGCTGTTAATGTTGCATGTCTTGCAAAGCGCTGTTCGTCTTTTGCCATCTTGTGAACAATTCTTGAAGCCGAAAGCGATGACCCTCGGTACCCCTCCGGCTGACATGTTGATGTGATATCTGATCTAAGTGGGCGTGGTGTGCGTAAGGTACGAGAGGGCATGACTGATGATAGTTTCATGATCCAGTCATGACAACGCTATTCTCAGCCTGCGCTCCAGCTGGGTAATCAACTTGATTTTTAAAAATAATTTCTATATTTTATATTCAAACTGAAAACATGATGTGATTTACACTCAAGTCATTCAAGTCATCGTGTCTCAAGTCATGTCAAGTCCCGAGTCTTTAACTTCCAAGTCCGAGTCAAGTCTCAAGTATTTTATTTTTTGTCAAGTCAAGTCACAAGTCATAAAAATAGCGACTCGAGTCCAAGTCACCAAGTCACAAGTCCCCATGTCTGCCTCCAGCTGTTCCAGGAAGAGCTCCAGGAACTCCTCAGGTACGTGCAGAACCTCCTCAAAGTGCTGCAGGATGTAGTGCTGTGCTTTACAGCGGAGCTTTGAGCAGGAGGAAAAGTCCTCTGTCAACTTGCAGATGCCAATGCAGTTTCCTATATTAAATTTGAAATGCTGGGTAAAACTTCATTCATAGCCACTTCCAGAATAAAATTTCAAGAATGTGTTTGCCTAGATATCATAGTTACATTCTTTTTTTCTGGCAATACACTCATTCATTTTCATGCATTTATATATTTGGACTTAGGCAGTTTCAACCGTATAATGTTGGCAGTGGAAATGA
Source organism: Leuciscus leuciscus (assembly GCF_965113295.1). NCBI lineage: Eukaryota > Metazoa > Chordata > Actinopteri > Cypriniformes > Leuciscidae > Leuciscus > Leuciscus leuciscus. Next base: position 32,183,546 of record NC_138732.1, read on the forward strand.
TGTATATAATTATAATCATTTCTAGGTAATTTGCACACAATTGCAGTTCAAATGCTTCTTCTCACCTAAAGTAGGAGCTGCAGCCACACATGATGATCTTGTGCACTTGAAATTCTCTGTCATTTGACTTGATGATCAAGTCAGTGTGTTCGCCCAGTAAACGTGCTTCATCAAACACGTCAAAGGCTGTTGCTCTTATGTTCTCCATGTTCTCTCAGGACTGTAAATGTATTCAGTCTTCTCTCCTCAAACTCTGATTAAAGTCTCCTCAGGATTGTGTCTTTGTGGGACTTTTGCTCAGGAGAGTTCTATAGAATGTCTCTGTGACATCATAGTTGTAGAGCTTCAATATATCTTTTCAGTTTGTGTCTTGGCCACATAATTATTAAAGAGTTTTGTTTTATCGATTCCTTTTGAATGAAACATCTTCACAGTAACAAAGATATTAAATTCAGAATTACTGCCATTATAAGTAAAATTACAAATAAATGGGCAAGCTGATTTTATTTATTTTTTTTATTTTTTTTTTACAATATTTACAACTGGAAAAATTCAACAAACAAGACTTTGAACAGTCACTAAGACACTACGGCTGTATCTGAAATTGTCCCTTATACTGGACCAGCAGTTCTCAACTGGTTTGGCCATGGGACCCACATTTTCCCATGGACATTAATATTATTATTCTTTTCAAAACTTTTCAAAGCTTTTCAAACAATAAGAGGTTTTATATATTTTTTCTTAAAACAAAACAAACTAAATTATATTTCAATCCAATAAAGTAATACACACAAAAACTACATAAAGTAAACAAATGTTTTAAACTGATTCAAGTGTTATAAAGAATTATAAAGAACATAGGTAACACTTTACAATAAGGTAAAGTCAGTTAATGCATTAACCAACATTAACATTGAGCAAAAGCTACATCTGTTACCATAGTTATTCTTTGTTAACATTAGTTTAAAAAAAAATACAACTGATCATTGTTAGTTCATGTTAGCTCAGGTCCATTAAATCCTTCTGAATTTAATAATGTGTTATTAAATGTTGAAATTAATTGTTTTACAGGTGCAGGAGATCATGGATAGTTGGACGGATGGCTGGATGGACGCACACACCTCTTCGTGTTTGGTGAGTATGCAGGATGATGACAGGAGAACACAGGAGAGGAATACACTGGAGTACCAACGCTGGAGAACAGGTAAGCACTTCATAGAAACAAGACTAGACAATGATGTGAGAAGAGGTGTGTGCTTTTGTAGCTGGCTTGATGATGGTGCAGATGAAGTGCAGGTGTGAGTGTTCAGTACTCTGGTGAAGGTGTGCTGTGTGAATGGCTGATGTGACAGCCTGGCAGATCCGTGACAATTACCCAACAATAATAAAGAATCAGAACATTTGCAATCAATGTGTAGGGCAGGGGTTCTCAACTCTGGTCCTCGAGGTCTATTTTCCTGCAGAGTTTAGCAGCAACCTTGATCAAACTCACCTGCTTATTGATCTTATAGGAACATTTTTTTGGTCCCCACAAGGAAAACAGCTTGTAAATCATACATAATGCAGAACATTTTCTGTAATGGGAGGTTTCAGATTAGGGGATATAATTTGTACAGTAAAACAAATCATTATTTCTATGGAAAATCCCCATAAAACATGAAGGGTGTGTGTGTGTGTGTGTGTGTGTGTGTGTGTGTGTGTGTGTGTGTGTGTGTGTGTGTGTGTGTGTGTGTGTGTGTGTGTGTGTGTGTGTGTGTGTGTGTGTGTGTGTGTGTGTGTGTGTGTAAATTAGTCTACTACAAACTTCCTTAACAGTATTTATGCTTACAGGGCACCTATTATGACCCTTTTCACAAGATGTAAAATAAGTCTCTGATGTCCCCAGAGTATGTATGTGAAGTTTTAGCTCAAAATACCCAACAGATATTTTTTTTACAGCATGTTTAAATTGTCATTTTTTGGGGGCTCAGAAAAACACACCGTTTTAGTGTGTATCCCTTTAAATGCAAATGAGCTGCTGCTGCCGCCCAAAGGGTGGAGCCTTACGAGCTCGCGCTCAGAGCCAGGACAATCTCATCTGATAATATCAAAACAGAAACTCTCATTAGTGGTGTTCATTTCGACTCGGAGTCGGGCAATAATGCCCACAGAGCCAGAGAATATATACTGTATGGAGATTGAACAGGTATAGTTTAGCTTAATTATGGTTATAACTTATTTGTCATCTGCTTTTATCCACTATTAATACAAGCCTGCTGTAGCAGACCTCGTCCGAATGATGACCAAAATATACTGATGAGTTCGATTAAGTTTATTGTACATCACACAAAAGATGAAGCGTTAGTTTTACTCCAGAAAATCACTGTAAGAGCAGCTAAATAAAAACAGTATAAGATGTGAGCATTTAAGTCTTATCCGAACAGCTTCGGAGTCATTGGAATAGTTATATGACTTATTTCGGGTTGAATGGTGGTCGTCTCGCACCCCCCAAGCGCCTGTGAGCCAAAAAACCACCCTTGCAACTTTGGGCCGGCGGGCGTGTATCGCTTGATATCAGGTCTCGCGTTGTAACGAATTGCTTTATGGCACTGCAAAGTGCACACGTACACGTAGAAAAAGGTAACGTTAGATACTGAGTTCTTCACACTTTCGTCATGGCTGAACCGGTAAAAAAGAAGCAGAAAGCTAGGAAAGGTTTGTCGGAGGACCAAAGAAAGAGGAAACGGCAGACTGACCGAGCAAGGAGTCAGACTCGAGTAAATATCGTTCTTGTTGATGGACTAGTAGACATCTTCAGAGCTTATCTGTGCCTGTTCGATGTCCAACGCTTTGTAATGCGTTGTGTCAGGAGGAGAAATAGGGATAGCTCACAGATGAAGTTATTACAGAGGCCAGACAGACTCACGGAGGCGATTGGCATCTCACAACTTGCACTTTATTCCCCAATCGAACTCGTGTAACTGTTTTTCACCCATTCTACCGTCCACAGCTTTACTTGATAAACAAAAGTAAGATAAGAATGAGCATCAAACTGAAATAACCCGCATACATGGGGGTGTTCGAGGTGCACATACAATACAGACTGCCGACAGTTCAACAGGGCGCGCGCAGCTCTTAAAGGGGCCACACCTTATTTCCACTCATTACAGCCTCCATCCTACTGAACAGGTACCGGTATAGAGGGCGGAAGGGATCAGGCTGTGAGTGCAGAGACGGCTCTGCGCGAGTGGCGACAGTAATATTAAATACAAGTACTCCACAGCGACTCTAGGGGTCGCTGTTTGACAAAAACGGAAAGCTGCATAGTGTGCCTTTAATAAAGTGAAAGTGAAAGTGAAAGTGACACATGACGGCCAAGTATGGTAACCCATACTTGGAATTTGACCTCTGCATTTAACCCATCCAAGTTAATGCACACACATTAGGAGCAGAGTAGTGAGTAGTTAACACACACACACTGCAAACGTGGATACACACACCCAGAGCAGCGGGCAGCCTTTGTGTACCTAAACTGGTACACTGTATATCCGTAAAACTACTCGATGAGCTGTCATAAAGTGCGCGCTTCCCACTTTCATTTCTGCCGTGATCAGTAACGTTAGGCCTGTCGCTGCAGAGACTGTAAACTGGATCACGAACAGTTGGTGAGATCCATCCTCGAGGAACAACGGGAGTAAATGAAGACTGCTATGTTCATTCTTACATCCAACAACAAAAACCCTCAATCACTTAGAAGACATTCTTGTCTACAGCTAGCCTGGTAAAACTAGCTAGCCTGGGCGCTTGTCTGAAGTTTTAAATCATTGGTTACCCGTAAGCCAATCACATAACGTTTGGTTATGACGTGTGTTATGCGCTGGCTCAGCCGCATCGAACTTCCACTGTAAACACATGTATGATGTGAAAACAAAACCATCGAGCGAAATACCGGAGTGAACATGGCTGTGAACGACTTTTGCAGATTATGTGAAGTAAATCTCCGCATCCACGGTACAATCAGCGTCTATGTCACGGCTCTCAGCCCGCCCTCTGTTCGTTGATTGGCCGGCTGTTTTGAGGCCGGAGGAAAACTGAGAGATAGGTCGCTATCTCAGACTGAGTACAGAAGCGAACTGAAATTGAGCGGAAGTACGAAGTCTGACGTAGTCAGGCTAGTCTACAGCTGCTCAAGCGTCAAAACAATGGCGGACTGTGTCCCGCTCCCTCAGGGCGGGTCTATGCTCAAACTGCAGTGTCAATCAACAGTCGTGGGAGGGGCCTGTGCAAAGTGACGTCACATTGCCGCGAATCTGAGAACGGCTTGTTCTGAGACAGTGCTTATGATTGTAACAATAACGACTTGGGGTAAATGTGAATTAGCTCAAGAATATAGGGAATTTTGGAAATATTAATATTTATGACTCATGGTCATAATTCATAAGTCGCATGTACATTTATTTTATCAATTATCGAGATTACCTTGTTCTGTACTGTCTGATCATTACAGTTAAGAAGGGGGTATCTCTTTTCAAACTCCAAGAAAGTTTTATCTTCTGGCCGCGAATATCAAACTTTCTGAGTTTATGAATTAAAACTACTCAAGGTAGTCAATATCGAGCTTGTAGCTTAGATCTTGAAATTTCATTGACTTTATAAGGTGGGTTTTCAAACACAGAGACAATTAAAAGTATACATGGGTTTATTAATAAAATGGCACACACTAGAGATTATATAAACTACAAACATAAACGTGCGTAAAAATGCAAACAAACATTTAACCGAACAAAAACATAAACATAGCGTGATCAGAATGAAATGAAATGAAAGGAAGAAAGATATAGAGAGAAGGGAAAAGCTAGTAATTATTACATACAGAAACCTACGTTACGAGACACCTGGAACAGCTTTTATAGGAATCAATATACTTGCGAGTGCTCTTTCTGGTCAGGCTGAAGCTGATGCAAGAAGCGAGGATGGTGTCCTGTTTCTGCTGCGTCTTCCGGTGTCGCGGGAAGCTTGAAAGGCTCACTGAATGTAATGTTACCGAGAAAGTTCAGATTCGTCTCCCGGGATGGGAGAGGCTGGAAATCTTAGTTGCAAAGACCGGCTGTTACGACTCAAACATGGGTTCGTTCGATGGAGAAGGCCAGGGCCTCCTTCAGATGTTCCTTGGAGAAACGCTGCGCCGGGGAGAGGATCAAGAGAAGTTGGATGAGTTGAGAGAGGGATGAGAGAGGGATGAGAGAAGGTTTTGGACTTTTATCAGTGTCCCAGGTGCCGTCCCCTCCTTCGTGTAGGACGAATCAGCTGTCGAGATTTTTCGAGCGGGAAGATTCCTTTGTCCGGTTAGACACGCCCACTCGAATGAGTCATGATTGACTTTAACTGGAGAGGATTTTCTCCAGACATATGAACTTATAAAACAATGCGCATTACTGATTTCTGCTATCGGAATTCAACTCCGTTAGCTGGAGAGGATTACAGAGATATCAAAAATAGAATCTAGGCGTTGTAGCCAGGCAAAGATACATTATTATGCATTTGTATAGGCAATAGCAGTTCTATTAATGTCACAAATAGGACATATGCTTTCCTATGGTTTACACACACCTCTTAACACACAAATTTATATATTTAGTACCTTTAAGAGTGACTTTATGGGTAAAAGTCCTTTTCTGTAGGGGGTTTCTGTTTCACAGTCCAGAGTGTGTTTGTATGTGTGTGTGTTGGAATGTTGCGACCCTGTTATCTCATGCATAGGGCTGGATAGCTCTGTGGTCAAATTTTATGACCTGTCAATGAGCTCGGGTTACGGGATGCGATTCTACTGGGAGAACATTCTTCAAAAATACATTTCAGATCCAAACACTCGAAGATCATAACTATATGATCAAAACAACATTAATCACACATACATACAGGAAGTTCAGATACAAGTCTGAGTTACACACATTTTAAGTTAAACACAAAAGGATGTTGGTGTGTGTGTGTGTGTGTGTATGTGTGTGTGTGTTCTGGAATGTCACGAGTCTGTGAGGTTGTAAAAGTCACAGGGAGTCCGCGCTGAACTGGGGGGCGACAGACACCCCGGCACTGGTGAATTATTCCGTGGGGAATTATTAACCAGCGCTGTTTGGACAAAGAAGATGTGTTCGACATCACATGATTCACTTAATGTGAAAAGCAGATGTCATTGTTGCTACATAATTTATTGGGATTATAAAAAAAGCACTGGGTGGATTTTTATCATTATAGGGTGGTTGTGTACACACACTGCCAACACACATTTATGTTGGCATAACGTTGGCTGTCTTGCGCAGTCTACCCTCGTCGGACAGGTAATACAAGGTGCAGGCGACAGGGAACCGCATGACGGTCGTCTCAGCCTCGATGTAGGGACGCAGCAATTCGGAGAGTGACAGCAGCGATGACCTTGACATCCTACAATTTTCACGCCACTCATCCGGGACAACATCTTCATTTTCGAAGTTCTCCCACCAGACAGCAGTTCGCCCAGGTCGGACCCAAAACCGGCGACGCTGGCGGTGACGCGGACTGGTTCTTCGTGTTGGAGGGAGGAGAAGTTGTTGCAAAATTGCTGACCTCCGAGCACTCATTCGTCTCTGCTCCTCGACATAATGGAGCAGCTGTATTTGCAAATGAAAAGAGTTTGCACCAACATAAATGTGACTGCTACTCTTAACGCTTCCATGATCACCAAAGCCAAATGAAAATGTAAACATAGGTCGCACTTTTGGCGTAGGTGCGAGCTCTGGCACACTGTGACGTTGGCTGCCTAAACATCCGTTTGTCTCAGTTTACATGCAAACGAAGATTTTCAAAATCTCCACTCTGGCCGGAGTTTTTAGAAAGAATCGGTTTCAGAGGCGAATTCTCCGTTTGCGTGTAAACGAAGGGCGCAAACGAAGGGAAACGTCTCCGTTTTTCAAAATAACCATGTACGTGTAAACTGGGCCCAAGGCAACACTTAAAAATGTCTTGTGTGGACACCAAGCGGGAAGGAAGTCGACCGGAAGTTGAAGCCGGCCGCGTGCCACCATCTTGTAGCAGAACTTCACCTGCTGTTAGCATCCCATTGACTCCCATTCATTTTGGCGTCACTTTGACAGCGAATAACTTCACATCTGAGGCGTTTAAAGACTCCATTTGTCCATTATTTATTTCTAAAGAAACACAACAATGTATAAAATGCTCCATTACCTTGTAGCTTATGTTATGGCCCCGTAGAAGCAGTTTTTGTAAAAGTAGGCTAAAGATTGCGTCATAACCACGCGACTCTCTGTCGCACAGTAGAGAGATTACCGTATGGACAGGAGGAGAAGCTCGCGGGCAATCGGGGGGACATGGAGGCAAAATGACAAAATAATTCATCAGAATACCTAGCAAAAGTTTCTCCTGCTCCTAGCTCGTGGATACCTCCTACTCACGCTCTCCGTCTCTGCAAGATTCGGAAGGGAATGATTCAGATTTCTCATGCCACAGCCACTAGAAGACAGACGGGTTGCTCACATCACATCTACGTCGTCAAGCTCGGTTTGAGTCTGCGCGTCAGGAACGAAAGTCATTCTTTCAAAACCTGATCCCATGCTTTCATTACAGTTATGCACATTTTCAGTCCACATAATCAATGTCCACATAATCAAGCATGCAACACAACTTATCGTCCAGGCCCTGGTCATCTCTAGGCTTGACTACTGCAATGCCCTTCTGGCTGGACTCCCAGCATGTGCGACCAAACCCCTACAGATGATCCAGAATGCTGCAGCTCGTCTTGTCTTCAACGAGCCCAAGAGGGCCCACGTCACTCCTCTGTTCATCTCTCTACACTGGCTACCTCTAGCTGCTCGCATCAAGTTCAAGGCACTGACGCTTGCTTACAGAACTATCACAGGCTCAGCTCCCTCCTACTTTCACTCACTCCTACGAGTCTACATCCCTACCAGACACCTACGATCGGTCAACGAGCGACGTCTCGTGGTTCCATCACAGAAAGCCACAAAATCACTTTCCAGAACATTCTCATTTACAGTTCCATGCTGGTGGAACGCTCTCCCCACCCTCATCCGGAATGCAGAATCCCTGACAACATTCAAAAAACAGCTGAAAACCAATCTCTTCCGTGAGCACTTAACCTTATAGAAAAAAAAAAAAAAAAAAAAAAAAAAAAAAAAAAATCCTTTCCCTTTGAAACATCACTTATCAGGCTTATGCTACTCTGAATAATACCTGAACTTCCTATTTTGAGCACTTCCTGCGTTGTTGTTGCTTTTGCCTCTTTATGATGACTCGCTGAATTTAGTCCTAATTTGTAAGTCGCTTTGGATAAGGGCGTCTGCTAAATGACTAAATGTAAATGTAAATGTTTCAAAACACAAGATGATTGTAATATGTAACGGAAAATTTGGTTTAATCACCAAAACACACATGACCTTCTTTCAGTTCAGTACTTTTAAAGGAATAGTTCACCCAAACAAATAGTTCATGGCCCTATATGAGTTTCTTTCTCCTGCTGAACACAAAATAAGATATTTTGAAGAGTATCGGTAACCAAACAGTTGATGGACCCCATTGACCTCCATAGTATGGGGGTAAAAAATATGATGGATGTCAGTGGGGTCCATCAACTGTTTGGTTACCGATACTCTTCAAAATATCTTATGTTGTGTTCAGCAGGACAGAGAAACCCTACAGGATTGGAACAACTTGAGGGTGAGTAAATGATGACAGGATTTTCACAGAGATGGGACCAAGTCACACATGTGTAAGTCTCAAGTAAGTCTCAAGTCTTAACCTTCAAGTCTCAAGTTAGTCCCAAGTATTTTTTTCTTGGGCAAGTCAAGTCAAGTCAAGTCACAGGCTATGTCAAGTCAAGTCAAGTCCTGTAGTAGGTCAAGTCAAGTCCAAGTCAAGTCACCTTATTATTGTAATTTTACCTGCAGAATCTGATCTTAATAAAGTGAAAAGACAAGATATAAGTAGCCTAACTGTCAGTAAATTACAATAATTTGGATTTGCATTGTAAATACTCATGTTCAGTAAAATACATCATGGAATCAAACAAAATTGTAACTAATAAAATTATTTATTTTTCACTTCTGCCAACAGTGTTTGAAATGTTTTAAATTGTCAACATTGAGTCCATAAAACAAATAACAGCTTAACATCCAACAGACTCCTCTCTGAACACCTCCCTCTCTCTCTCTCTCTCTCTCAAACACAGTTTACTTACAACATTAAACTTTGTTACATTTCTCCTCTCTCTCACACACACTCACTCTCACACACTCTCTCTCTCTCTCACACACACACAGCTATTAGCTATTATTACATTTGCTAACTACCAACTAACCAGATAACATTAACAAATTGACAAGCACTTACTGGGCAGAATGGCTGTTAATGTTGCATGTCTTGCAAAGCGCTGTTCGTCTTTTGCCATCTTGTGAATAATTCTTGAAGCCGAAAGCGATGACCCTCGGTACCCCTCCGGCTGACATGTTGATGTGATATCTGATCTAAGTGGGCGTGGTGTGCGTAAGGTACGAGAGGGCATGACTGATGATAGTTTCATGATCCAGTCATGACAACGCTATTCTCAGCCTGCGCTCCAGCTGGGTAATCAACTTGATTTTTAAAAATCATTTCTATATTTTATATTCAAACTGAAAACATGATGTGATTAACACTCAAGTCATTCAAGTCATCGTGTCTCAAGTCATGTCAAGTCCCGAGTCTTTAACTTCCAAGTCCGAGTCAAGTCTCAAGTATTTTATTTTTTGTCAAGTCAAGTCACAAGTCATAAAAATAGCGACTCGAGTCCAAGTCACCAAGTCACAAGTCCCCATGTCTGCCTCCAGCTGTTCCAGGAAGAGCTCCAGGAACTCCTCAGGTACGTGCAGAACCTCCTCAAAGTGCTGCAGGATGTAGTGGTGTGCTTTACAGCGGAGCTTTGAGCAGGAGGAAAAGTCCTCTGTCAACTTGCAGATGCCAATGCAGTTTCCTATATTAAATTTGAAATGCTGGGTAAAACTTCATTCATAGCCACTTCCAGAATAAAATGTCAAGAATGTGTTTGCCTAGATATCATAGTTACATTCTTTTTTCTGGCAATACACTCATTCATTTTCATGCATTTATATATTTGGACTTAGGCAGTTTCAACCGTATAATGTTGGCAGTGGAAATGATGTATATAATTATAATCATTTCTAGGTAATTTGCACACAATTGCAGTTCAAATGCTTCTTCTCACCTAAAGTAGGAGCTGCAGCCACACATGATGATCTTGTGCACTTGAAATTCTCTGTCATTTGACTTGATGATCAAGTCAGTGTGTTCGCCCAGTAAACGTGCTTCATCAAACACGTCAAAGGCTGTTGCTCTTATGTTCTCCATGTTCTCTCAGGACTGTAAATGTATTCAGTCTTCTCTCCTCAAACTCTGATTAAAGTCTCCTCAGGATTGTGTCTTTGTGGGACTTTTGCTCAGGAGAGTTCTATAGAATGTCTCTGTGACATCATAGTTGTAGAGCTTCAATATATCTTTTCAGTTTGTGTCTTGGCCACATAATTATTAAAGAGTTTTGTTTTATCGATTCCTTTTGAATGAAACATCTTCACAGTAACAAAGATATTAAATTCAGAATTACTGCCATTGTAAGTAAAATTACAAATAAATGGGCAAGCTGATTTTTTTTTTTTTTTTTACAATATTTACAACTGGAAAAATTCAACAAACAAGACTTTGAACAGTCACTAAGACACTACGGCTGTATCTGAAATTGTCCCTTATACTGGACCAGCAGTTCTCAACTGGTTTGGCCATGGGACCCACATTTTCCCATGGACATTTATATTATTATTGTTTTTTTTGGGGGGGGAATTTGACCGAATATATATGGTATTATCACGATATTGAAATGAGCGTTTTCAAACAATAACAGGTTTTATATATTTTTTCTTAAAACAAAACAAACTAAATTATATTTAAATCCAATAAAGTAATGCACACAAAAACTACATAAAGTAAACAAATGTTTTAAACTGATTCAAGTGTTATAAAGAATTATAAAGAACAATAGGTAACACTTTACAATAAGGTAAAGTCAGTTAATGCATTAACCAACATTAACATTGAGCAAAAGCTACATCTGTTACCATAGTTATTCTTTGTTAACATTAGTTTAAAAAAAATACAACTGATCATTGTTAGTTCATGTTAGCTCAGGTCCATTAAATCCTTCTGAATTTAATAATGTGTTATTAAATGTTGAAATGAACATTAACCAAGATTAATAACTGCTTTAGGAGTATTGTCCATTGTCAGTTTATGTTAACTATAGTGAATTAACTAATAAAGCCTTATTGTAAAGTGTTACCTGTTACAGAATGCAGATCCAGACACAAAGAAATACATTGAAATGTGAGCTTTATTAACAGCACTGAGCAGAATGGAGAATACAGATGAGTATGCAGTTCAAATAGACTTTGAAGAATGAGTAAAGCTTAGTAACGAAGACCTTCCTTGTTTTACAGGTGCAGGAGATCATGGATAGTTGGACGGATGGCTGGATGGACGCACACACCTCTTCGTGTTTGGTGAGTATGCAGGATGATGACAGGAGAACACAGGAGAGGAATACACTGGAGTACCAACGCTGGAGAACAGGTAAGCACTTCATAGAAACAAGACCAGACAATGATGTGAGACGAGGTGTGTGCTTTTGTAGCTGGCTTGATGATGGTGCAGATGAAGTGCAGGTGTGAGTGTTCAGTACTCTGGTGAAGGTGTGCTGTGTGAATGGCTGATGTGACAGCCTGGCAGATCCGTGACAATTACCCAACAATAATAAAGAATCAGAACATTTGCAATCAATGTGTAGGGCAGGGGTTCTCAACTCTGGTCCTCGAGGTCTATTTTCCTGCAGAGTTTAGCAGCAACCTTGATCAAACTCACCTGCTTATTGATCTTATGGGGAAATTTTTTGGTCCCCACAAGGAAAACAGCTTGTAAATCATACATAATGCAGAACATTTTCTGTAATGGGAGGTTTCAGATTAGGGGATATCATTTGTACAGTAAAACAAATCATTATTTCTATGGAAAATCCCCATAAAACATGAAGGGTGTGTGTGTGTGTGTGTGTGTGTGTGTGTAAATTAGTCTACTACAAACTTCCTTAACAGTATTTATGCTTACAGGGCACCTATTATGACCCTTTTCACAAGATGTAAAATAAGTCTCTGATGTCCCCAGAGTATGTATGTGAAGTTTTAGCTCAAAATACCCAACAGATATTTTTTTTTTACAGCATGTTTAAGTTGTCATTTTTTGGGGGCTCAGAAAAACACACCGTTTTAGTGTGTATCCCTTTAAATGCAAATGAGCTGCTGCTGCCGCCCAAAGGGTGGAGCCTTACGAGCTCGCGCTCAGAGCCAGGACAATCTCATCTGATAATATCAAAACAGAAACTCTCATTAGTGGTGTTCATTTCGACTCGGAGTCGGACAATAATGCCCACAGAGCCAGAGAATATATACTGTATGGAGATTGAACAGGTATAGTTTAGCTTAATTATGGTTATAACTTATTTGTCATCTGCTTTTATCCACTATTAATACAAGCCTGCTGTAGCAGACCTCGTCCGAATGATGACCAAAATATACTGATGAGTTCGATTAAGTTTATTGTACATCACACAAAAGATGAAGCGTTAGTTTTACTCCAGAAAATCACTGTAAGAGCAGCTAAATAAAAACAGTATAAGATGTGAGCATTTAAGTCTTATCCAAAACTCTCTCTCTCCCTTTCATTAGCATGGAACATACACAGCGAAGTACACAAAACACTCGTTACAACTAACAGTAAACAAATATATACCTTTTCAGTCTGTGCTTAAAGGTGAACTAAGTAACTTTTTTACTTTAACCGAACAGCTTCGGAGTCATTGGAATAGTTATATGACTTATTTCGGGTTGAATGGTGGTCGTCTCGCACTCCCCAAGCGCCTGTGAGCCGAAAAACCACCCTTGCAACTTTGGGCCGGCGGGCGTGTATCGCTTGATATCAGGTCTCGCCTTGTAACGAATTGCTTTATGGCACTGCACAGTGCACACGTACACGTAGAAAAAGGTAACGTTAGATACTGAGTTCTTCACACTTTCGTCATGGCTGAACCGGTAAAAAAGAAGCAGAAAGCTAGGAAAGGTTTGTCGGAGGACCAAAGAAAGAGGAAATGGCAGACTGACCGAGCAAGGAGTCAGACTCGAGTAAATATCGTTCTTGTTGATGGACTAGTAGACATCTTCAGAGCTTATCTGTGCCTGTTCGATGTCCGACGCTTTGTAACGCGTTGTGGCAGGAGGAGAAATAGGGATAGCTCACAGATGAAGTTATTACAGAGGCCAGACAGACTCACGGAGGCGATTGGCATCTCACAACTTGCACTTTATTCCCCAATCGAACTCGTGTAACTGTTTGTCACCCATTCTACCGTCCACAGCTTTACTTGATAAACAAAAGTAAGATAAGAATGAGCATCAAACTGAAATAACCCGCATACATGGGGGTGTTCGAGGTGCACATACAATACAGACTGCCGACAGTTCAACAGGGCGCGCGCAGCTCTTAAAGGGGCCACACCTTATTTCCACTCATTACAGCCTCCATCCTACTGAACAGGTACCGGTATAGAGGGCGGAAGGGATCAGGCCGTGAGTGCAGAGACGGCTCTGCGCGAGTGGCGACAGTAATATTAAATACAAGTACTCCACAGCGACTCTAGGGGTCGCTGTTTGACAAAAACGGAAAGCTGCATAGTGTGCCTTTAATAAAGTGAAAGTGAAAGTGAAAGTGACACATGACGGCGCTTGTCTGAAGTTTTAAATCATTGGTTACCCGTAAGCCAATCACATAACGTTTGGTTATGACGTGTGTTATGCGCTGGCTCAGCCGCATCGAACTTCCACTGTAAACACATGTATGATGTGAAAACAAAACCATCGAGCGAAATACCGGCGTGAACATGGCTGTGAACGACTTTTGCAGATTATGTGAAGTAAATCTCCGCATCCACGGTACAATCAGCGTCTACGTCACGGCTCTCAGCCCGCCCTCTGTTCGTTGATTGGCCGGCTGTTTTGAGGCCGGAGGAAAACTGAGAGATAGGTCGCTATCTCAGACTGAGTACAGAAGCGAACTGAAATTGAGCGGAAGTACGAAGTCTGACGTAGTCAGGCTAGTCTACAGCTGCTCAAGCGTCGAAATAATGGCGGACTGTGTCCCGCTCCCTCAGGGCGGGTCTATGCTCAAACTGCAGTGTCAATCAACAGTTGTGGGAGGGGCCTGTGCAAAGTGACGTCACATTGCCGCGAATCTGAGAACGGCTTGTTCTGAGACAGTGCTTATGATTTATTGGGATTATAAAAAAAGCACTGGGTGGATTTTTATCATTATAGGGTGGTTGTGTACACACACTGCCAACACACATTTATGTTGGCATAACGTTGGCTGTCTTGCGCAGTCTACCCTCGTCGGACAGGTAATACAAGGTGCAGGCGACAGGGAACCGCATGACGGTCGTCTCAGCCTCGATGTAGGGACGCAGCAATTCGGAGAGTGACAGCAGCGATGACCTTGACATCCTAAAATTTTCATGCCACTCATCCGGGACAACCACTTCATTTTCGAAGTTCTCCCACTAGACAGCAGTTCGCCCAGGTCGGACCCAAAACCGGCGACGCTGGCGGTGACGCGGACTGGTTCTTTTGTGTTGGAGGGAGGAGAAGTTGTTGCAAAATTGCTGACCTCCGAGCACTCATTCGTCTCTGCTCCTCGACATAATGGAGCAGCTGTATTTGCAAATGCAAACACATGAAAAGAGTTTGCACCAACATAAATGTGACTGCTACTCTGAACGCTTCCATGATCACCAAAGCCAAATGAAAATGTAAACATAGGTCGCACTTTTGGCGTAGGTGCGAGCTCTGGCACACTGTGACGTTGGCTGCCTAAACATCCGTTTGTCTCAGTTTACATGCAAACGAAGATTTTCAAAATCTCCACTCTGGCCGGAGTTTTTAGAAAGAATCGGTTTCAGAGGCGAATTCTCCGTTTGCGTGTAAACGAAGGGCGCAAACGAAGGGAAACGTCTCCGTTTTTCAAAATAACCATGTATGTGTAAACTGGGCCCAAGGCAACACTTAAAAATGTCTTGTGTGGACACCAAGCGGGAAGGAAGTCGACCGGAAGTTGAAGCCGGCCGCGTGCCACCATCTTGTAGCAGAACTTCACCTGCTGTTAGCATCCCATTGACTCCCATTCATTTTGGCGTCACTTTGACAGCGAATAACTTCACATCTGAGGCATTTAAAGACTCCATTTGTCCATTATTTATTTCTAAAGAAACACAACAATGTATAAAATGCTCCATTACCTTGTAGCTTATGTTATGGCCTCGTAGAAGCAGTTTTTGTAAAAGTAGGCTAAAGATTGCGTCATAACCACGCGACTCTCTGTTGCACAGTAGAGAGATTACCGTATGGACAGGAGGAGAAGCTCGCGGGCAATCGGGAGGACATGGAGGCAAAATGACAAAATAATGAATCAGAATAC